>NW_028327185.1:22584286-22886017 GCF_987537825.1 Furipterus horrens
CCCTAAGGAAGGAATTTCTTACAAAGACATCACTCTTCAGTTCAGGGTTCAAGTACAGAGCAATGGCCTTTGATTTCCCTTCCTTAAATCAATCTTAAATCTTTCAAGTGAGTAAAATGAGTGTTTAAGACACCTAGGGTATTATTATTTACATACATTTTTATAAATAAAGGTTAAATCATGATTTAAAATTGTACAAGCCATTTGTACGCACCTGGATAAGATCTGAATGGAAAACATACACAAATGAAAGCAGTTTGATAATGCTTACAAGTATGTATGTACATTTAAAATATAGTTACCTTACATATAAAATAAATTGATAAAAATATTAACGTAGCAATGACACCCAAGATCTACTGGGGAGGGAGAAAGAGAGGCTGGTAGCGGGGAGTTGCAGCATTACTGGCCAGCGAACTGGCAGTGGCAGAGGGCGAGACTGTAGAATCAGCGTTTTGATCACTTAAAAAGGCCAGAGAAACCTTCCTCCAGCTGCCAGTAGTCCTGGTGAAGGCTGAAAAGTCAGTGCCTTCGCTTGTCCCTCAGCCAAGGTCCTTGCACTGTGGCGTTGGAGTTTTTCTCAGGATCTACAGGTCCTGCTGCACAGCAAGGGATTTGTGGGGGGAGGGAGAAGCCTGGGGAGTAGGCAGAGGGAAGCCCAGGACCTGGGCACACAGAGAGGAGCCAGGGACTTGGGGATGCAGAGGGGACCCCAGGATCTGGCATGCAGAGGGAAGGCCCCCAGGAACTGTGCATGCACAGAGAGGGACCCTGAGGCCTGTGCACATAGAGGGGGCCCCAGGACCTGGGCATGCAGTGGGAGGGAGCCCAGTGCAGCAAAGCCAGAGGAAGAGGTGGCCTCTGCTATTGCTTCTGCTGGCTTGTCTCCCCTCCGCTTCCCAAAGGAGGTGCAGCGTGTCAGCCCCAGTGTGCGCAGATTTACCTGTGCACAGTCAAAGTGCCCACTGGACCGGCATTCGCCCCCCAATCTTCACGGACCGAGTGAGCCTGCCCCAGGAGAACACCCAGGCAGGCCAGGTGAAACCCAGCAGGTGGGCCTGCCTGGCCTTCCAGGCTTCCATGGCTGCTCTGAGCTGATGCGGGCGGGGAAGAAGAGCGCTGGAAGTCCCTTTCTTTCTACATCAGCCTAATTAAACAGTCCATTCGATTCATCTCTTCACGGGACGGCGGGGGTGTTACTGTGCCCCCAGTAGCGTGAAGAACAGCGGCATCCGAGTGCCACTGTGTGTCAGGCTTTCCAAGGGCCGTGCCTCGGAGCGATCCCATGAGGCCAGCACTGCGCTCTCTCCTGACGCTCAGAAATCGCCCATAACTCCCCATAGTCACAGAGGGATGACGAGGTGACACGGGACTTGGTTCTTGCAATCTGAGTCCACGGCCATGGTCCTAACCACAGCATACATGTACCTGGAGTCTGCTTGTCATTCTGCCGCAACTCAGCATGGGACCTTTGTACCCGCCGGGCATCTGTGCAGGTCTAGCTTTCCTTATCTGCTTTTAAGCTGCTTTTGAGCTGAGGTCTTTGGACTATTATTTGAGCAGGTGCTACTTAGAAGGGCTTAGCAGGTAGAGGATTGTGTGAGAGACCTTTCTGGTGCATGTTAATCTTGTAAGGCCACTTAGTCCAGGAGGCCTCTTTACTGCTTAGTTCGCTGCTCAACCTGAGTGATTTACTACGTCCCCAGACAAGCACCAGAGATAAGCTTTTTGTTTTCCCTACTTTGGGCCAACGCTTTTTATTTGGAGCCGACTGTTTCTTGCAGAGACCTTTTCTCCCCTGCCCTTGGGTTTATAGGACCCAAACCAGCTCTGCCTTGTGAAACTTCCCTTCTTGTACCAACTCAAACTCTATCACTTACAAGGCTACTTACCTAGAAGGACTGCCACCAACTCCTATAACATACTGAATTCCTGTGCAACCAGGCTTTGCAGCAAATCACTTATTTTAACGAATCAGACCAATCCAACATCATGCTGAGAAAAGGTGCTGTGGGGTTCAATAGACCAGAATATTGTACCTGGAATTAGAGAGACTGGAGTTCAAATCTCAGCACCTACTTTTTTTTTTTTTTTTTTTTAAGTAGTGTGACTTCAGACAAATCAGCTGGCTTCTCTGAGCCCCAGTTTCCTATATTTTCAAAATAACACTTGTACTGACAGCAAAAACTATATAGAGCACTAAGTATTAACTTACTTAATCTTTACAACAACCTCATAGACAGGAATTTTATTACTCCCACTTTATAGTTGGGTTAAGCTCAGTTATGAACTAAGTGGTGGAGTCAGAGTTTGCACGGGACAGTGAGCCGGATGCCGAGGTTCATGAACCACAGCAGAGCCTTCACCGGCTCAGGATGGTGCGCAGCACCGAATCTCGGCTCCCGGGCCTGACTCTTACCCCTCCCTCCCAGGGATCTGTCACTCCAGAAGCCAAGCACTGCTCAGTGTACAGGAGGAAAGTGGAGTGCGGTGAATATCCGGTGACTTTCATGCTCTAGGGATCCCGGACAGAAGTTGCAGCAGCATCACCAGGATTGTATTCAACTCCGAAGACTGACTGGTGACCCTGGGAAAGGACGGGTGGTGGTGGGGCGGGGCAGGGCTCTGCTTGTTCTGGAAGTGAGGAGAGTTGAGTGTTGCCTTTGAACCCCATGTTAGGGAGCGGGCTGGCCTTGCCCATAAAGATGCTTCCTGTGCAAAAAGGCATCAGGGGTCGTCCACAAGGAGCAGAGGAAAGAGGCCAACTTTTGTCTTCAGATGCCTCAGCTTTGGGAAAAGTTCTATTGTGAGGGTTTCAAACCAGTGTCTTGTGACCTCATATGGCCCCAGAGCTAAGCTGTTTTGCTTGCAAATTGTTGATCTACAGATTATTTTTTTTAAAGGTACATAATTACTTGTCAACATTAAGCCATAAGAAGAGTTCCCATTTATATCAACTTGTTATCTACTGAAAAACCTGGAGGTCTGAGAACAGTTCCACATGTCAAGCGCCAGCTGGGGCTCAGCAGATGCTGCTGCCTTGGAAGCGGCATGCGCACCCCTTCCCTACAGCTGTGCCCTCCACCCCCAGCAGCCCATTTCACTAATGTCCTACCTCCCGGACTTTTAATAGCACCTGAAGCGGCCACCCCTATGCTAGCTCTTTGGACTTCTCCCGGGCTCAGTCCCTGTCACAGATGCCCAGCACCCTTCTGGTTGGAAGCTGCCCACGTTAGCTGATTAGGGACTATTTCCAGGTTAAACAATAACTTAGCCTTGATAAAATGCAAACATCTCCTTAGAAGCCATTAAGGAAATGATATTAATAATGAGGGTTTCAGGCATCCAGAAATTCCATTTTATCAGCTGGCCTTTTGGCACGGTTTGCTTGATAATAAATCATCATTGGAGAATAAAATATATACATTTTAAGACTATAGTATTTTTTAAAGATTTATTTCACAAATGAAACTTTTGAAAAATAATTGTCAAAATACCAGAATTACATAGTTAATATGCTCCAAATGTCATGTCTGCAGAAGACTATAATGATGATCAGCTTGTAACTAACTTATTAAGGGACTGCTTCTTGAAAACTCTTGAAATCATATATATGTAAGTGAATAAGACAGAATCTTCCATAGAGAGAATTTTCCTCATGATAATTTTTCACAAGAAAATTTTCAAAAATCTGAATTAGGTTATGTAGTCTGAGATTCTTCTACGGTTTAACACTTTCTAAGAGACTATCCTACTCTGGATGCCTTTTAGACATACTTTACTATTCATTATTCTGGACAATAGTTCAAACGTGCTGAGGCACGGTCTCTGGAAAACCTGGAGCTACAGCCCCACATGTAAGGAAAGTCCATTCAGATGTGAGTGGCTGGGAACCTACACAGGAGCACCACTGAGGCTCCAGGTGGAACTCTTGCTTCTGCAATTATTAATCAGTCATTATAGGTTTACGTCAGAGTTAGCATCTCTTGGTGCACACATTGCAGAGTGTAAGAAGCATCACAATTGTTGCTTTTCCATTAGGAGTGAGAAACACTGACGATAAGAAAGAACAGAAGTGGACACGGCAGTCTGAAGTCTTGTATTTTCTACTCTAGTCCTTGTGGTACCACATTGGACACAATTAAAAGTATTTTCTGTCCTTTTAATATTTATAAAGCAATTCGTGGTCTTTGTTTACCTTTAACCTTTACGGAGCACTTTAACCATAGTACTTCAGAGAGAAAGAGGGCGCTCGCCATCACTGAGCTTTGAGGGTCCCTGCAGGCCCAGCTGTTGGAGAGACACAGTGCCGCCTCTCTTGTCTTGGTGTCATTTCAATTCACAATATAACATGGCTGCAAATACAACATCCATTCATGATAAAAATCTCAGTATAGTGGGAATAGAGAGAACATATATCTCAACATAAGAAAGGCTTTAGAAGAAAAACCCGCAGCTAATATCACACTCAATGGTGGAAAGCTGAAAACTTTTCCTCTAGGATTAGGAACAAGACAGAGATGTCCACTCTCACCGCTTCTATTCAACATAGTATTGGAAGTCATAGCCATGGTAATCAGACAAGAAAAAGAAATAGAAGCCATCCAAATTAAAAAGAAAAGGTAAAACTCACTATTTGCAAGTGACATGATACTATATAGAGACAACTCTAAAGACTCTACTAAAAAACTATTAGAACTAATATATGAATTCAGTAACATTGTAGGATACAAATTAATATACAGAAACCAGTGGTGTTTTATACACTAATAACAAGCTATCAGAAAGAGGAATTAATAAAACAGTTCCATTTGCAATTAATAAAAAAAACACCCCAGGAATAAATTTAACCAAGTAGGTAAAAGACCTTTACTAAAAAAACTGAAAAACAAAACAAAACAACTATGACATTGATAATAGAAATTGAAGAAAATACAAATAAATGGAAGGCTCTATCATACTCATGAATAGGAAGAATTAATATCATTAAAATGTCCATATTACCCAAATCAATCTACAGATTCAGTGCAATCCATATCAAAAGTCCAATGACGTTTTTCACAGAACTAGAACAAATAATCCCAAAATTTGTGTGGAACCACGAAGGACCCCAGATATTAAGAAGCGAAAGACCCAAAGAGATATTGAGAAAAAAGAAAAACGCTAGAGGTATCATGTTCCCTGATTATAAACTATAATATAAAGCTATATTAATCAAAACAGCATGGTACTGGCATAAAAACAAATACATGTATCAATGAAACAGAATAGAGAGCTCAGAAATAAACCCACACCTGCATGGTCAATTAATATGCGACAAAGGAGGCAGGACAATATAATTGGGTAAAGATAATCTGTTCAATAAATGGTCTTAGGAAAATTGGACAGATACAAGGAAAAAAATGAAGCTGGACCAATTTATTACATCACATATAAAAATAAATTAAAAATTAACTGTAAGACCTCAAACCATAAAACTCCTAGAAGAAATCACAGGCGGTAAACTCTCATATCAGTCTAAGCACTTTTTTTTTTCAGATATGTCTCCTCAGGTAAGGGTAACAGAAGCAGAAATAAACAAATGGGACAACATCAAGCTAAAAGGCTTTTGCATAGTGAAAAAAACCATTAGCAAAAACGAAAAGACAACTTACTGAATGGGAGATATATCTGATAAAGGGTTAATATCCAAAACATAAAGAACTCATATAACTTAATACCAAGAAAACAAACAATCCAATTTTAAAAATGGGCAGAGGACCTGAATAGACATTTCCCTGAAGAAGACATAGATGGCCAACAGACATGTGAAATGATGCTCAATTGTACTAATCATGAGGGAAATGCAAACCAAAACCACAATGAGATATCACTTCACACCTGTCAGAATGGCTACCATCAATAAATCAACAAAAACAAGCGTCGTCAAGGATGCGGAGAAAGGGGAGCCCTCATATACTGTTGATGGGAATGCAGACTGGTGTAGCCGCTATGGAAAACAGTGTGGAGGTTCTTCGAAAAATTAAAACTAGAACTGTCATATGAACCAGAAAATTTCATGTCTGGGTATTTATCCAAAGAAATCTAAAATATTAATTTGGAAGAATACATGCACCCCTATCTTCATTGCAGTGGTATTTACAATAGTCAAGATATAGAGGCAACCTCAGTGCCCACTGATAGATGAATGAATAAAGACAAAGTGCTACATATATACAATGGAATATTACCTGTCCATTAAAAAGAATTAAATTTTCTATTTGCAACAACACGGGTGGACCTAGAGGGTATAATGCTAAGTGAAATAAATCAGACAAAGACAAATATCACATGATTTCACTTACAGGTAGAATCTAAAAAAAACTGAACAAAAAAGACCAAACAGAAACAGACTCATAGATACAGAGAACAAACTGAGGGTCAGCAGAGGTGAAGGGGGCAGGGGAATGGGTGAAAAAGGTGAAGGAGTTAAGTACCAATTCCAATTTTAAAATAAATAAGTCTTAGGGATGTAATGTACAGCATAAGGAATATAGTCAATAATTTCTTAGTAGCTGCACCGTGACAGACGGTTACTAAATTTATTGTGGTGACAACTTCGTAAGGTATAGAAATGTCTAACTGCTATGTCATACACCTGAAACTACTATAATATTGTGTGTCAACTATATTTTAATAAATAATAAAATTTTTGTAAGCCTGCAGACACTACCACATTGTCTGAGAACCACTGCTCTGTCATGTCAAAGGATTTCTTATCTATTTGTATAATTTAACATGGCACCATTAGGTCCAAGTTAGCAATAACTAACCCAGGAGACTGTTGAAATATATACCCAACTATCAGAGTTAGCCTACAGAGTGCAGACTGCAGTGATAATACTGAGAGCTACTCATTTATGTGGACTCCAAGTTATGATCCTCTTGGTAAAACAACCTTCAAAACCCAAGTCCGACAGATATTCCCCTGATTTTTGAGAAACAAAGTAGTGAGTTGTCAGTTTCTTTTTTCCTATTCCTACCCTGCCCTTCTGCAACCCTTCACCACACAGGGCCCCACGGAGACTGAAACCAGCTGGTGTCGCACCCTCCACCTCAGTCGCTGCTGCCACTGCTGGCCCTGTCACAGGCCGGGCGCTGTCCTTTTCACTTTACAAGTATTAACTCACTGAATTTCCCCAGCGTCCCACGGGGTTAGTCTGACATACCAAGAAATTAAGCAAGTTGCCTCAAATCACATCACAAGTGAGCCCCAGCGGGGAGTGCGGCACCATCTGCTTTATCTCGTGGAACAAGCAACTCCAGGGCTAACAAACAGGGTGGGGTGACAGTGACAGGGAAGTGTTCTCTGCCTCCTGAGTCCTCAACAAAGAGGAGCAGTGAGGCCTTTGTGAACAGGCAGATGCTTTGTGTAATGTTTCCCAGAATCCTTTAACTTGATGATTTTATTTCGGGAGCACTATATACTCTTTGTTCCAACCCTGGCTGAAGTCTGAGACTGGGGATCTCTCATTAGCAGTTGTTAGTGGAATGTTTTGAAGTAAAAAATGATCGTTGACCCCCAGCGGAGTTAGCAGACAAAGTTCTGTGCAGCACTGCAATTTACAAGGTTGTTAAGTAGATGAAGACTAGGGGTTTAAGCCTTGGTCAGAGGACCATCATAAACCCTGATGCACATTGGAACAAAGCACCGGATGTGGGGAAAGGGTTGGCTTAGCCGTCTGGGACAGGAAAGAGACTGGGGTGGGGTGACTTCACTTTGGTCACAGCCATTGCCCTGTGGCTCTGGATGGGGCCAAGAGATCAACCATATGTGCTTCACCTTTTCAAAGGGATATTGTAAAAATATGCAGGTCACTCTATTTAAAATATATTCAGATCTACTTTTGAACCTACTGCAGCATACGCCAGTTTATTGCAGATCCTTTCTCTGGAAATATTGCCCTTTTCCCCTCTTCAACATTTGCTGATCCCTTCCCTCCATCCCACCCTGATTCTTGAACTCTTCCCTCCATCCCATCCTGATTCTTGAACTCTAGTCCTTCAAAGCCCAGCTCAAATGCAACTTTACCCTGAGGTGCAGCCAGTCTCTGACTACAGGCCAAGCAATCTCTCCCTCTCCTTTGAAGTCCAGTAGCAGCTGAGTGCACAGCATCCGTCAGCACTCATAGTACTGCTTGGGGTTACAGCCTTTCACGTGTGCACACCAGAGCCCTTCCGGACTGCGGCGTCCTGGCAGAGAGAAGGCCTCGCTCAGGGAGTAGCTCCCTAATTATTTTTCATAGAACCTAGACACCATGGCCAATAAACTCTTGTTGACTGAATCGTAGATATTGTTTGAATTTTTCATCTGATCCCAAAGGATATCCCAAATGAGCATTCCTTCTGGGAAGAGAAAATTATAAGTAAATCCTAAATACTTGATTTTGCTCTTATTAAATTTGAAGACATAGGCAAAAAAAAGTGTAATATTGCTTGAAGAGGATAAGAAGAGCAACAATGCAACTTTTGAGGAAACAACACTGAACTTGTCATCACCCTTGGACAGAAAAAAAGAAGGCTGAAAATATTTACTCATCAGTCACAACACAAAGAGAAAAGAGCATTAACAAGGCGGGGTGAAGGACTGAATGTATTCTAATTTTTAGCGTTATGAAGTTGAGTTCTTGGCTGATATTTTCCTATGAAGGGCAAAATATTCTCCTGTAATAATCTAATATTAAGTGCACTTGCTTTTTTGTTTTTGTTTGTTTGCGGGTTGTTTTTTTTTCCCTCTCTATGGAATTGAGCCCTTAACCTTGAGTTTAGGATTACAAGTTTGTCGTAAGATATGCATTTATTATGTGCTCATTTCAAGAAAATAGAATTTTAAATTCATTTGTCATAGAAATGCAATGAACTCAGCCAAGCGTTATGTATACACCATGACTATGACAGTTAGGTCGCCATCGATGACCTTACACGTTTGCTCTGGAACTTCACCAGAACAGATGTAGCAAAAATTCACCTTCTCGGCAGTACGCACTAAGACACTTGTCTTGACATACTTTCTCAGGCCTGTTCAGAAAAATACATTTTATGACTTTAACAGGCTTATTGAAGTAAAACATGAACCTTGTTTCTCCAATTTTCTGAAAATTTCTTTCTTTAAAAAAATTCCATATGTAGTCTTTTAAAAAAGATTTTATTTATTTTTAGAGAGAGGAGAAAGGAGGGAGAAAGAGAGGGAGAGAAACACTGACATGAGAGAGAAACATCGATTGGTTGCCTCCTGCACGCCCCCAGCTGGGAACCTGGCCCCCCATCCAAGCATGTGCCCTGACTGGGAATCAAGCCTGAGACCTTTCGGTTTATGGAGTGATGCCCAACCCACTGAGCCGCACCAGTCAGGGCCTGACGATTTCTTTTAGATGGCTTAAACATGGCATTTTTTGAAAAGGCAGTGAGATAGAAAGTGGTCTTTCATTAGCAAAAGATGTTATAGCTTCTTCCAAAAAGCTCACGAGTCAACGATCAAAACGATCATCCTGCATGTTCGTGCCAATGCATGGAAGCCTGTCAGCACCAGGTTTTCTCTGGAGCACTATTTTAAATGGCTAAGGGTGTTTTTCATAACAAGGCTTCAGAGCTCCTTGTGAAACTACTGAGTGATAAGAGATGGTGTGAGTTAAATTAACTGTTTGCATTTCCATGACGCTAGCAAATATACTGCCATTCTACCATGACTGTTTTGGTTGACTTGTCACTTTAATGAATGAGGAAACAGTTGACGAACAAGTCTATGTCAACCTAAGGTGTTGTGAAATGTAATGACATACTTTGTATTTTTAATAGCAAGATGAACTTGTACTGAGCCAGCTGGATATTGGGGCTTCCAATACTGTACTATAGAGAGGATACCAGTGATTTGTTCTTTAGACTTATATCTGTGATTTATATGAGTGACTTTTACTTGACATTAGATTTTCTGGTCTTTTCTGAAGACACTTGTCTTTCTCTTGAAAAACAAAAACAGGAATAAGAAGTTACTAAATTGAAAGAGACCCTTTTCCTCCTGAAATATTTCTTTTTTTTAAATTCTTGTTTATTCTATCATGGTTGTCCCAGTTTTCCCCCTTTGTCCACCACCATTCAGCGCCGCCCCCTGCCCCAGTTCCCACAGTCT
Organism: Furipterus horrens; assembly: GCF_987537825.1. Lineage (NCBI taxonomy): Eukaryota > Metazoa > Chordata > Mammalia > Chiroptera > Furipteridae > Furipterus > Furipterus horrens. The sequence continues at coordinate 22,594,452 of NW_028327185.1, forward strand.
GTCCCCACACCATTTTCCATGTCTAAGGGTCATTCATATATGTTCTTTGACTAATCTCTTCCCCTTCTTTCACCCTTTCCCTCCACCCCCTTTTTTCTGGCAGCTGTCAGTCTGTTCCCTGTTTCCATGTCTCTGGTTCTATTTTGCTTGCTAGTTTATTCTGTTAATTACATTCCTCTTATAAGTAAGATCATATGGCATTTGTCTTTCACTGACTGGCTTATTTCACTTAGCATAATATTCTCCAATCCCATCCATGCTATTGCAAAGGGTAGGAATTCCTTCTTCTTTGTTTGTGCTGTATAGTATACCATTGCCTGAATACGCCACAGTTTTTAATCCATTCATCTACTGATGGGCACTTAAGCTGTTTCCAACACTTGGCTATTATAAATAGCACTGCTATAAACATCGGGGTGCATAGGTTCTTTTGAATTGGTGTTCCAGGATTCTTCGGGCATATTCCAAGCAGTGGAATCACTGGGTCATAAGGCAGTTGCATTTTTAATTTTTTGAGTAAATTCCATACTGCTTTCCACTGTGGCCACACCAGTCTCCATTCCTACCAGCAGTGCACTAGGGTTCCCTTTTCTCCGCATCATTATCAGCACTTGTTTGTTGATTTGTTGATGATGGCCATTCTGACTGGTATAAAATGGTATCTCATTGTGGTTTTTATTTGCATCTCTCTGATGGCTACTGATGTTGAACATTTTTTATGTCTGTGGGCCCTCTGTATGTCCTCCTTGGAGAAGTGTCTATTTAGGTCCTCTGTCCCCTTTATAATAGGATTGTCTGTCTTCCTGGAGTTGAGTCATGTGCCCTCTTTATATATTTTGGATACTAACCCCTTATCTAATGTATCATTGGCAAATATGTTTTCCCTTTTCATTTTGATGATGGTTTCTGTAGCCATGCAGAAGCTTTTTAATTTGATGTAGTCACATTTGTTTATTTTTTCCTTTATTTCCCTTGCCCTAGGAGACATATCGTCAAAATTATTGCTACACGGGATATTTGAAATTTTATTGCCTATGTTTTCCTCTAGGACTTCTATGGTATCACAACTTATGTTTAAGTCTTTTATCCATTTTGAGTGTATGATGAAAGTTGGTGGTCTAAGTTTCATTTTTTTGCATGTACCATTCCAGTTCTCCCAACACCATTTATCAAAGAGGCTATTTTTACTCCACTGTATGCTCGTGCCCCCTTTGTCAAACATTAATTGAACATAGAGACATGGATTTATTTCTGGGCTCTCTATTCTGTTCCATTGATTTATGTATCTGTTCTTATACCAGTACCAGACTGTTTTGATTACAGTGGCCTTGTAGTATAGTTTGATATCAGGTATTGTGATCCCTCCAACTTTGTTCTTCTTTCTCAAGATTGCTGATGCTGGCTATTCAGGGTCTTTTTTGGTTCCAAATAAGTTTTTGAAGTATTTGTTCTAGACCTGTGAAATATGCCATTGGTATTTTAATAGGAATTGCAATGAATCTATAGATTGCTTTGGGCAGTATGACGTTTTAATGATGTTAACTCTCCCAATTTATGATCACAGTATATGCTTTCTCAATTTCTTTTTTCAGTGTTCCATAGATTTCTGAGTATAGGTCTTCTACCTCCTTGGTTAAGTTTATTCCTTGGTACTTTATTTATTTATTTATTTATTTTTGGTCACTATAGTTAATGGGATTTTTATCTTAGTTTCTTTTTCTTATAGTTCATTGTTGGTATACAAAAATGCCACTGATTTCTGAATATTGACTTTGTATCCTGCTACTTTACTGAATTCACTTACTAGGTTGAATAGGGATTTTTTTGTGGAGCCCAGAGGGTTTTCCATGTATGCTATTATGTGGCTTGCAACTAATGACAATTTTACTTTCTCCATTCTATTTTGGATGCCTTTTATTTCTTTCTCTTGTCTGATTGCTGTGGCTAGAACTTCTAGTACTATGCTGAATAACAGTGGTGAGAGCAGACAGCCTATTTTGTTCCTGATCTTAAGGGAAATGTTTTTAGTTTTTGTCCATTGAATATGATATTGGCAGTAGGTTTTTCATATATGGCCTTTATTATGTTGAGGTATGCTCCCTCTATTCCCACTTTGCCGAGTGCTTTTATCATAAATGGGTGCTAGATTTTATCAAATGCTTTTTTTGCACCTATTGATCTGATTGTGTGATTTTGTCTTTCATTTTGTTTATGTGATATATCACATTTATTGATTTGCAAATATTGTACCATACTTGCATCCATGGGGTGAATCCCACTTGATCATGGTGTATAATCTTTTTACTGTATTGTTAGAACTGCTTTGCTAGTATTTTGTTGAGGATTTTAGCATCTATGTTCATCAGAGATATTGGCCTGTAATTTTTTTTTGTTGTGTCTTTACCTGGTTTTGGGGTCAGGATAATACTGGCCTCATAAGAAGAGTTTGGGAGTCTTTCCTCTTCTTGAATTTTTTGAAATAGTTTCAGAAGAATAGGTGTTCTTCTTCGAATGTTTGGTAAAATTTGCCTGTGAAGCTGTCTGGTCCAGGGCATTTGTGTACTGGGAGTTTTTTTATTACTGCTTCAATTTCACTAGTTGTTAGTCTATTCAGATTTTCTGCTTCTTCATGGTTCAGTTTTAGAAGATTGTAGTTTCTAGAAATTTATTCATTTTGCCTAGGTTGTCCAATTTCTTGGCATATAGTCGTTCATAATAATTTCTTACAATCCTTTGTATTTCTGTGGTATCAGTTTTTACTTCTCTTTCTTTTCTGATTTTATTTACTTGGGTCCTCTCTCTTTTTTTTCTTAATGAGTCTGATTAACTGTTTGTTGAGTTTGTTTATCTTTTCAAAGAACCAGCTCCTGGATTCATAGATACTTCGAATTTTTTTTTTTAGCTTCTATGTCATTTAATTCTGTTCTGATCTTGATTATTTCCTTCCTTCTGCTTCCTCTTGCCTTTGTTTGTTGTTGCTCCTCTAGTTCTTTCAGTTGTAGGTTAGGTTGTTTATCTGATTTTTTTCTATCTTCATTAAGTAGGCCTGTATTGCTATGAATTTCCCTCTCAGGACTGCCTTTGCTGTGCCCCAGAAGGTTTAGGCTGTTCTGTGTTCATTTTCACTTGTTTTCAGGTAGTTTTTGACTTCTTCCTTGATATCATTGTTAACCCATTCATTATTTAATAACACGTCAGCCAGCCTCCATGTAGTTGAATATTTTTGAGTTTTTTTCCTGAAGGTTGGTTTCTAGTTTCAAGCTGTTGTGATTTGAGAAAGTGCTTGATATGATTTTAATTTTCTGGAAGTTGTTAATTTTAAGACTTGTTTTGTGTCCTATCATCTTGTCTCTTTTAGAATGATCCATGTGCATTTGAGAAGAATGTGTATTTTGCTTCTTTGGGGTAAAATGTTCTATAAATATCACTTAAGTCCATTTGATCTAGAATGTCATTCAATTCTGCAATATTTTTATTTATTTATTTTTTGTTTGGAAGATCTATCCATTGTTGACAATGTGGTGTTAAAATACCATACAATGACACTGTTTTTGTCTCTTTCTTAAAGTTCTCCAATATTTTCTTTATATATTTAGGTGCACCTACATTGGGTGCATATATGTTTATGAGAGTTTTATATTCCTGGTGGACTACTCCCTTAAGTAGTATAAAGTGCCCTTCTTTGTCTCTTGTTATTATCTTTGTTTTGAAGATTGCCTTTGGGACTAGCTTGTTTGGGACTCTCTGTGCTTCCTGGACTGGTATGTCCATTTTCTTGCCAAGTTTGAGAAATTTTCCTTCATTATTTTTTCACACAAGCTTTCAATTTCTTGCTCTTCCTCTTTTCCTTCTGGTACCCCTATGATTCAGATGTTGGTATATTTAAAGCTGTCCCAGAAGTTCCTATGCCTCGCCTCATTTTTTTTCAATTCTTCTTTTCTCATTCTGTACTGGTTGACTGTTTAGAGTAGTCCCTCTCTATATCGCAGTTCACTTATTGTGGCCTCACTGTATCACAGGATTTTTAAAAATATTATATTTAATTATTTTTCATGGATTTTTCGCTACATCGCGGGATTTTGCGGTACTGTATATGTATGTTGTTAAAGTTGTGTAGGTTTAAGAGTGTAGAATATATTTAAGAACATAAGTAGTGTTTATAAAAGTGTAGAAAAGGCTAATAAGGAACTAGGAATGATTTATAAGTGTGTGGGAAGGGTTTATAAAGCCTTAAAAATATATAAATACTAAAATAAATGTAAGGTTTCTACCTTGTGGATTTTCACCTATCGTGGGGGCGGGGGGGCAGGTCTACTAATACCCACGATAAGTGAGGGAATACTGTATTTCTTCCTTATGTTCCAAAATCATTGATTTGAACCCTGGTTTCCTTCCCTTCACCATTGGTTTTGTGTAGGTTTTCCTTCGTTTCATTTAGCATAGCCTTCACTCTTCCCTTATGCGTTTACCACACTTAAGCATATCTGTCAAGCCTGCGAGCATCTTTATCATCAGTGTTTTGAACTCTGCATCTGTTAGATTGGCTATCTTCTCATTTATTAGGTTGGCTATCTCCTCGTCACTTAGTTCACCCACTGGAACCTTCATTCATTCCCCCTTTTGGGCCATACTTCTCTGTCTCCTCCTGTGTTTGTTTGCCTGTGTCTTAGGTAGAACTGTTGCACCTGTTACATCGTAGGGGGTGGAACCTTAGGTATTCATCAGTAACGGGCGACCTGTTTCACCACGTTGTTGTGTGTGGTGGGGAGGGGTCTGAGAGGGAGTAATGCTGCTTGCTCAACACTCGCTCCTTTTCCAGGCACTTCTCCCACTTCTATATGGGACTGGTGCCTCTCTAGCTGTTGCCCTGCTTGTCATTCCCAGAGTGGGTGGGCCTGTGAACGTTCTAGGATCGTGGGGCTCCTTTAAGCAAGCAGACTCTACTGAGAGATCGGGAGTTTCTTCCTCTGCCCCAACTCCCACTGGTTTGTGCAGTCAGAAGCAATGATGCTTTATTTTCCTCGGCGCTGGGACAGTGAGCTATGCGGTCTGATCTGGTGCTGGGAGCGCTCCCCAGGTGTCCCTCCCTAGTTTTTAAAATGTGTGACTGCACTTTCTGCCTGCCTGCCACTGCTGCTGCCACCACACCGCACCCTCTCTGCCCCAGATCCACCCTTCCTACCTGTCTGGATGAATATTTCTTCTTTATTTCTTTCTTTGTTCGACTTCCATGCCGCTCGATTTTCTGAAACTTCTGGTTGTCTCTAGTTTTGAAGTAGTTGTATTCCTTCTTAGCTGTGGAGGGAGATGCAGCATGTCTGTCTGTGCCTCCATCCTGGCCGGAAGTCTCTATGATGCAAATATTTTCATGTTTTATTTTGTCGCAAAGCTCCCTTAGACTATCTTCATTCTTTTTGAGTCCTTTTTCATTTTGTTGCATTCACTGTGTACTTTTTAGAACTTTGTCTTCTAACTCACTGATTCAATCCTCTGTTTTGGCTAGCCTGTTCTTAATTCCTTCTAGTCTGTTCTTCATTTCAGATATTGCATTTCCAGCTGGTTCTTGTTCAAGGTTTCTCTGTCCCTTTTCATTCTGTTGTAGGTCCCATTAAGTTCCTTGTAGTTCTCACGGAGTTCCTTGAGCATCCTTATAACTATTACTTTGAACTCTATGTCTGATAAGTTGCTTGTGTCAACTTCATTTAGTTCTTTTTTTCTGGAGATTCCTCCTTTTATTTCATTTGTGAATTGTTTCTATGTCTCCCCATTTTAGTCATGTCTTTGTGGGTTCCAGCTCTATGGCAGGCCAATGAGGCAGGACCACATGGGCCCCAAAACACAGGAGAAGCTGGAGGAGTTTAGGAAGGGTGTCTGTCTCCCAGCCTCCCACGTGTGAGGGTCCCAGGCCTGAAATGTAGCATTCTTGAGGCCTGACCTTGAGCAGCCCTGATTGGGCCAGACTTCCTGAAAACAGGGCTCTCCTCCTCACCTTCGTTTTTCTGCTGGGCTCACTGACAGGCTCTTACAGATTACACCTGACTAGTGGGTTCTACATAGATGCAAGTGGGAGGTTGTGTTCAGGAGCTGGCAGCGCGTGGTCCACATGTGCAAACAACAGCACTACCTGCAGGAAGCCCTGCTCACCTGCTGCCCAGGAGCCCGCCTGGACATCCCCAACACACCCATTTCAACTTTAGGTCATACTAGTCCAGTCCCAGCTGATTTTCTGCAGCTGGCTGTTCATTTTGGTGGGAGTATAAAAAGGGCTCAGAAGGTTTCCCTGTGTCATCCCAATGAACAATTGATTTTATCAGACTGTAGGGGGGTGAGAAAACCTTTTCCTTCTCCCCAACTAGGGACTCCAGGTGGGGGTCTTAGAAATTAAACCGACAGAGGCATTAAGACGTGAGCATTCCACTGTGAAACATATTCTGGATGGTGCCGGTGATTGAGGCTCACACAGCTCAGCCCATGTTTCTTCCATCTTTCTCTTTTCCTTCTGATGTTCCCGTATATGTATGTTCATAGTTATCTCAGAGTTCTTGGGTATTTTGTTCCCTTTGCTTTTCCATTTTGGAAATTGCTAATGGCATATCCTCAAGTTCAGAGATTCTTTCCTCAGCTGTATCTAGTCTACTAAGGAGCCCATCAAAGGCGATCTTCATTCCTGTTACAGTAGTTTTGATGTCTAGCATTTACTTTTCATTCTTTTTGAGAGTTTCCACTCCTTTTTTTTTTTTTTTTTGTAATCCTCACCAGAGGACGTTTATTGATTTTAGAGAGAGAGGAAGGGAGAGAGAGAAAAAGATTGATGTGAGAGATAAACATGGATGGGTTGCCTGGGTAAGCACCCTCACTAGGGATCACACCTGCAACCTATTGTTTTTTCCCATACAGGGGCTCTAGTAGCACTTAGTTGTCTTTAACTTCACTTGAAACAATTTTGTTAGATTGTATTGTGACAGTGCTCATATCAGCCTAAATTTTTAAAAAACTTACGAAAATTGGTGAATTTTTGTGTGGCTAGGTTTATATTGAGGATGGAAGAAGATAGGCAACATTTTCAGCAACTATGCTTTACTATTTCAAGAAAGGTAAAAACACAACTGATAGGCATAAACAATATTTGTGCAGAGTATGGAGGTGCTGTGACTGATCGTGTCAAAAGTGGTTTGCGAAGTTTCTTGGTACTATTGACATTTTGGCCAAATAATTCTTTGCTGTGCGGCTGTCTTATGCATTGAAGATGTTAAGCAGCAGCCCTGGTCTCTGCCCATGAGAAGCCAATAGCGGGAGATAGCTGACATGCTCAAAATATTCAAATCAACAAAGTTATTGGTGAAAATGAAAAAATTGTGTTTTATTTTACAGAAAAACAAATGTAATGGACTTTTTGGCCTACCGAATGGGTATGTGCCATGATCGAAATTTGAAGCTGCAACTTTAAGGTGTACAGGACGATTCTCCAACCAACTGAGACACCTGCCCAGGGCTCCACTTCCCTGTTTACATTGCCCATCTGTTCTTCCACACCATGTATCCAACTATTAATCATAGTTGTTATAAATTCCCTGCCTCATAATTCCAATATTCTGCCATATCTGGTTTTATACTTGATCTGTCTCCTCAGATTATGTAGTTTGCCTTTTGCCATGCCTTGTAACCTTTCTTGGATAGTGGGACATGATGTCCTGGGTAAATGAACTGCAGCAAACCCGCTGGAGTGATGTAGTGGTGCAGTGTGGGGAGGGGCCCTTCTACACTGCTTGATTAGGTCTGGGTCTGTCTGTCAGTGAGCTGGGCCTCTGTGCTGAGCTTTACAAATGTTTCTCAGTCCTCGCTCCCCCTTAAGTGGCACAGGATTGCTAGAGCCAGCTGGAGTGGGGTGTTTTCTTCCTCTCTGTTGGTTAGGCTCTGATAACATCCCAACAGTTCAGGCTCTTATAAAATCATTTCTCCTTGGTAAGAAAAACAAAACGCTCTGGGTCCACGAAAATGGTTTCTTTCCTCCTTCCCCTGCTGACGGTCACTGAGCGAATGTGGTCAAACTAGAGGTAAACCTCACAGAAGCTTGGCATTTCTCACAGCCTCATCCACAGAGAGCCTTCAGTTGGCCAGTCCCGATCAGGTTTTCCTGCCCTAGTCCTGATCCCCTCAGCTTCGCCTGCAGGTTTCTGTTCTGGGAAGCTGGCTCTGTGACCGCCTGTGGTCTCTGATTTTGAGGGCAGCAGTTTGCCCTTTGACAGCACGTCTCTGACGACTCTAGGGAGAGCTGCTGATTTTTCACTTTGTTGAGCACCTGACTTGCTAGGAAGGAGTGAAGACTCCGAGTTCTTACATGCTTGGCACTGTGAGATTTTTAGTATTTGAAAGCAAAATAACTTTTCTTGCAGTGATACACTTTTGTGATCATCAGTAGTGACCATAGTTCAACCACACTACTGTCATTGAACCATTAGATGCTACCACTTTTCCTTATTTGTAATGTATACTTTATTACTTAAAATTATTCTTTGTGCACTTAAAGTTATTCTTCCTTTGGGTTATTTTTTCTAATAACCAAAATTCAAATCCATAACCCTCTGTCCCAAACTCCATTAAACAGTGTGCAACTTAAAAGTCTCTCCCTGCTAACGGTGCCAAGTGTAACTTACTGACAAAAAAGTATGCGTTTCTTTCCCGTCACTGCTGCTGGTTTGACGAAGTTCACGCCCAGGCCCTCCTCCCCTTGTGTGCCTTTGGCGCCCCCTATCGTCCATCTTGATGCACTTCCCTCTCCTCATTCTTCATTAATGTTCCAATTCCCCAGAGAAAACCTGATTGATTAAAATAATTGATAACAACATAAGATTATTTGAATTTTAAAGAGATCAAGTCCTGGCTGATGCGGCTCAGTGCATTGAGTGTCTCCTGCCAACCAAAGGGTCGCTGGTTCAATTCCCAGTCAGGGCACATGCCTGGGTTGCAGGCCAGGTCTCCAGTTGGGGGCTTGAAAGAGGCAACCACACATCGATGTTTCTCTCCCTCTCTCTCTCCCCACCCCTTCCTCTCTCTCTAAAAATAAATAAAAAAAAATCTTTTTAAAAAATGGGATCAAAACGTTGGCAGTGGCGAGAACTGAACCAGGTGTTAGACTGGTGAGGTCCAACCAGACCTTGGCTCAGCAACCTCGGTACTTGAGTTCTGGCTATGAAAGAATTCAGAATCAAGACTCAAAAGTATTAGAGAATGTTTATTTAGAAAGTCACAGAGGTAGGAGAAGTGAGCCGTATAAGAAATGGGCTCAGGAAACAAGTCGCAGAGGCCAAGAAGGGCCCTCAGAGCTTAGGAGAGATAGAGAGGCAAGGAAAATGCACCTGGGGGGCAGGAAATGGGGAAGGGCCCAGCATGTTCCATAGAGAGAACCACACTCTGTGTATCTGGAGGTCTCAGGGGAGGATCCCAGCAGAATATTCATCACCTTTCTAGATGTATCCTTTCAGGGTCGTGGTCTCTACTGATTGGCTGGCACCAGGGCAGGGGTCATTAGTCAATGCAGCTGGTCCTGAGGTCAGCCATGGTATTGCTTCTCTGGTTTTGCTGCTTTTCTGGGGCTGGAGCTGAAACACACCTGAGGCCTAGGTGTATTTGATGTGGGTCAGAACCTCATTGTCCTGGGAGCTCAGTGCTTGTTCATTCACCCTCTAAGGGGGTCTCACCCACATGACTAGCAACATGCCAGGGCGGAAAGGCCAGGGGAGGGTCTGAATCACATGACCAGCAATATGAAACGTCAGGGGGTCTAAAAGGCGTGACGGGCGATATGCTGGGGGAGGAAAGGTTAGGGTTAGGGCTGGGTCCTTGTTTTCTCAGGGTTACCTATTGCTATACGCCTGGGGCTTTCCTTCCTGGTGACCTGTATCTGGCCTGTCATCCTTGCTCTGCTCACGTCTGTCAGCCCACAGAGACAGTGTGACACGAAGAGTGAGATGCTGATAGTGTAAGTCACATAGGAAAAGTGTCAAACCATTTAAAATGTGCTAACCACCACTTGTTTAGTAAAATGGAAATAAAAACCCCACCACTACTTTCACATTTAATTGAACATGCTATAGTCTGGAAATCTTTGAAAACAACAGTCTCTGCAATAACTTACGGGGGGAGTAGGCCAGTCAAGACTGATTTTATGAAGCAGGCATCCTTGCACCTTTGTGAAAATCATTTCTAAATTTTCTAGTTAAAATAACTTCAAACAAGATATACATAAATAACTATTCATATGTGGAACTAGAGCATTACAGACAAAGTCAGTCTCTTTAAGCATTGCTCTCTCCCGGTCCTGGACCTTCCCTCATTGCTGGTAGATAGCCATTATTAGCATTGTTATGAGTTCAGGGTTTAACCATTCTTAAAAAAAACAACAACCCTGCTTTACTGAGCTATAATTTTCACACAACCACCAGTACCTATTAACTGTACAGTTTGATAAGTTTGACATATGTGTACACCTATGAAATCATCACGAGAAGGTCTGCGTGGCAAACATACCCCTCGTCCCCCGGCGTAACTCCTTTCCCTCTGTGGTCATTCTTCTCTCCCGTTAGCAGCTCAGGTGCCCACTGATCTATAGCTATAGATGTGTCTGCGTTTAATAGATAATGGAGTTACACAGTATGTACTCTCTTTTTTTCTGGCCTCTCTCACTCATCAAAACTATTTTGAGAGTCATTCATATTATAATGTGGATCACGAGTCCTTCCTTTTATTGCTGGGTCACATCCCTTTGTAAAGGTACCAGAACCTTTTCACCCATTCACCTGCTGTTGGACATTTGGGTTGTTTCCAGTTGGGACCTGTTACAACTAAAGCTGCAGTGAACATTTTTTGTGTGAGTCTTTGTATGAACATGTGCTTTTTAAAAACACATGTTTAGGTAAAAACATGTAATGGCAAGATCATGTGGTAGGTGTAGATTTGAATTTTTAAGAAACTGGCAAATGGTTTTCCAAAGAGGTTATACCCATATGACAGCCACCGGGATATGAGAGTTTCAGTTCCTCTGTTACTTGAGAAACTCCACTTCTTCTCGCCAATACAGTAAAGAATTACAGATCAGCAAGCTTATTAGCGTGCACACAGAGTTTATTAGTGAATGGGAGAGCCAAAGTCAGGGTGGAAAAAGCAAGGGTGGCCAAAGGGCAACCAGCACCCGTGTGGCCAGAGCCCAGGTGGCCAGAGAAGAGAGAGAGTGGCCAGAGGCCGGGAGACCAGGTCCCCCCCCCCCCCCGCCCCCGTGTGGCTAAAGGGCCAAGAGAGAAGAGAGCAAGTCCTTTGTTCTGAGGACTCATACAGTTGGCCGGGTGGGGGTGAAGAAGTTACATTTTGACTGATGGGTAAAGATGGTGGCAGCTTTCCCGGGGAGACGTGACGACCCAGATGTAGGCATAGTGTGAGGGTCTGTTAGCCTGAATCCTTATCTTGCTCCAGACTATTTGTTCATTTTGCATACATGACGGGAGGCAGGCAGTTAACCAAAGATGTTTTAGGAGCTTTCTTTGGGCACTGTAATCCCTCTCCCCTTCCAGGCCTTGGGATGAAAGCACCGTCTCAAGGTTTCCCACTTCCCAGGCAGTGGGGATGACATGCACAGACTTCCAAGGGCTCTCCTGCCCGGTACTGTCACAGTCTTGCTCATGTGGTTCAGGATGCCCGGCAGCCTCATCGGCCCCGGCTCAGGACTGCTGGGCCAACAGGTGAGACATGTCTTCCTTTGCTTCAATGGCGAGGGTCCTGCCTTTATTTCCCTCTGGTGCTCATTCGACTGTAACGCCTCCACATCCCAGCTACACTTGGTGTGGTCAGTCTTCTACACTTTAGCCATTCTGGGGGAGACAGACAGGGGCAGAGCAAGGACAGGCCAGGTAGAGAAGGTCACCAGGGAGGAAAGCCCCGGATGTCTAGGAATGGGTAACACTGAGAACACAAGAACCTCCCCCGCAGGGTGAGCTCCCTTCCCACAGCATATCACCCGTCACGCCTTTTAGACCCCAAACCTTTCCTTCATGGCATGTTGCTAGTCATATGGGTAAGACCCCCTTAGAGGGGGGATGAACAGGGAGCTGAAGAATAGCCCTGAAGCACTGAGCTCCCAGGACAATGAGGTTCTGACCCACATCAAATACACCTAGGCCTCAGGTGTGTTTCAGCTCCAGCCCCAGAAAAGCAGCCAAACCAGAGAAGCGATGCCATGGCTGACCTCGGGACCAGCTGCATTGACTAATGACCCCTGCCCTGGTGCCAGCCAATCAGTGGAGACCACGACCCTGAAAGGACACACCTGGAAAGCTGATGAATATTCTGCTAGGATCCTCCTCTGAGACCTCCAGATAAATACAGTGCAGGTCTGTCTATGGAACACGCCTGGGCCTTTCTCCAACCCCTCCCCTCAGATGCATTTTCCTTGCCTCCCTTTCTCCTAAGGTCTGAGGGCCCTACTTTTGCCACTGTAGCTTGTTTCCTAAAGCTCTTTTTATTTTCCCCCTATGGCCCACTTCTTCTACCTCTGTGACTTTCTAAATAAACTTTTTCTTATAGTTTGAGTCTTGGATTTGAATTCTTTCTTAACCAGAACTCAGATATCAAGGTTGCTGAACCAAGGTCTGATCTGACTCCACAGGTCTAACACCTGGTGCCTTTTCACTGTGCCAACAGTTTTAACAAGTGTTAAGTTGTATCTCATTATGGTTTTAATTAGTATTTTCCCAGAGACTAGTGTGTGAACATCTGTTCATGTGCTTACTTGCCATCTTCTTTAGTGAAATTTTCTTTGACTGTTTTGCCCATTTTTATTGGATTGTTTATTTCCTTATAATTGAAGTTGAGGATTCTTTTTATATTTTTATATTTGATATATTTGCAAATATTTTCTCTAGAAAATCAAAAATTTTAAATTTGATGATGTCCAATTTTACATTTTTTATAGGGATTGTATTTTTGGTATTATACCTTACATATTTTTGCATAACCCAAAGTCACAAAAATTTCTCCTATGTGTTTGTCAATATGTTGTATAGTTTAGGTTTTACATTCATATGCAGGTCTTTAAAATATGCTTTCATTGCTCTTGGGTGAATAACTAAGGGTGGAGTAGTTGGATCATCTAGTGTTCTTACACTTAATTTTTAAAGAAATTGCCCAAGTATTTTAAAAAATTTATTAATTTTAGAGAGAGAGAAACATTGATTTATTGTTTCACTTATTTATGGATTCATTGGTTGATTCTTGTATGTGTCCTGATTTATTATTTCTGATTTCATTTTATCTCCATTATTGGCTTATTAACTATAACCCTTATTTGTGTTATTTTGGTGGTTGTTTTAGTTTATTGCATACATCTTTAATATATTACAGCATATCTTTAAGTGATATCATAAGAATTTATACCTAAGAACCTTAGAACAGTATACCTCTATTCTTCCCCTCCAGGCTTTGGAATCATTGTTGACATTAATTTCACCTCTATTTCTGTTATAAACCACACATACATTGTTACTATTTTGCTTTAAAATCTATTAGCTTTTCAATATACTTAAATAATACAAAAAATTGTTTTCTATTTAACCACATATTTATCACTTCTGGTGCTCTTCATTGCTTTGTGTAGGTCCCCATTTCCACTGAGTGCCATTTTCTGTCTGACTGAAGGACTTGCTTTAACAGTTTCTGCAGTGCAGGTCTGCTGGAGATGAACCCAACTTCTGTACGTCTGAAGGAGTCTTTATTTTGTCTTTGAAAGAACTTTCTACTGGGCATAGGATCCCAGGTTCATGGTTTCTTTCTCTCAGTTCTTTGGTCACTGCTCTCCTGCCTCCTGCTGTCATGGCTCCTGGTGGGAGATCTGCTGTCATCCTTAGATTTGTCCCTCTGCAATACCTGTCCTCCTGTGGTTGCTTTAAGGTTTTGTCTTTGTCCGTGGCTCTGAGCGATTTGATTATGCTGTAGCTTGGTGAAGTTTTTTCATGTTTCTGGTGCTTGGGAGTTCATTTAACTTTTTGGACCTGTGGATTTAAGGTTCTTAACACATTTGGAAACTTTCAGCCATCATTTCTTCAAACATTTTTGTGGTCTCCCTCCCTCTTTCCATTTCAGGACATTTGACATGTTCCCACAGTCCTTTTCATTTTTAAAAAATTATTTTTTTCTCTGAGTTTTATTTTCGATACTTTCCATTGCTATATCTTCAAGTACGAAGTTTTTCTTCTGCAATGTCTTATTGTCTGTCAATCCCATTCAGTATTCTTTTTATCTCGTATATGATAGTTTTAATCTCTGAAAGTTCTACTTTTAGTTTTTTAATAATTTTCATGTCTCTACTTAGCTTGTTGAACCTAGAGGATACAGTTATAATAAAAGCTCTATGTCCTTAATTCTAACATCAGTGCCAGTTCTTGGTCAATTTCACTTGACTAATTTTTCTCCTCGTTATGAGCCTATATTTTCCTTCTTATTGCAAGCCTGGAAATTAGTATACCAGACACTGCATTTACCTGTTGAGTACTGGGTATTTTAGTATATCTCATAAATCTTCTTGAGCTTCTTGGGATGCAGCTAAGTTAAGTGAAAGAGTTTGATCCTTCGGGGTCTTGCTTTTCAGAGGTACAAGGGGAGACCTTCAAAAACCAGAATTATCTTCTGGAGGGTGGGCCCCTTACAGTACAGTAGGTCCCTTGTAGTACAGTATTCACCCCTCTTGGGTGAGTGTTCTAGGAACCCATCTGTATCAAGGTACCAGCGGGCATTGTTGTGAGAGGCTGAGTTCAGCTTCAGGGAATTGTTTTGGAAGACTCTTTCAATGTGTCTGCCCATTTCATGATGGGTAGTTTAGAGCTGCACCTGTCCACACTGTGCTGAGTGTTCAGCAGTTTTTGATCAAAAACAGCGTGACCTCCATGCTTCCTTTTTCACCCAATCTAGCCCAAAGTGACTTTTGTTTTTCCAGATGAAAAAAGTCCTCAAAGGGAAACGTTTTGCCAGTATGGAAGAGGTGAAACAAAAAAAAATGGCAGAAACACTAAAAGGCATCAAAATCAATGAGTTCAAAAACTGTTTTTGAGCAGTGGGAAAAGGCCTTAATAGGTGTATTGCATCACATCGAGAATACTTTGAAGGTGACTGAAGTTTAAACACATAAGAATAAATACACAATTTTTTTATAAATAAATTCTGGGTTTTTTCCCCCACCCCATATTTGGTGGGACCAGAGCAGTGCTTACTCAACCTACGTGATTTATTTCCCAGGATTGAGGCAAGACCTTCTGAGTACTCCACCAAATGCCCATGAGTTATAAGCTTTTTTCTGGTCTGGTTGGTAGAAACAAACATGATTAATGGCATTGAGTGAGCACCAGGTTCTGTTACCTCTAGTCCTCCTTTCCCATCCTTGGATATTTCCCAAAATGAAGGCATCCATCAGTAAGTGTTATGCTGAGTCATCAAGGGGGACATGCCACAGATTGCCAGGGGCCTTTCTGTGAAGTCCTCGCAACACTCTGTTCTGTGACTCCTAGCTGCCTTGGCCTCTTCAGTCTTTCAGATACATCTCTTCAAATCAGGGAGTCTGTTGAACTCTGCCTGGGTTCCCTTCGTTTGCACTGCAACCTGGAAATCCCAAGGCAGTAAACTGGAGCAAACCTTGGAATCAAGCTGTTTACGTCCTAGCCTCAGGGATTGCTCTCCTTCTTTGCCTCACGTGCAGTGTCTTAAAACTGCTGTTTCATATTATTCCTCTGGGTTTTGTGTGGTTATTGTATTTGGTAGGAGGGTAAATCTGGTTCCTGCCACTCCAGACTTGGCTGCAAGGCAAGGTTGACATGTATCCATCTGTGGAATTATAGAATACTTGTATATATGAATTGGTTTGTGTCTATCCCATTCTGCAACTTGTTTTTTCCTTGAAAATATTTCTGAGCTTATTTTTTGTAACTTCTGTAAAATATTCCATGGCATGGGTAAATCATATTCATCCATTCTCCTATTGATGGCCATTGAGGTTGTTTGTGATCTTTTCTATTATAGATAATGCTGCACCAACATTCATATGTACCTCTCCTTGGACAGTAAGAGTCCCTTTAAGAAAGATACTTAGGTCAGATTGCTCTCCACTGCATATCAATTTACACTCCTGCAGCGTATGAAGACCTCGTCGTCGGCAGCCGTCCGTCTCGAGAGACGATGGTGTAGCTTCTTAAGAGTCTATCTGCACCACCGAGAATGGCTGTGCAGTCCGACTCGGGAGTGACATCGTATCTGTCTCCTCCTGTGTTGAATCGACATCTTGCGATGACGCTGAAGCTACAGAGCCTGGGCAGGGTGATATGGAGGGTCTGCTGTTGCCCATGCAGCAGACCCCCCCTCTCTTCGCAGCTGAAGGGTCCAAGGGAAAGACGGAGTCAATACAGCTTGGCTTCAGGTGCGCCGCAGGAGTTGCCGGTGTTGACTACAACGTCAAACCGCCTTAGGGACTCCAGCTTCTTTTTAATCTTGCCAATATTTGATATTGGCGAGCTTTTAAGTTTTTGCCAATCTACTAGCCCATTATGGTTTACATTTGCATACCTCTTATGTTTAGTGAAGTTGAGCTCCTTTTCATACACTTATTGGTCATTTTTGTTTATTTTAGGAATTTTTTTAGTTTTTGCCTAACCTTCTATTAAATGTTTTAATCATATTTTCATTTCTTTGAATAAACTCTTAAAATTTGGGTACTGCCCTGACTGGTGTGGCTGTTGATTGGGTGTTGTCCTGCAAAGTGAAAGGTCACCGGTTCAATTCCCAGTCAGGACACATCCCTGGGTTGTGGGCCTGGTCCCCGGTTGGGGTGAGAACGAGAGGCAGTCGATCAGTGTTTCTCTCTTACATTGATGTTTCTCTCCCTCTCTTTCTCTCTCCCTTCCCCTCTCTCTAAAAATAAGTAAAATACTTTAAAAAGTGTATAAGTATTTTATAATTAGGTTATTTTATACTTTATAATTATAAACAAGAATATTATATAATTAATTTATCTAAGTTTATCCCGTTTTGTCATTTTTTTTAATGTGTTTTATTGATTATAATATTACATTTGTGTCAATTTCCCTTCCCTCTGCTCCCCTCCACCCGGTGGCCCCCCTCCCTCCAGTTGTCCCCCCCTTTTAGATCATGTCCATTAGTTGTGCATACAGTTCCTCCCAACCTCTCTCCGTCTATTCCATTCCCTCCTACCATGATCCTTAATGCCTATATCATCTCCCTCCCTCTCCCCATTCCCCCTCCCCGTTGACCTCCCCCCAACATGTTCCCCATACCCATAGCTCTCTTTCCAGTCTCGTTGCCTGTTTAGTTTGCCTTTGTTTCAATTCCCTAGCTTCTGTTGTTTCTTGTGATGCAGTTTTCATTTTAGATTTCATTGTCTTGATCCTCCTTTTTCTAAACCAGTCCCTTTAACATCTCATACAACAGTGGTTTGGATCTAACGAACTCTTTCAGTTTTATTTTGTCCTGGAAACACTTTCTCTGTCCCTCTACTCTGAATGACAATTTCGCTGGATAGAGTATTCGTGGTTGTAGGTTTTGGATTTTCATTACTTTGAATATTTCTTGCCAGTCCCTTCTTGCCTACAGGGTCTCCTTTGAGAAGTCAGCTGATAGTCTAATTGGGACCCCTTTGTACGTAATTCTTTTCTTCTCTCTTGCTGCTTTTAAGATTCTCTCCTTATCTTTAATCCTCGACATTTTGATTATAATGTGTCTTGGAGTGGTTCTCCCTGGGTCCAGCTTCTTTGGAACTCTCTGTGCCCCCTGGACCTGCAAGTCCATTTCCCTCCCCAAGTCTGGGAAGTTCTCCTTTATTATATTTTCACTCAATTTTTCAAGTTCTAGTTCATCTTCCTCGCTCTCTGGCAAACCAATGATTCTTATGTTGGGCCTTTTATAGCTGTCCCAGAGGTTTCTGATCCTCTCATCGTTGCTTCCCATTTCCTCTCGCTGCATTGTTTGACTGCTTATTCCTTCTCCATATTCCGGTTTGTTGAAATGAACTCTGGATTTTATTTCCTCACCATCTGTCTCGTATGTGGTTTTGTTCCTTTCGTTATGAGTGTTTTTCGCTTCTTTCTCATCTTTTTCCAAATCTTTTGTGAATTCTGTAAGCCACCTGATAACAATGGCCCAGAACTGATCATCTGACAGATTTCTTATCTGTTCATCTGTCAGGTTCTCCATCTGTTGCCTGGTGAGCTGTGCCACCGGGATTTCTATAGTTGTCTGCCTCATTTTGACAGATGCGTTTTGTTTTCTTGGGCCGGCTGTAGGGGGCAGTGCCTGTGTACGCGTCACAATCCAGGGACCGGCGCCTGTCCGGGACCTATTTCGCAGCCCTGTGGCGCTTTCTTTGGGGGCGGGGGTCCAAGATGGATTCACACAGTTATTCCGCTAGGAGACCGGGATCCGTCCTCCCGCCCCCCTGGGCCTCACTGTTCAAGGCGATGTGGTGGCTGCTTTCCCCAGCGTTGGGGTCGCGAGCTGCCGGGGGTTCGACTGCAGCCGGGGTTGTTCTCCCCGCCGCTGTCCCAGGTGCGACCGCAAACAGCTCTGCCCCCTTTCTCTCGTCCTACCTGCCCAAAGAGCGCCGCTGGTTTATAACTTCATATGTTGGGCTTCCGTGTAGTTTTATTTTCTGGAATTTCTAGTTATCCTTTGTTTTGAAGTAGTTGTATTCCTCTCTAGTTGTAGAGGGAGACCTAGCGCGTCCGTCTAAGCCTCCATCTTGGCTGGAAGTCCCGTTTTGTCATTTTGTATTGTCTTGTGGCATAGCCTTTAAATTTTTATCTGGTTTGGTTTATCAGATTTTTCTTCTATGTCTTTTGATTTTTGCCTTAAGAAAGCCTTTCCTGTTATAGAAATTAAGAGATTCTCTCATGGTCTTTCTTAATCATTTTAAAGGCAAATGTTTTACAGACTATTTGAAACTTACTTTTGTGTATAGGATAAGGTAGGGATATAAACTGCGTTCATATATAAACACATATATATCAAAATATCCCGAAGCAATTTTTTGAACTGTCCACCTTTTCACCATTTAACTGACTCTATCATATGGTAAATTCCAAGAGCAGACCCAAGTCTGTGTCTTAAAATTTTTTCTACTCCATTAATCCTTTTTTACTTTTCCAGCACCAGTGCTCACTATTTTTTAACTACTGCTGCTTCAAACAATATCTTGCTATCCTAGAGGGCAAATCCCCTCTCTGTGTTTTTCTTTTTCAAAATTATCTTGAATTTACCATTCCATATGAATTTGCAATCAGTTTCACATCCCATGAAAATCCTGTTGGTTTGATTTGGTTTGTATCAAATCTAAAGATTAAAACATCTTGGCCATCTTTATAACAATGAGGCCTCTTACCTACTGACCTTGGATAGCTCTCTTTTTAGTCAGATTTATTTTCATGTGTTTTTGGTAAAGCTCTGTAGTTCTTGCAATGTGTTTTACACAGTTTAATTAAATTCATTCATACTCACTTTATGACTTTATTTGCTGCTCAAATGGGATCACTTTTCCCAGTAGATTGTGGGTGATAGGAAAGCTGTTGGAGCTCCATAGGTGGAACTTTCTCTCCTCCAAGCTAAACCCTTTTACCAGTTCTCATAGTTTCTTAGTTGACTCACTGGGGTCTAAGTCCACCTTCGTGTCTTAGTTCAGAATAAATTCTAAAGGACAATTTATTAGGTTAACTTTTTAAATGATTGATGATCTTCTCGATGTCTGAGTCACCAGCCGGAGCCAGTGTTCTGCGTTCTGGGGGCACAAAGCACAGGAAACTGTGCTGTTGTTACCAACAGTGCATTTTTCAGTTGGTCACTGATAACACCAGGTTTCCTTCTCATTTGCCCTTTTCTCCAAACAGCAAAAACAAAAGAAAGTCTTCCCTAGCTGACTTTC
The DNA here is from genome assembly GCF_987537825.1 of Furipterus horrens. NCBI lineage: Eukaryota > Metazoa > Chordata > Mammalia > Chiroptera > Furipteridae > Furipterus > Furipterus horrens. Next base: position 22,614,409 of record NW_028327185.1, read on the forward strand.
GTGAGTTGGGTTTCAGGTTTCAATACATAACATTCATCTCTTTGAGCAGATTTTCTCTCAAAATCTGGAGCAGATATAAATTGTTACATATGAAGCTTTTCACTAGGAAAGCAGCTGGAAATGGTGCTGAGATCAGGCACCAGGACCCACCAGTGAGTGCAGAACCTGGGGCGAGAGGGGTATTTCTGGAATAAAAGTGGTCCCTGCACAGCTGAGCCTCTTCTCCCTGCCTCTCCCATCCTCACACCTCCCACTCCCCACCCCATGGCATTCTGAGTGTTTGTAGCAACACACCAGCTGAGAAAACCAATGCAGCCCCCAAACGGTGGTTTTCTAGCCTATGTGTCTTAATGGATAAATAATTTGAAGTCAGTTGGTATGAGCGGGCAGGACAGGTTTCATCTCCTGCACTAGAAGGGCACCGACTGCATAAGAGAGAAGTAGAGGAACCTTCAAGAATGATTCATGCTAGATATCAGCAAAGAAGGAGGTGTAGGTAGACATGTTTTGCCTCCTTGCACAACCATAAGAAGGATCACAACTAAGCTCAAAACAAAAAACTGCCAGAACAGCCAGAAAATTGAACTGTATGGAAGTCTGACAACCAAGGATTTAAAGAAGAAATATTCATCCAGACGAATAGGAGGGGCAGAGCCGCGGAGCTGAGGTGGAGAGGATGTGGTGTGGTGGCAGCAAGGCAGCAAGGCAGCAATGGTGGTCAATGGAACAGCCAGTCCTGCATTCATGTGTGGTGGGTAAAATCCAGGAGGGACACCTGGGGACAGATTCCAACCCCAGGCCAGACCAGGTTCCAATGCCAGGAAAATAAAGCCACATAGTTTCTGACTGTGAAACTAGTAGGGGTTAGGGTGATGGGAGAAACTGTCATCTCTCGGGAGAGTCTGTTTAGAGGGCCCCTATGGTCCTAGACCAAATGCAAACCCACCCATTCTTGGAATCATCTCCAAGTTGCATATGGAAAGTGGGAGAAGTGACTGGAAACAGGGTGAGTGCTGAGCAATTGGCATTATTCCCTCTCTGAACCCAACCCCACATACAGCACCACAAAGTGGTGAAATGGGTCACCCCGCACTGATAAATACCTAAGGCTCTGTCCCTTACAATGTAACAGGGAGTCAAGACAGGGAGTCAAAGCAGCTCTACCTAATACAAAGAATCAAACACAGGGAGGCTGCCAAATTGAGGAGACAAAGAAATATGGCCCAAATAAAAGAACAGATCAAAACTCCAGGAAAAGAACTAAGCAAAAAGAAGATAGCCAACCTATCAGATGCAGAATTCAAAACACTGGTGATAAGGATACTCAGAGAAATGATTGAGTATGGCAAACGCACGTGGAAAGAAATGAAGGCTATACTAAGTGAAATAAAGAAAAATGCACACAGAACCAATAGTGAAGGGAAGAAAGCTGGGGTTCAAATCAATGAATTGGAATGTAAGGAAGAAATAAACAGTCAACCAGACAGAATGAAGAAATAAGAATTCAAAATAAATGAGGAGAGAATAAGATCCTGGGACATCTCCAAAAGTGTCAACATCTGAATCATAGGGATACCAGAAGGAGAAGAGGAAGAGCAAGAAATTGGAAACTTATTTGAAAAAATAATGAAAGAGAACTTCTCTAATTCAGCGAAGGAAATAGATATACAAGTCCAGGAAGCACAGAGAGTCCCAAACAAGTTAGACCCAAAGAGGACCACACCAAGACACATCATAATTAAAATGCCAAAGGTTCAAGATAAAGAGAGAATCTTAAAAGGAGCAAGAGAAAAGAAGAGAGTTACCTACAAAGGCATTCCCTTAGGACTGTCAGCTGATTTCTGAAAAGAAACTTTGCAGGCAAGAAGGGACTGGAAAGAAGTATTCAAAGTGATGAAAAGCAAGAACCTACAACCAAGATTACTCTATCAAGCAAAACTATCATTTAGAATGGAAGGGCAGATAAAGTGCTTCCCAGACAAGCTAAAGCTAAAGGAATTCATCATCGGCAAGCCAGTATTACATGAAATATTAAAGGGACTTATTTAAGAAAAAGAAGATCAAAACTATGAACAGTAAAATGACAACAGACTCACAACTATCAACAACAACTTAAAAAACAAAAATGAACTAATCAAACAACTAGAACAGGAACAGAATCATAGGTATAGAGATCATCTGGAGGGTTATCAGAGGGTAGAGGGAAAGGGGAGAATGGGGGAAAAGGTACAGGAATTAAGAAGCATAACTGGTAGGTACAAAAATAGACAGGGGGAAGTTAAAAATAACATAGGAAAGGGTGAAGCCAAAGAACTTATATGCACGACCCATGGACATGAACTAAGAGGGTGGGATTGCTGGGGAGAAGGGCGGTACCGGGTGGAGGGAGACAAAGGGAAAGAAAATTTGGGCAACTGTAATAGCATAATCAATAAAATGCACTTAAAAAAAAAGATTCATACTTAAATACATGTGCCAGAATATAGTGCCCAGTCAAACAGAACAGGATTCAAAGCAGCAAAAATGTTAATACTATATTTTACTTATTTATGTTTTTTAGTCCCTCCATTAATGCTTTGGAATATATCATTGGAACACATCATTGTCATACATATATGCAAACCTACAGGGCGAACATTCCTGGGAAACAACAAATGCCTCAAAGTCCCTGACTGGAGTGGCTCAGTTGGTTAGAGTGTCATCTGATGGACCGAAAGGTCAAACGGTCACAGGTTTGATTCCTGGTCAGGGCACTTACCCAGGTTTTGGGTTTGACCCCCAGTCAGAATGCATGTAAGAAGGCAACCAGTCAATATTTCTCTTTCTCTCCTGTTCTCCCTCTCTAAAAAAGTAGTGAAAAAGGGATCTCTGGTAAAAATAATAAGAAAAGGCAACAAAAGAACATTTTACATTTTCAAATACACGCTTCCTTCACATTTGGACAAGGATATAAATGGAACCGTAATAAATTACAGTGTATTGTAAAGATTAAATGGTCTCTCACCCTGCATCCTCTCCCTGCTCTGTTCTATCCCCCACACAGCTGCCAGACTAATCCTCCAAAAACACCAATTTTCATATGCCACTTTTCAAAAACTAGCTTGCTGGCTTCCTGTTGCCTGAAAAGTCTTTTCTAATGCTTTTGTCTACGATGTGGACCCTCCTGGATGTTTGATGGCTGCTCATTTCTTCCACCAGGTTCCAGCTGTGCGATCTTGGGCTGCTTATTGCAGACCCTCCTTGTACTGGTCCCCGTAAAGTTTCCACGCCCCCCCCCCCCCACTAGGCTCCTTGCTCTTCCAGCAATGCTTTGAAAACCAGTACCGGGTCACATGCCACCCCTGGAGGCAGGAGCCAGGTGACGCTGCCGCCCCCTAACCTCAGGGACTGAGAGTGGGAACAGGGCTTTTCCAGAAGCAGCATGGGGCTCATTATGGGAAGTTGGATGGCGAAACAGAGGTCCGCTACAACTGTCTTCACAGACTCTGGACAAAATTTAACAAAAATATGCCTCCTGTTCCAAAGATTAGGAGACAAAGGAACTCGTTAGGTCTCACTTGGGCCTCTTTCCCGGCACTCACAAGCCTTGGGGGCTAGCAAACACATCTACCTGAGGCACTGTCGATTCAGGCAGTAAGGAGGCTGCTGCCAGTCCCTGCGTAACCATCACAGCTCCTGCCACTCTTATGCAGGTCAGGCCCTACTGGGAAGCCCGATGTGCTGAGTTCCTTTGTGCACAATGTATGTACCTTTTGGAAATAATGAAGTATGCGGTTCAATAATATAACTTTTTATTTCCGGTTGCATAAATTGAAGTAACGCCCAAAATGGTGTAAAAACGAACAAAAACAATATATTCCATGGTGAATCAAATAAAATATATCTGCGTTGCTGTTTTCGCCCTTTGAAGCTAGCAACGTTCCTGATAATTGTCGTGCTCTGTTTGTGAAAAGATACAAGACCAGAAGGTTCCCCCCCCCGCCCCATGAATGAATGAAGGTCTCAGCGTTTGCCCGCGAGCTCTATGGCAAACCGTCAGTCTGAGTATAGTCACCACCAACCCACTCATCTTCCGTACGACCTTTCTTCCCCCTGTAACAGAACCCTTGGGCTGCTTCGATTGAAACAGAACCCACGGGCTGCTTAGTTAGGGGCCCGATTGCCCGCCGCCAGAATTATAACTCTGAATACCAGAGTTTGGTGAAAAGAAAAAAAATTGTTTATTTACACATAGTTCTGCCTCCCCCTCCAGGACCTGGCCAGTCTTAGGAAAGTCAGAAACACTGTTTCCCTACTTCCTAGGCACAGTTCAGCTTTACCAGTAGCTGCCAATCACTCAGTTCTGATTGGGGAGGTCCTTTCTGTGCTGTGGTGCCCTCCAGCTCTCAATGCAGGGCCGCCTGGATTCTCAGCCTCCTTGCAAACTGCTTTCTCCCTTCAAACCGCATGGATCTCCTCTCCTTCTCCAAGCAGCCTGGCAAGAGCCTCTTCTTAAAGCCGCCTGGAGACCCCTTCTCCAAGCCAGATGGAGGGAGCCCACAAGAGCCAGAGAGTGAGGGTGTGAGGGCCAGAGAGAGCCTGAGAGAGAGAGCCTCCTAGAGCCAGAGCCAGCCCAAAATGTCCGCAGCTGCTTCTCTCTTCCTCCCTGCCTCCTCTCTCCCTGCGTCCTCTCACGCAGTGGGTGTTGCAAACAGTCCTGACCCTTCACAGAACCCTACGTAGGCTCTGTCTGCTTCTTCCTACCAGCCCACAGTCCAAGATCCCTCCCATCTTCCTGAGTCTTAGAAGTAAAGCGGATCTTTGCAACAATGTTTCCAGCCACTAGCTCCAGGCTCGCAAGGGCATCCTGAAAGCTGCTTCCTGCTCCCTATCTCCCAGCCGCAAACTCTGGGGTTTGTTTTTGGACTCCCCTGTTTCTGTAACACCCCCCCACACCTTTCCTGGTTCAAATGTTCATTACCTCAGTCAAAAACATTTGCAAATCCCTCTTGGCCATAAACTCCTAGGAGACAGGACTTCTCACCTTGGTTTCCCCAGGGCTTGGCCTTTTGTTTGGTGCATGGGGGCGGGGGGGGGGGGGAGCGCAGTTAAAAGCTGCGTTAATGAATGTTACCAGGCAATATGCTGATCCATGCTCTAGGGGCGCTATAATAAATACCAGCTAGAAGCCTCTCTCGATAGACTAAATTCCAAGGAAAGAATGAAGACAGAAAGGTAACTAGTTTGTTTGTACCTACTATGTGACAGGCACTGGCTTTGGTATTTTGACATATACAAGATTTCGTTGAATTTTCACAATCCTGCAAATTCTCACAGACATGGAGTTTGGGTGATGAGCTAAAGTAACACAAGGTTATGATGACAGGCCGTGAGCGAAATGCAGTATGAGGATTACCAAGGCTGCAATCCCCATCTATAGAAAAAGAAAAAGTGGAGGTCATGCAATGGAGCAACGGCAGCATGGAATGTAACACGTAATTCCAAGATACATGCATATTTAGGTGCTATTAGGAAATGTTAAAAATGTCCATTTTAAAGAGTGTTTTAAAACATTCTTTGGGCAGCAATAAGAGCAAAAGCGGAGTCATAATGTGATAGCAAACAGATTGTGTCAGATGCTTTGGGAATTCCAATGCGTAAGAATTGTTGTTAAATCACTTTTTTTTCTTGTCAATTGCAACAGTAACAACTTCCATTTGAATTATACTTTATAGTTCACACAACCCATGGGAAAAATACAGGTAATTGGGTATGGGTGCCATTCATAAGAAAGGAGGTACAATGAAGTGAAATGTAAGGGAAATATATATATTATATTATATATAGCCAATCTTCCTTTAAAAAAATTATCTTTGCTCTGCTGGTGTGGAGTATCATCCCATAGACTGAAAGGTCGCAGGTTTGATTCCCGGTCAGGGCACATGCCTAGGTTGCTGGTTCAGTCCCTGGTCTGTTGTGAGAGGCAACAGATCCATGTTTCTCTCTCACACCTGTGTTTCTCTCCCTCTCTCTAAAGTCAGTGGGCCTGTCCTTGGGCGAGGATAAAAAAATTACCTTTGAGATGCATTTCTGCCACTCGCCTTTTATTTGATGCACAAACGATGGGAGTGGCAGGAAGGGGAGTGCAGAGCTCAGGGCTCCGGAGAGCAAACCAGCTCGGTCGCTGAGGCTGTGCTGCTACCGGAGAGCCCAGCTGATAGGTGGCTCCTGATAACGACCGCAGAAATGATTCCATTGTCGAGAGAAGCACAGAAAGAACCACAAACCCAACCTCAGAATGGATTGAAAGAGAAAATAACCTTAAAAAAGTTTCCCTTCTTATCAGAGGGTGGACCAAGAGGAAGTGTGTCCTCCCGCCCCCGAATTTCCCAGAAAGGTTTCATCAGGAAGGTGTTTCTCTCCTTAGACACACAGTGGGACGCTGCTCTGAATGTGCTGTGTCTTCATGGCACAGTTCAGAGAATAAAGCCCAGCTGGAGCGTGCCATGGGCCTCAGGACCACCAAACAGGTGACGAGAGGCGCACAGCAAGGCCCTGGTCGCCAAGAGGGTATGTAGACACTGCTGTCCTGCACTTTTCAGGGCTGCTCCTTTGTGTACTAAAAGCTCTTACCTTATCTCTTTCAAACCAGTTCCTACCTTTCTATTCTTAGGTGTGAAGACAGACATAGACTATTTAAAACCCTTAAGAGATTTCTTTTAAATTTAAGTTGCCCATCACATTTGTATGATAGATTTGTGATTGATGAGAGGTTTAGTTGAAGTATAACTTTTAAATAAGAGGTGGGGCAAAAGTAGGTTTACAGTTGTTTGTATGCAAACTAATACAATAATTAATAAGTAACAATACAAGGATAAACTTTCGCATACTCACAACTGTAAACCTACTTTTGTCCCACTCTGTATATGCTAAGGAAACGGTCCCAGTCTGTGCTCACGTAAGTCATCGGTGTTAACATCTCTTTAAATAAAAAGCTAGCGGTTGTTTTTTAAGAACCGTGTGAGTCCGCCGTGTGACTATCCCGCTGTCTGTGTAGCGCTCGTCACGCAGCAACTAAAGCCAGAGAAATCCAGACAGAGATACCGGCGCGCCGTCCCGCAGCGGCTTAGTGCGCCCGAAGATCCGGTCGCAGGTCCGCCGCGATCGCCCGCGGGCATCTCCGCCCGGGCCGGCGCGCCCGTTGGCGGGTGTGCGGGTTTAATGCTGATGCCGCCGCAGCCCGTCCGGGCAGCAACCGCGCGAGCTTGGGGGACCTGCCCCGGGACCTGAGCGCGGGCAGGAGGGACAGCGAGCTGGGACGCACCGGTCCCCGGGCCCTCCGAGCGCCCGCCCCGCCTGCTGCAGGAGGGACCAAGGACGTACAGACAACGGGCTCCGCTAGCTGCCCGAGCAGGAAGTGAGCGCGAGGAGGAACTGCAGTGAGCCGGGAGGAGGAGGAGAAAGAGGAGGAGCAGGCGCCGGGAGGGAGCTGGAGGAGGGGCGCAGGGCTGCAGCGTGAGCTCCGCGCGTCCGCATCGCAGGGCTCTCGGTCCCCGCCGTGCGCTCCCTCGCGTCCCGAGGCCACCAGCCCCTCTCGGGAGCGCGTCTCCCCACCCGCCCCCATGGCTTCTCCGGACGACCCTCCGCACGCAGGTAAAGTGGCACCGCGCCGCGGGCTCACCTGGAGGCGCCCGGCCGCGGGGGGGTCGGGGCTGAGCTTTGCGTGACCCGCGAGACGCGCCCGGCCGGGGTCGGCGCGGGGCAGGCAGGGGACAGCGGTAGGAGGTCCCTCCACGGCCCTGCCCCCATCACCCACGCGTGCTCCAGACGCGCCTGCCGCTTCCCACCTCCCCAGCGCTTTTGTTCTGGACTCCGCCGCCAGGTTGGGACAAGTCCCTCCAACCCCTGGCAGAGAAGAGCGCTAGGGGCGGATTCCCCTTTTCCTCCCGGCTCTGTTCTTCCTCCCTCTCCCAGGCCGCATTTCTCTTCTCACTTCACTTGTATTAAATGGGTTTGCTCTAAATATTGGCCCTCGAGCTATTTCATAAACTAGCATCCCCAAATCAAGACCCTGGTCCACCTGTGGGAGCCCAGCTGTGGGGCCTTTGATTGGATGGGCCTGTAGTCCCGTCCTGCTTTAAAATACCGTGTTTGTACCTAAGGCCAGAGTCTGGGTTGTTGTCCAGTGTTACTTGCATCTAAAATCCTCCTCAGGCCTCGTCTTCCAGGAGGTTCTCTGCCCTTGCTTTTCCACGACGGGGCAACCCCCGTGAATGTCCTGGACACAAATGAATGAATGATGGACACTTGGTGCATGGAGGCTCTTCTAGTTTTGTGGAGGTTGGAAAGAGGGGGAGACCACATACCCAGGTGCAGAACCACTTATAACTGTTTAGGTAAACGTGTTTCCTATTCTATTGGGTTGGCCAAAAAGTCTTCCACTTCTTTTTTTCCTCTGTAGGATGGCTCTAGTAGTGCTTAGTTGTCTTTAACTTCATTCAAAACAATTTTGTTAAATTATATTGTGACAGCTTTCATGTCAGCGTGCATTTAAAAAAAATTTAAATTTATTTATAGAAAGAGGGGAAGGGAGGGAGAAAGAGAGGGAGAGAAGCATCAATGTGTGGTTGCCTCTTGTGTGCCCACAACTGGAGACCTAGCCCACAACCCAGGCATGTGCCCTGACTGGGAATTGAACCAGTGACCCTTTGGTTCGCAGGCTGGCGCTCAATCCACTGAGCCTACCAGCCAGGCCTCAGTGTGCATTTTTAAAGAAACTTGTGGAAATTGAATTTTTGTGCAGCCATTTTAATATTGAAGACAGAAGAAGATACGCAAGAAAAGTAAAAAATGCAACTGAAATGAAAAAAAAAAAAAAAGATTCGTGCAATGTAAGAAGGTGCTCTGACTGATCAAACATGTCAGAAGTGGTTTGCGAAGTTTCTTGGTGCTACTAACATTTTGGCCAAATAATTCTTTGCTGTGGGGCTGTCTTATGCATTGAAGATGTTTAGCAGCACCCTGGCCTCTACCCACGAGAAGCCAGTAGTGGGAGATAGCTGACATGCTCAAAATATCCAACTCAACTAAGTTATTGGTGAAAATAGAAAATGTGTCTTTTATTTTATGGAAAAAAACATATGGACTTTTTGGCCAACCCAGTATTTCTTGAGCTGGAGCAGGGACTGAGCTTGGATGTTCCATCATTCATCTGTGGCTTGAGCAGTTAGGAGGAGACAGTTTCTGACAGCCACACCGGCATGGTGATGTGCTGGGTTTGGGCGAGTTTCTGGACATTTTGAAGAAAGACCTAATTCTTTTTCAAGTGGGGAATGGTAAACATTGTCTCCGTGGGAGATGGACAATACACTGTCTGGATAGCCCCCACCCTTGCCCATTGTTTGAGAAAACAGAAGGGGACTCAAAGGGAGAAGCCCTCCCACTCCCCATCCCACTCTCACTTCCACATGCACCTCCTGTCTGAGAACCTGACTGGCAAGGTGCACGGGGTGTTGGGCCCGACTCTGCGAACAGTGGTCTCGGGTCTCATTAAATGATGGTGAGGGGAATTCAAAAAGGCCTTCACAGGGATCCACTGAATGGGGATGAGTGTAAAATCTGCTGGTGCCCCTCCGCCTCCCGAGCGCCTGGCTCCAGGGAAGGTGGTGCTGGGAAACACAGCTTCCTCTCACAGTGTGTAAAAATCCTCAGTGAGTCAGCAGTGTGACGAGGCCAGCACGGTGGCCACTATGACCTTCGATGACAGTAAGATTCTGTGATGGTCTCTGAGTCGGCTTGGCCCAGCCAGACCCGGGCTCCCAACCTGGAAACAGGGCGCTTGGAAATCCCAGCACGTGTGGCGTGATGGCAGAGTGAGGATATGATTACAGCACGGTGTCCACGGAAGGGATGTCTCCTTGACTTGGAGAAGCAGCCCCTGGAGGAGAAATCCTTTTGGCTCCTACAAAGAGAGGAGAGACTTCTAAGGTAGAGATGTCCTTGTCACTTGCAGGGATGCTGAGGAACATATTCAGGCATCTGAAAGATGTCCTCATGTCCACGCCCACTCTGGAATTTGTCAGTAAGAGGGTGCCGCCATTTAAAATGGATTTAAACGTGAGTTCCCCTTGACTGTCCCATTTAGATTCTGTAACCTCCAGGGCACACCCACGCCCCTCTTCTACTTCTGGAATGAAGCCACGTATGGTACTGATATGTGGAACGTGGTAAATGGCATTTTCACTTCCCCGTCCCACACTAGGTTTCTGTCCTACGCTCATCTCCCAGCTCATGCTCCGCACCCACTCATGCCTTCTGCTGACCCCTCAGCAGAAGGTGGCCAGAGTGACCTTTTTAACATGACTCATATTCGGTCATATCTCTCTTAGAAGCCTGCACCGCATTTCCAGCAAGTCCTCAGTCCTTACATGGCCTCTGTGAGCTGGTCTCTTCCTGGCCCCTGAGCCAACGGCTGCCCTCTGTCCTGCAGCCACGCTGCCTCCTTGTGTTTCCTTTCGTGCCCTTGTACCTCCTGCCTCCTGGCCTTTGCACAGGTTGTTCCTGCTGCCCGCAAGGCTCTCTTTGCCTGACCCCCTCCACTTACCTCCTTCAGGTTTCAGTTCAAAAGTCATGTAGATCAAGCCCCACATCATACACTCGCATGTGCCCTAGACCTTCCTTCTCGAGCACGTGCCACCGCCCCTCCCCCGTTAGACTCGATGTGCTTGGACAGAGCACACATCTGCTTTGCTTTGCAGGTACCAGAGACACCTGCGCAGCACCCAGCAGAGAGTAAGAGCTGGCTACGCACCCACCACCTCAGTGAAGGGTGAAAGAGACCATGTAACCACACATGCTTCAAACTCCTAGGAGCTCATTCACTGGGTTAGATAAGTGAGCTGAGGTGACCTTGTCCAGTTAGAAAAGACGTTTGCATATCCACAGGCACGTAACAAAGGCGTGTGTACATGATTGTGCTCCGTTATGAGCTTAATTAAATCAACACCTTTTTACAAAGAAAATTGATGGGATAGCTGAGGTCACAGAGGAGGAAATGCTGGTCACAGTGCGGCCAGCAGGGAGGGGGCAGGAGTGCCTGTCACACGTGAATAAAATCACACACAAGTGAAGACAAAGAGCCAGCAGCTTTGTGAGGCTGGGTGAGGAGGTGCCATCCCTGCAGTGAGCCGGCCCGTGGCCATGAGCACTGTCCCCTCGGCACCGCACCCCTCCCTCACCCCGCCTGGCTCTAGGAACCAGCTCAGGACACCCCCTGGGTGGCAGCTCAGCTGTCACTGCCCCTCCAGCCCCCCTGTGTGCTTAGATGGCTGCGAGGTGCCACTTGGCGCCCCGCGTCCCCCCGCCCCCCCCCCCCCCCCCCCCCCCAGAACACGGAGCAGGAAGGAGCAGGACTCCAGGGAAACGCTGCAAGCAGCACCCATGTTTGAAAAGCTGGACCAGCCAGTTGTTCTCCAGATCCAGCAGGGGGGTGAAGGGCTGTGGTCACTCTCCCTGTCCTCCCGTGCCTCCCCTCCATCCCCTCCCTCTCCCTCCCTGTGGGCTTTTCCGATGCCCACTTCATTTCTTTCCTGTTCGTAATGTGTTTTTAATGCCTGTGTTTTTTAAGTCTTCTCTCTACCCTCATCTGAATCTCCTTCTGTGACTCTTTCCTCTGAGGCCCTTCTGGCAGGACTGACAGGTGCCCCCTGGCTTGATCCCTGGTCCTTCCTCAGCTTGTTCAGCCCCTGCTCTGAGCTCTGAGGGTGACGGGGCTGCCGAAGGAGACAGAGAGGAGGAACATCCAGTGTGGGTTGCTCAGAGAGCTTTTGGGACCCTCAGCCTGGTCAGCATCCCCAGTCCTTATCATCAGTAATGCAAACAGCTGTGAGGCAAAAAGGAACTGCCCTCCGACACAAAGAATAACGTGAGAAATTCATTAACCAAGAAATCACAAGGTCAAAGAATCGCCTTTAATTCTTCACTAGAAAGCACAAAAGCCCCACCCCCTTTTGGCTCAAGATGTTGGGAATTTGGGGAACTCTGGCCCGTTTCCCTCTGCTTTCTCTGTAAGGACACCGTTAAAGCAGATCTTTGAACATTCTTGGAGCAACTGTCGCGAGCGACTATGGGCCTTTGTCTCGTGTGACTTGTAAACACAGGTGTCAGAACGGGACAGTGTGGCTGCCTGGCAGCTCACTGGAGCCTTGCCGGGTGCCCTGAGGCTATTCCTGCTGGGGAGGCTGCAGGTGCCCTCGCTGTTCCTACAGCACCTGAGAGGTCCTGACTCTGCAGGTGATGGGATGTGGGCCTGGGAGTGGATGATGAGTGGATGAGATTGTGTGTTGAGGCTGATGCTGGAATGATCTGGGGAGGTGTTGAGTGAATGTAATTTACACGTGGGAAAGACATGCATTTGGGGAGCCAGAGAGTGGACAGTTATGTGTTGAACTGTGTTCTCCCCACCAAATTTTGTTGGCATCCTAACCCCCCAGTGCCTTAGAACATGACCTTCTTAAGAAATAGTCTTGACAGACTTAAGCCAGAATGAGGCCACTAGAGAGGGCTCTAACCCAGTGTGGCAGGTACCCTAACAAAAGGGAAGTTCAGACACGGTCTTCCAGGAGAGTCTGTGCACGAACCCTGAAGGTAGTGGGAAATAGGCAGGAAGTCCCAGATCCAAATTCTGGTTCTTCCACTACCCCGTGACCTTGGGCACTCAGTATGTAAAAAGGGGGACACTTGTGTCTTTCTCAGAGTTACCCTAAGGATGAACTGAGACTGTGCAAACCATGCAGCACAGGTGGGCACCAGGTAAGTGGGAGCTGTACATGTTATTGATGAGGCACGTGGACATACTCATGGGTGATGAGTAAGTGCTGTGAACAGGGCTTCTTATGTCACGGTGACCTTCAACCTGGAGGTGCCCTCTAACCTGCCAGGCCACTACTCACCACTACCACTCATGGACTGCTTTTTAAAAAATTTTTTTGAGAGAGAGAGAGAGAGAGAGAGAGAGAGAGAGAGAGAGAGAGACATCGATTTGTTGTTTCACTTACATATGCATTCATTGGTAGCTTCTTGTATGTGCCCTGGCTGGAGATTCAGCCCACAACCTTGGCGTATCAGGACCACGCTCTAACCAACTGACCCCCCAGCCAGGCCTCGTCACTGCTAGACTTTGAAAGCCGGCAGGCACGTGGAGGCTCGCTGTTCATCCCCAAGTGTTGCAGAGGAGGGGCGTGGTGCCCAGAGCGATGAATGACTGTGCAGCCCGCCTCCTTGCTGTCACCTGAGGCCTCAGAGCCAGGCCAGGCGCCCTCTTTGGGGCACCGGGTCACCGTGGGTTCCCCTCGTGCCTTGGAGGAGCTCCTCAGAAGCTGCTCACGTAAATGAAACATCATCCTCCCCGCCAGCAATGGCATCCCCTTGGTCAGTTAGCTGCCAGCATGTGGGGGTGATCTATGCCATGTGTATTTCTTTATATTTTCTTTATTCCCATAGGCATTTGGGTCTCATTCTCGATTCTCCGTTCTGTTTCCTAAGTCTATGCTAGGATCAAACATTTAATTGCTGTAGCTTATTTTTGAGAAATTTTTGTTTTATTTTTTCATGTAAACTAAGAACTTGTCTCTCCCTACCCCCACCATAAAAAGTCCAACTCTATTTACTGACCTGGCCCTCACATAGTTCTTAGCGGTTAAGAACAGGTTAAGCTTACAAGCTAGTGTAAAAACACACCTTTATAGTTTTTACTCTTCTTAACCAAGAACATGTATGTATGTCTTTCCATGTTTTGTATGCTGGCGGTACTCGGAACACTGCCATCACCCCAGCCCAGTGCTTCCTATTACTCCCAGGAGACCCCAACCTGCCCTGAGCTTCAGCTCTGTAGATCAACTTTCCCAGGACCTGATAGTCTCTGGATTAACCTGACGCCAAGTTCTGGGTTTTTTTCTTTTTTACTTGGTGACCCCCTTGTTCAGAGTGACCCATCCAGGGAGTGGCGGCAGCGGAGGGAGGAAGCGTGGCCCGAGACTGCAGCGTGGCAGCCGGGCGTGGGAGGGAGGCCCTGGCCCTGCCGGGGCTGCTGGTCTTTACCTCGGAGCGTGCATGGTCTCCTTTCTGTTCGGCTTTTCTGCGCCCCGTGTCCCATCTGATACCATGGCCTTGCCTGGCGGCTCAGCCTCTTCCCTGGGGCCTGTGAAAATAAACATTTTAAACCTTTTAAATAAACCACTGGATTTTATACTTACTAATATTGTGAACACATAGCTCTAAGAGCTCTTGGAAAAACTAGGACTTGCTACTTCCAGGCCGGCCTCAGACACCCGGGATCAGTCCTGCTGCAAGTAACCGCTCAGCCAGAGGCCGATACCGTCACAGGAATGAAAATGATAAAATAGTAGCTTCTGCTACCCGAACGCGCTGCCCCTGCCGCCGGAACACGGTGCCTTTCCCAATGGCCCTCTCACTTTGCTCTCATGCTCCAGAAAATAGAAAACCTAAACTCTGCGTCCCTCCCAACTGCACCTCCATTTATGCCCAGATTTCAGACCAGAGAAGAACCTGGGCACCTAAAAGCCCTGTTGTCACCCGCCCATGTCTTCCTGTTCAGCTCAGAGCCCTCTGGGACACACCGAGCTATCACAGACCTCGGCCCGCTAGCTCCACGGGGCATGGAGAGTTCATTCCACCTGGGGTTCCCCAAACTGACCACCGTGACTGTGATCCGCTGAGTGTGGGCACCGAGACCGGGACCCCCCACCTTACAGAGGACGAGCCTGAGGCTGCTAGCAGCTCTGCGAGCCATCGGAGGTCACACCGCTGGGCTTGTCCCAGGCCGGACCGCTGGCCCTCTGGCATGTGATGAGGACGCAGGCACGGCGCAGGCCCAGGGGCCTTCCTGTTAGGTGTCCTGTTTGTTAGCTGTCCTGCTGCCTTTGGTGCAGTTCTGCCTCCGAACCACCTCCCCCGTTTTCCTCGGCGTCTCTCTTTCCTTCCTCTCCTACTAACTTGTGTGTAGGAAGCAGGACTAGCTTATCGTGGACACAGTGGGCATGGCTGCCCAGGATGCTGTCGGGGTCGTTTAGGCCCCCCACCCAGCACCCCGGAGCTGCACAGCCTGACCTGAAACTCCATTGTTCGTACCTGTTCCAGTACTGCCCCCCTGGTGGGCAGTGCTTTAAAGTGCTATCAGCCAAGTGTGCTTCCGTGAAAATGGAGCAGTGGGGAGAAGGCTGTGACAGGAGGAGGGACGAAGGGCCTGAGGCCACTCAGTGGTGGCTCCCTCTGCCCTCTCTCTGCCCATCCAGCCCCAGAGGGTGGCTGGCGGGACCTGTGGGAAGCACACTGTCAAGTCCTTTCCCCTCCGTAGGCCTTTGCCCATGCTGTTCCCTCTGCCTAGAATGCGTCTCCTGCCAGCTGGTCCTCCTGGCCAGCAGCCGCACATGGGACTCCCTCCGCAGGCTCCTCTCCCCCGCCTCCCATTGCCCCCACCTCCTCACAGGGTCTGTGCTCGTCCTGTGTTTCCGTGTCATTGACCAGAGTGCTCGGTTGTGATTAATTGCCTGTTACGTGGGCTTCAGCAGTACTGTAAACTCAGCTCAGTTAACAACAGTTTCATTTTCTTTATGTTGATTTAAATCCAAATCTGAGTCTATATTCTACTGGGCTGGCAGGAATGCCATTTCAGTCTGAATTGGGGGCCTGGCTCCCTCCTTTGGGTCACACAGGAATCTGCGACAGTGAGGCCTAGAATTTTTAGTGCATCAGGGTGGGAATCGATATTCTCCTTGCCCAAGCCTGAGGAGACCCTGAACTCCGGCAGCCCTCTGCTCCTGTGCCGGGCACAAGTCATAGTCTCTGCTGGGGCTGGGACGCGGGGACCGGAGCTAGCCCTCCGCGCATTCCCACACATGGTCTCGCCACCTCTGGGCTCTGCTCATGAAGCTGCAGACGGCTGTCCCTGCCCCATGGGAGGATGCTGGCAACACCTTTCGTATTCACCCCACTTGTTGGGTCACCCCCTTAATCCCTCTAGTGACTGTAGTGTGTCATGAAACAGTCAGATGTTCCCGTCACACCGCTCTCCTTTGGCATTGTCAGGAACTGTAGAAAGGCCACTCTCAGATGGGAAACCTCTGCCTACACATTATCTCAACCAAGAGTCCTGCTCTGCTTGTTTGGGTCCCTAGAGACGTACGTCCCAGGACCCAGGGCCTGGTGCACAGTGTCTAACCCGTAAGGACTGGGGAGAATGTGGAAGCTGGCCCTTGGCTGGCTGAGGCTGTCACGTAGGGTTTTGCAGGCCACATGCTGCCAATCCAAGGATCCCTCTCAAGCAGATAGTCTTTATTAAGATGGTTTTACAGACATGGTCATTTAGTAAGATAGTTTTCTGGCAGGTGTTTTGTAAAGTGTTTTAGAAAGGGGGAACTTTTTCTAATTTGTACAAATTCATAAGATCTAGTGGTTGTCTGTTCAGTTTTCTGCATTTCCTCATTAAATTCCTTAACTTTTTGCTTGATAAAGATGCTGTGAGTATTTCTGACTCACAGGAGACACATTCAGACACTTAATATTTTAATACGATAAAGGGGGATTGCAGAAGAACAGGAAACAGGGAAGAAGCAGAAGTGCCAACTAAGTTACAACCAAGTCCAGTGTGCAGGAGAGTTGTTCGCGTTCTCTCGGCGTGATTTGTGGTCATCGGTTAACTCTGAGTGTTTGTAGATGTTTATAAATAAACTGTTGCAGATATGGGTTTTCTTTTAAGTTGTTCCTCTTAGTCTCTTTCCGATGCAGTCTGACCCATCCCTGCTTAGTCTCCACTGATGACTGGAATTGTTTTTCTCAGCCTGATAACGGTAGCCTGCACCTGCGTGAAGGCAGCTATCGAAGGACACGTCAGTGCTTTCCCATTAAAGATAACTTTCTGCACTTGTTTTTCTGCAGGTCACATGGCGGAGGAGCCCGTGGAAGACACAGACCCCAGCACTTTGTCCTTCACCGTGGTAGGTTACAGATTCCACCCGTGGGTGATGACTGGGTTTTTCTTTTCCCCCTTTGTTATTTCTTTACATTATTTTTATTACTCAGTATTACCACCAAGATCAGAAACCCCGAAATGAAATTTTCCCAAGATAAGTTCCCTTATCATGGGAATCTCTGTGGCCATGAGAAGCTTTGGGTTTCTCCGCAGTGGGAGTGGCTTAAAGTCAGTTCTTGTTTTGACACCTGGCAGGAGTGACCTTCTCAGATATGAAAGGTCTTTGTCTACACGTCTCCCTTCTAGGCTGTCTCTGTTTAGTTATCCCTTCTGCAAAATATCTAACTTGAGATGGAAGGAAAACATAGGACCACCTTCTGGTGACTGAGTCCCCACAGCCTCCCTGGAAGGTGGGCAGTGCTCGTTTTGTAGATGAAACAGGCCCAGGGTGTGAGGGCAGCTGCCCAACCTGGAAGCAGCCCAGGAGGGACTAACACCTGGCCTTCACCTACGTGGCTCTGCATCCACCTGGGAGACCGTGGGGCACGTACTTGCATCCTCACTCTGCCCGGCTTTGTCTGGGGTCCCCTGCTCTGCTGTGCATGCCATGACAAGGGGACCAGTGTTCCTGTGCCTAGTGTAGTTAATGACATCAAATGCATTTAGTGCAGTAAAATTCAGTGTCTTTAAATCTAGTGGGTACGGGGCCCGTTGGTGTCGCGAAGACCTGCGGTGTCCGTGTTTACGGCCGTGCTGAGAGGGACAGTGAAGGGGATCGAGCTGTGACACCCAGTGGCATTTAGGAGGAACAGATCCATTATCTTCACTCAGGGCAAATGCCGCTGTGGTCCTGTGTTCAGACCCTTCCCACTGCCCTGCCTGTGGTTACCTCCGTCCCCACTCACTCCCCTGGCCCCAGGTCTCCCTCGCTCAGAACTGTTCCTCCTCCTTCTCCTCCTCCTCACCTCCAGTGGCCCCTAATCACTTCTCAGTGTGCATCTTCTGAGGCTCCACTGTGTGACTTCGCTAGGGCTGCGGTGCCACAGTGCCACAGGCTGAAGGGCTTCAAACTGCGGAAATGTGCTGACCCACCGTTCTGGAGCCAGGTGCCCAAGAGCCAGGTGTCTGCAGGGCTGTGCTCCCTCCGAAGCCCCCAGGGGAGAGTCCTCTGGCCCCTTCCACCTTCTGGCGGCTGCGGGCATTCCCAGTGTCCCTGGGTTGCGTCACTCCGTTCTCTCTTCTTTAGCACGAGGCCGTCCTCTCCCTGTGTGTCTGTGTATGTCTCTCCCCTCATATAAGGACGTGGGTCTCATGGGTCTCACCTGTTCCAGGATGACTTCATCTGAGCTAATTATATCTACACGACTCTATTTCCAGTGAGGTCACATTCCGAGGTACTGGGGGTTAGGACTTCCACACACCTTGCAGGGGGAGCAGGGCAGGAACACAGTTCAGCCATAACATTCCTGCCGCCTCCAGGGTCAAATCAGGCTGCATGGTGTGTCAGGTGAGGTCACCGTTCCTTGGAGAGCCAGTCGTGAGCAGCTACTGGCTGCTCCTCAGATAACCCCTGACCCCCGTACCTTCCTAGGGTGCCTGTAACGCTGTTCCCTCCCTGCTTCCTCAGCTGATGAACTCCTGGCCCTCCCCGTGGGACCAAGTGTTCCCCGATGACGCAGCCTCCTTCGCCTTGCCTCAGGGCCTTCGGGTGCTCCCTTCTGGTGACCGTCCCTGCTTTCTGTGCTGGATTGTTGCTTGCTAGTCTGAGTTCACGCAGGACTGTGTCGACCATTGTCCCCCTGTGCAGAGTGGGGCACAGGCAGGCGGCAGGGTCTGATGCACTCAGCTCTTGCCTGACCCCTCTGCCTCCTCCCAGGGCCTCCTTGTAACTGGCCCCATTGTGTCGTATCCACCCCCGTCTTCCTCTCCTGCCTCCGCGGGCATCTCTGCTTCCCTCTGGCCAGTCTGCCACACCTGCCACGCCACTGCCCGCCCCTGGCCTTGCTCCTCTGTGCCGCTATCTGCAGTCACCACGTCCTTCCCCTCGGTCATCCTCGTCCCAGGCACCCCCTCGGCCTAGCTCAGTTGTCACTCTCTCCAGGAAACCTGCCCGCGCCCCAGCCTGTGTATCCATTCACGCAGACTTGTAGATGCTTAGTTAACACCGGCTCAAAGTTTGGGCCCCTTCCCTTGTCTCTCTGACAAACCAGACAAATGCTGTACAAAGAGCCTGGGAAGTGTTGTGACACAGGTGTGTTTTTCCAGGGAGCAGAGTGTTGAGAAGGGTTTAGTCTGGGGAAGACTGACTTTTATGTTCTCTGTGATTGATGATTGATTGATTGACTGATTGCTTTTGTGGAAAGGGGTTGGGGCGCTTCTAGACATCCTGCAACTTTACTGCCTGGCTCCAAAGACACCCCAAGGAAAGGCATTTCAAACAAAAGCCTTCGTTCCACATTTGTTTCCTTTTCGCCTCTGTCTAAGGAAGACGTGGGTAAGGCCCACAGGAGGGTTGGAAGGTGCAGCCCAGATTGGCTGCAGGGCAGCGGGGCCAGCGGCCCGGACGCGGGGACGGTGGGAGCTCCGCTGGGTTGGGGGCCCGGGTGGGGACCCCGGGCACGCTGCCACTCTTCTCGTGGAAGGCTGCAGAGAACGACCAGTCGTGCCATCTGAAGCCAGCATTTCCAGAACAGTAGATACCTGCGTGCTTGTAGGTGCCAGCACAGGAGTGCGTGGCTGTAAGAGCCCGTGCTGTGGTAGGACCCGGTCACCGCGCAGCCCTCAGCAAAGGTGCCGCACGGCTGCTCCCGGTCCCTGGTTGGTCTGCGGGTCTTTGTGCAGCCGATGAGACGGTTCCCATTTGAACCCGGGTCCCAGGACACACGCTTGTTGACTCAAACAAATGCCACAGAAATGGTGGGACAGAACTGGGTGTGTCCCCATAATTCATGAAAACGACTGCTCCTCGGTTTTAAACTGCAGGAAATTAACGCTGCCGACAGGAGAGGAAGTGTGGTGTAGTGGTCAGAGCTCAGGAAATTAGGAAGGCTTATTCTGTTTCATGTCCAGCATTCACTTCTCGTCAGCCTCAATTTCATTTCTCCAGGTGGAGAATACGAACAAGCTCTGGGTCAGCCCTAATGATACGTCCGAGGCTAACAACGTGCAGAGTTTTAGATTAAAATCATGACTTTCCCAAGACAAAGCTTTCTTTTTACTTTGATCTTATAATTGACTGTGGCGTTTAAAAATAACTTTCCTCTTTTGTTGGTTTCTACAGTCAGACAAATATCCTATTCAAGATACGGGACTCCCTAAAGGTATGTACAGTTAACATAAGTGCTTGAACTTATGATTATGTTAATGTCTTGAATGAAGCACTGGTAAAAGTAATTTTTCATTATTTAAGATCATAAGTGGCTTTTTCTGATGATTATCTCAGGCATGAATCTTCTTATTAAAATCTATAAATTAATTTATAACATTATACATGAAATTCCTATGGTGTTTTTCACGGGCATAACATGATGATACCCAGGACTCTGGGTTGCAAGGGACAGAAACCTCACTCAATTCAGTTTTAAGAAGCAGGGAGAGACTTCCTGGCTTAAGGTCTGGGGTGCAGCGAGGTGCAGGCCTCTGAAGGGCTACGCAGGCTCCCTCTCTCCCGCTCTGTCTTCTTTTCTGGGCAGGCTTTCCCCACGTGGTGGGGAGATGGTCCCTGACTCCGTTAGCTTCCACGTGGTGCTGCTCGCCATGGTGGAGAGAGAGGGGCCTTCCCCCACAGCAGCGGCATGAGCATTTGGCTGTGTGGCCATCGCTGAATCAGTTGTGGTCACCAGGGCTGAGCCTTGAGATTGGGTGGGGGAGGGGGAGGTGTACCGTCATTTCCACCCAAACCACAGGAATGCTGCTTGTCAGGCCCCAAAGCAAAAACAGCTCTGGCTCCCAGCCTGCGCACGGGTGCGTGGGGATGGTGAGACCACAGGCGGGCGAGGCCTTTGCTGCCCCGGTCCCCCTGCAGGGGCGGCCTGCAAGCCTGTGCCCCTCCTGGGGGCCAGGCTGCTGGTTGCAACTCTGGAGCTTTTACCCTGTGCTCTGCTGACAGCACAGAGAGGAGGGTGGGGAGCAGTCAGTCTGACCGACTGCAGAGTTGCCCCCCACATCCTCTGCTTCCTGGAGAGGGAGGACTTCCTAGCACACGCTGTGGGTTCCCGGCAGCATCTGCAGTCTGCAGTGCCGGGTGTCACAGGGTCACTGACTGGCGGCAAGTGGGAGCTCCTGCCACAGCCCACCTGGGCTTAAGTCGGGGCTCTGCCAGCTGCTCCCTCCCCTCCAGCCCCTGCTCACCAGACTCTTCCCTCGCTCCCTGAAATTACACCATTAGTTTTCTTGCTTGTGCTTCCTGTGCGTGTCCCAGGAATGGCAGTGCTGTAGGAAAGACGGTGTGTGAGCCCCACTCCTGGCTATTAGAGGAGGCTCCGATGAGCTCGGTGTCCCCCCACCCATGGACGACTTCTTAGTGTCCTGAGTCCCCCAGTCTGTGGTTCTCCCATCCTGCAGGAGAGCTCATGGCACGAGCCCGGCGGCCAGGCACAGACAAGATGCGATCGTGGGTGGCGCTGAAGACTTCAGTGTGTGGTGTTTGTTTAAAATGCAGATTCTAGGTCCCGCTGCCCTGAAATCACGATGGGTGGTCTGGGGTCAGGCCAGGGAACCTGCATTCTAACGCTTAGTAAGTGGCCGGGATCTGGGCCGCACTTTGAGAGCCAGGCTGGAAAGCCTCAAGCACTTGGTGTGCCCGCCAGCGACGCAGGTAGACGAGAGACGGAACCCAGCCATGCCACCAGCCCTTGTGGGCTCAGCGGTGGCTGCAGGCCTCCAGGTCTCAGGTTCCCGTCTGCAGCGCAGGGAGGACACAGGCGCGTTCACCTCCCAGTGCTTGTGAGTAGTGGGTGGACTGAGTCTGGGACGGTGCCTGACACACACGAGCTTCAGATGGGTGGAGGGAACATGGCCAAAGAATTGTGAGAAGTCAGGGTCAAGGACTCTTGAAAGCTTTCACAGCAGAGCGGCATAAAGTGGGACTATTTTATTATTATTATTATTTTTTAATCCTCACCCGAGGATATGCCTATTGATTTTAGAGAGGGCTGGGGGTGGGGGAGAGAGACATCGATCAGTTGCCTCCCACACTCACGCTGACTGGAATCGAGCCCTCAACCTTTTGGTGTGTGGGGTGACACTCCATCAGCTGAGCCACCAGCCAGGGCGAAAGTGGCACTATTTTAGACAGAATGATATGCAGTGACTCAGGAGATGCCTGTCATGGTTCCATCTGTTTGAAGATCTTTTCTTTATCACCCTTGAATGAGATTTCCTGTTTTGAAAGAAAAAGATTGCTGCTGAGCACCCTGATACCACAGTAACTGCACCATTGAGTTTCTCCTAGAATTTGTGACAAAACTTTAATTAAAACAGTGTGAGTTGACAAGAAATGTGGCTGTATCTTTCTTCTGTGGGAATAGTATTAATAAGCACATAATTTCTTATCTCCAAAGAAATATATCATCTTATATGTAATGAACCATGTCCAGAAGTTGAAACACTTACTTACTCCAACATTTGCATTCAATAATATAACAACTTCATGTCTGCTAGTTTTTTTTTTAACATACCATAATAGGGGTAAGTATCATCCTGAAATGTTTATGGTAATTTTCTCATTGAAGTTTTTTTTTTAGGGAAAGAAACTCCTATGAATTAGTGAAGAGACTAATTTATAGATTTAAAAGTAAATGTTATCTAATTACATTAAGTACAAACTCAGACTCCAACATTTAAGTGAATTTTAAGGAGGCTATGTATTTAGTAAATGAGGCATTTGTAATTAGTTTGAGCAGTTTCCATATGGTTGAAAAGTCCTCAGAATTAATTTTCTTAAGCAGATTAAGCATGTTTCACAAAATCTTTATTATACTTGTAGTATATTCCTGCTTCATTCATCGACACTAGAAAGCTAATTCCTTAATGCCGTCCAAACTAGAGTGGTTTTGAGTAATGTGGTTTTACCATAAATCAACTGTGAAATCAGGTGTAATTTTAGTGATCAGCATGTTTTTGAGGTGAAACATGTTATTCGCCTGTTTTCCCATTGGGAGCAAGTGTGTAGCTTCCGCCTCCCCTGATTGTAGGGACTTCAGGGGTCACGCTGCCAGGCCTCGTCTCTGGTAGGACACGTGTTCTGTGAGCATCTGAGGTGCTGAGCTCAACTCAGGACTGATATACGTGAGATGGGACAGAACTCCTGGGCTCTTGCCAGAAACGCTGGCTCAGGACTTCTGAAGGGAATGTGACTCCACATTTTGAGAGAAAAATGTCTTTGGAAAAAGAATTCTGATTTTTGAGTCACTATTCCTTATGAGGGGGAAATTGTACCTAAATATCTCATTTTATCATCTTCATTTTTTCTGGTGTTAACGTTCTTTCCTTTTATTGTTCAAAAGTTTATATAGTGAATTTGAAGTTAAAAGAGAAGTAAAGTAGACTTGATTTTTTTGTTAATAATTTTGGGGAATTTGAACTTAAGCATAGATGATATTTGGGGGCCTTTTAGGACAATTTGTTAAATAAATGTAGAAGTAAGTAGTTCAATTTGAAAAAGGAGAAAATAAACAAATACTAAGGAAATCTTTAAAATAATTGAGAAGTAAAAATGCCTGGCCTAAAACGAACAAGCTGACCTGCGGTGTCCCCTGTGCTTCCTCACCTCACACAGAGACAGCCTTTTGTGAACAGGTTTTCTTGTTCAAACTTGGAACCGGGCACCAGACCCCTTGCATGATTTGCTGTGGCTCTGGGTCCTGGTCATTCCATACCCACACCCTCCCACCCGCCTCGGCCAGGACTCTCTGGGGGACCTCCTGTTATAATAGTTATAATAAACCACATACCAACCCCTCTCCCAAACTATGACATGAATACAAAGTTGACTGTTCTGCAATTTTTTTTTTTTTGCAAGGAGCAAAGGACAGGGAGATAACCCTAGGAGTTTTTGGGGTATCACATGAGAGAAGTTGCTAAATAGCAACTTAAGTAAATTCAGGTTATCATTGTAGTGGGGAAAATACCCCACTTTTACAAAAATGCTGAGTTGACAATTACGACACCAGCCACTGTGAGGAGTTGCATGGCTGAAGTCACAGGTCTGTAACTCTTTGCTGTGAAGACTCACACTTGAGTCTGCATCGGAATCCGCTGGGTGCTCGTTAGGTGCCAGAGTTCAGGGGGCTCTGAGTTGCCAGGTAAGGCCTGGGACGGGGCCTGGGAGTCAGCACTGCTCATAAGCAGCCCAGGTGACTCAGGTGCAAAGGACCGGGGACTGTATTTTGAGGAACACAAGCTGAGGCAGGGTCTCCATGGCTCCAGCTTAAAAGATGTCGCATAGAATCTCAGTAAAAGACCACGTTTAGTTTAAATCGTGCGGGAGGCAGAGAGGATAGACCCTTATTTGAACAAACCTGGCAGCCAGCTCAGCGCACAATACGTGAGTGAATGTTCACGAAGGTAAAAAGTAAGCAGATGCATCAATCTTTCATTCGGTCTTCACTTTTGAGCCCTGAGTTAAATGATTCTCTATGTAAGGCTTTGTAACTCTAAACATGTACATGACACCAAACATTTCTTTTGTAACGTACTGTATTTCTGTCAGCTTTCAAGTTTAGAGTGCAGTGTGGAATTCTGAGGTTAAAGATAAAAATCGGATGGAGCTAAATTGCTTTTGAACACATCTGTGCAACCGTCACCCCATGTTGGGGACCCATGAAATTAACACGTGTAGGACGACCCGAGGGCGAAACGTCTTCCCCGACCCTGGATTTTGAAAGGTGTTAGACGGACGTTTCATGGGCATGTCCTGCTCCTTTGATCTCCCTGGCAGTCCCCACTGTCACAGGAGAACCAGATGGCTGGGAGTGACTTTCAGGAGGTGAACTAGCAAGACAAGCATAATCCCTGTCTGTTCTGCGAAGGGCTTATGAAATGTCAGACAGATGAATGACACAGTGAATTTGACATAATGTCCATCTGTGCATCAGAGGAGAACGTATTTTCAGTGCCTCTTACTCATCACCCAGTCTGTGAGGAGGGGACCCTGCCCTGGGGTTATGGAGGTGGCCAAGCACAAGACACCTGACACTGGATAGGTGACATCGACAGATGTCTCTGAGTCACATGTGCTCACAGTGGGGGCGAAGGACACTGCATGCCATACAGGGCCACTCGGGGCTCTGCTGGGGGACAGAGGGAACAGCCAGGTGCTGTGGGACACAGGCCCTAATAATCCCCGAGGGGGGATGGAATAGTGTCAGAACAATTCTGTGGTCTGGCCAGGAATGGAAGCCCGCCATGTAGGGGTAAGCCGGGCCTGTGCCGGTCCCCTGGTAAGGAGCGCTGTGTGACAAGGGGCCTCTGTGGGGCAGGTATGATCCAGGCTCCTAACCTTACCAGGTGTCAAGGCCGCATGCCCTGTGGAGTCTTAATCAGGCCTCTCCCTGCCCGAGGACTGCGTTTTCTTCACCAAGCTTTGTGTCTCTTTCTTTTTATAGTTAAAGAGTGTGATCCAATTCCTTTGAACTGCCCAACGAATTCTGATGTGCAACATCAGGTAAGAATAATTTCAATTATATGTTTACCCTCAGGTATGCATAGTCTAACTGGAATTTTAAAGGAATTATCTCCTAGAGCTTTAAAAATAAAGTATTTTTAGGTAATAAAATAGGTCTGGAAATGATCTTTAAGCATCCCAGTATTGCAGCAGATCCATGGAACTTATGTTACTTGTAGTCACTGTGGTAGCTTGGATCCATTCTGTGAAATAAATACCTATATTCCAAAAGTAATCACTGTCTGTGACTTAGAAAGGAGAGTTGCGTTCTTTCACAAGTAGTGGGTGGGAACTTTTTATTAAACTGCGACAAAACAATAGTCTAATAACATTTTTGAAATGTTTTATGAAACTTTTACTTTTTTGAAATAGCAGAAGTCTTTAACGTATTGTTTTTATTGTCTTTTTCCAAAAAGCAAATAAATTTATTATTGTCTGGCTATAAAAGAATGGTTGTTATTTTAATTTCAGATAGGACAAACATGTACAAAATAATCTGAAATTGCCTGTCACTCCTCCACTGTTCATGTTTTGAGGTACCTTCTTCCAGCACCTTCTCTGGGTCACTGCGTGCTTTAGTTACTCCTTGTACTGTCCAGTGCGTCTCTTTGACCCACTCAAAGCTCATTAGCAAAACTGCACAAAACCTCACATCTGCTTAATTTGGAGCATCAAGGGTCTCGAAAGGCATGTCTTGCCTCAAGATTGGGCCTGGTCCTCCCTTAATACCACGTTAGTTTTTAACAAGACAAATTTAAAGTTCTGTTTAGTCTGACTTGTAAAACACCAGTCTGTAATAAATCATTAATAATGGTATTCTTGGATAGCCAAATCACCTTTGTAGTAACGTGAAGTTATTCAATACAGTTGATAAAACAAGCAATTCTAATTATAAATGCAGCTCTCTTGATGTCAGTGATGCTATTTTTTTTTTTCTTTACATGTTAGCATGTTTTCCAATTGGGTTCTTAGGAGGGGGCCAAAAATAGATAGATAGATAGATAGATAGATAGATAGATAGATAGATAGATAAATAAAACAAAGTAAGGGAGGGAGGGAGGGAGGGAGGGAGGGGGAGAGAGAGAGAGAAAGAGAAAAAGAAAAAGAAAAAAAAAAAGAATGAGGATGGGGGGAGCGGGGGTGACGACACCTGTTTACACCCCGCTCCCTACGCACCTCCCCGTCTTCTCCTCTCTCCTCAGTGATGCTATTTTAACTTTGGTTTGGGGGCCTTCAGTCACCCACTGTGACTATCTTATTCTTACTTGTTAATTTTGATACTCAGCATTTTCCTTGGAATTACGGTCTAATGAATGACTTTGGCACGAACTGAATGTAAAATATTTCAGTAAACCTAATGTGTACCTTTTTTTTTCTTACAATTTTTAATTTGTTTACCAAAGTTTTGTTCTTCACATTTTTTGGTGACACAGTATAGACAACCTTGAAGATACAAGAATACTGCATTGTTTAGTTTGCTTTTAGGGATTTTCCAAACCATCTAAGATTAGGTACAGAATATACGCTAGGATGCTGTTTAGGGTTTTTTCTAATTTTTGTGTTATAGTTCTTTTCCATGTGAAGATGAAAATATATTTATCAACTGAAAAAAGGGGGGGTACCTATTTGAGTTTTTATTTCAGTTTTATTTTAAAATAGAATGTCTTACATTCCTACAAAAAAAGTAGGCTTGTACCTGGCTGCTTCAGTTGGTTATTTCTTTGTATAATCTATAGGATTTGTTCTAACTGCTAGATATCCAGAAAGAGTCTTTGAAACCAACTTGGCAGTCAGAACAAAGGAAACTCACTAGGGTAGAAACGTTAAAAAAAAAACAAAAAAAAAAACCCACATGCACACACACAACACAAAAACCCACACTCCGTTTTCTGTAGCTCAGACATTAAAAGCAAGCTGAAAGCATATTCTGTAGGCTATTGAATATTTGCTGTTTCAGTGATTTTTATAACTTAAAAACTGAAACCCTCTTCTATGAAGACTGACTTTTAGCTCCTTTGTGTGAATGGTGCAAAGCAAGAACACAGTGGTGTTGGGGAGGTCAAAGACTGAAGTCTGACAACTCTGACAAGATTCTGTCAAGAGCTCTTCGCTTTTAGTGTAAACTGAAAATCAACACCCCATCGAGCGGGGTGTGAGTGCCTCTGATTTATGACAGCTGGTATTTGTTGAGACCAGCTGAGCTGGCTGTTCGCGGGGGAGAGAGGAGACGGGTCCCCAGCAGAGCTCACAGGCCTGCTGAGGAGCAGCGCACACAATACTCCCTGTGCTTAAAGAATCCCGTGGCACTTTGTGGTAAAGACAACACTCCTTAGGACCTTGAGCAACAATGAAATTTTTACTACTTTAACTGTGTGCACAAACGTATGGCTAGTGATGGTAAAAGAAACTTTGTTTCAGTTTGTAGCCAAGAATCCACACCAAAAAGGGACTAAAGTTACAGGAAAAATAGTGAATATTTGGATGCTAAATTGGAGTTAGCAGGAATGGGAAGAAAGACATTTCCCCAATGAATGTGCTTTATTGGGTTCTACCAAACTAATGTTATTTTTTTTAAGTTTTCAAAACCACATTAAATTCTTGGCTTTTTTAGTTCTGCCAAACGTACAGTACTCGTGCAAGATGTTAATAAGGGAAACTGGGGGAGGGTCGACTGGAACTCTATTCTCTCGTCAAATTTTCTGGAAATCGAAAACTATTCTAGAATAAAAAGAAATAAAAAACCATACTAAATAAAATTTAGAACTAGGAAAACGAAGAACTCACCCACAATCCCACTACTCTGTTGTGCAGTTTTATATGGATAATTCTAAAAACTGGGAACACTCATCTCCGTGGTATAAAACTATTTTACAAACATTGCACCCAGTTTGCTACAAGGCCCCACCCCCAGCTGCAGTGGCTTCGAGGTATGGTCTCTGACACAGAAGTGGATGCTAGGGAGTTCGTCTAAGGGCCGGGACGACACCCCTGGGGGAAGGGACGCCTCAGCAAGGCCCCGCAGACAGTGACAGAGGGAGCGTCACCCGCAGCAGAAGGGCTGGGAGATCGCATTCAGCAGCTAAGTTGGGCCCAGAGCCTGAAATGCCAGAGAGGGGTGGGTGGAAGGTATTGGGGCTTTAAGTGACAGTCCGGTGACCATATCTGTGACCCTGGGGGACTGGGGAGAAGACTGTTGCAACCTGGGACTGGGAGATGGTTGCTACAAGCAACGCATGCGGAGGATTCTGGAAGAAGACCCGATCTGTGTGTGACTGTTAGGGTTGCGTTTGTTCGTTCAGGCCTGTGGTGTTTGGGGGGGGTGTGGTTTGTGGCGAGGTCTGGTAAGCGGTCGCCGCTGCCGCCCCAGGTGTTGGTTTCGGTTCCTGTGTCGGGAGGTTACAGGTGAAGCCTGAGGAGTGGAGGAGACCCGCGGGGATGAGTCCTTGTAGAGGAGCCGAGGGAGCTGAGGATGGGACCTGGGGCATCCCCGTGCATCAGAGGTCAGAGGAGGTCAGAGGAGGTCGGGGGCCCGGGCCGAGCAGGCGCTGTGGGTGCTCAGGCACTCTGCTCCACAGCCCCGTCCGGGCTGCAGCGCTGATGATTTCACTGCCTCTCCAGGGGCTACGCCGTGACCCGCCAGGGCAGGGACTGCTGTGCCTTTTTGCTCAGAACTCCCTCCTCACTGCCTAGTACAGTGTAAGTCTCAATAAATACATGTTGACTAAAGAGAGAGAAAGGCCAGGATTGGGCGTTTCGTCAGGTGCCTGCCGAGGGGAGGACCGCCAACACCCTGAGGCACAGTGTGGCCACGGGCGAGCCTGCAGACGCCACTGGACTTGTCACTCAGGTGTTCCTGGGACCTTTCTGGAAGGAAAACCATCACAGGGACAGGAACTTTAACTGCTAGGCCTAAGGGGTGAGTGGGTCCTGTCAAATTCATTAATGTAGCAAGGACAGTATCAACCTCTCATTCAAGGGTGTCAGAGAACACAGAAAACCTTCCTTTTTTTAGGATGGTAAACATCAGATTTTAGAGGGTAGGGTACCATGGGGAGCGGAAAGGTTAAAACTAAGAGGGAGAAGAGAGAGAAGTGGCAGAATGAGTAATCAGTGGGTTTATTTTCCTTGCAGACAGCAGAGAGGGTTTATTTTCTCAGCAAATAATGACTGATAACGCACTTGGCAATGTTCTGCGGAGGACACAGAGCCCGCACGTGGACTTCCCGTGGGGATTTGTAACCTGGCAGGGAACATGCACACGGATGTTAGATAAAGTTATCAAAGGCCCAGAGAGATGAGCTGGCGTTTTAAAAGGAAGCACCTCCCCTCTTCTTTAGAGGCAAGACTAAAAGGAGGCTGGTGGGCAGAGATAGAAACAGTCTTTTTAGCTGTAAAGACAGGCAGTGGAGTCAGCCTTGAAGGACGACGTTTGCGTGGGGCAGGAAAGGAAGAAAGCTAGCGAAGATGTTAGGGATGAAGAGTTTGTTCTGTCCGTCCAGCAGGCAGCCCACAGGCCTTCGGGAGCTAGGCAATAGTGCTTGATAAACCGGGAATGATTACAAGAGGAGAGAGGACGGAACACCCACGCATCCACCAGCACGGAGCTGAGAGCCAGGAGCGCGTTAGCACTGCTGCTTGGTGTGGCGATACAGTGGCGAGTGATCGGAGCTGCGGTCAGTTCCGCATCGGTCTCTGCCAGGAAAGCTGAGCAGGAGGGTGTACGGCTGCTCCAGGAACAGGGGCTCCATCGGCAAGGAAGCTGGGAAATGCTGTAAGCCACCCTCTGTGACTGGAGAGACTTGTTCCAGCCGCCCACCCCCAGTGCTGTAGCTGTCAAAACCCTCCGCCCTCCATCCAGTGCCTTCTCTAAACCTTTGGGGCGTGGGCTGGGCTCTGGCGCAAGTCTGGAGGGTAGGGATGGAGGATGGGACGTTCCTGGAGGAGTCTTCCTATGGGATGACGGGTCAAAACAGAGCTCTAGGAAGGTTGTCCTTTGTCCCGGCTGTGGCTGGCCCAGGGGTGCGTAGGAAGCAAGCCTGAGGCTGAGAGACAGCAGGGGCTGTTGCAGAGGCCCAGCAGTGTAGCCCTCACGGCCTGGGTGCAGCTGCTGTGGGAGAACGAAGCGGGGCGAGTGCAGTTCAGACCTCGGTGCGGGCCGCTGGGACCTGGAGCAAAGGGCCATAGACGGGGCCTACGCTACAGAACTGCGTCGTGTCCCAGTTCTGGAGGCTGTGACTCTGAGGTCTGGAGGTCAGCTGGCTCCTCCCGAGGCCTTAAGGGGGTGTGTTCCAGGCCTTCCTCCTCAGCTGGCGGACCCGCGTTCCCCGACTCTCCTCACATTGCTTTCCCTCTGTGTGTGC
The DNA here is from genome assembly GCF_987537825.1 of Furipterus horrens. NCBI lineage: Eukaryota > Metazoa > Chordata > Mammalia > Chiroptera > Furipteridae > Furipterus > Furipterus horrens. Next base: position 22,645,400 of record NW_028327185.1, read on the forward strand.
CTGTCACTACATCCAGATACCCCTTCTCCTCAGGACACCAGTCACACTGGTTTAGGGCCCTCCCTCGTGACCTCGCTTTACCTTAATTACAGTCACACTCTGAAGTGTTGGGTGTTTGGCTTTTAACACGTCTATTTCTGGGACCCAGTTCAACCCCAACAATGTTTGAGATCAGAACAAAACAAGAACTGAACAGCCCTGACCAGTGTGGCTCAGTGGGCAGGCCATTGTCCTGCAAAGTGAAAGGCTGCCGGTTCTGTCCCCGGCCAGGGCACAGGCCTGGGTTATGGGTTCAGTCTTGATCAGGGTGCGTGCAGGAGGAAACCGATTGATGTTTCTCTCCCTCGCTCTCTTTCTCCCTCCCTTCCCCTCTCTCTAAAAATAAATAAATGATCAAGTAAATAAAACAAGAACCAAACAGCAACAACTCATTTTGGAGGAGACCCATTTTGGAGGAGAGATGAAAAGGTTTTGGTCTGGCAGAACGTGAGACTGAGAGGAGGGAAGGGTGGTGGCCAGGTGGGACCACTGTCACCAACAGGGAACGAGCCTGTCAGGGAAGTGGGGGGAAAAGTGAATTAATCTGTTTGAAGCTCTTCAAGTGTCCTGGACAAAGACGCATGCTTTGTGGGTGTGTGACAGATAAGTAAGGCAAACCCAGAGCAGCCTGTGTGGAACAGCGCATTTCTGATGGTGACTGGGCAGACGGTGGGAGTTGCCCTTTGTATAAGTACCATGCGCTAAGGGATCGGGCCACTGGAGCTCCCAGGGAGCTGCCCTTTGTGAGGGGAACCTGAGACAGCCTTGCTCAGGCACCAGAGCCCAGCGGGGGACCTTGGAAAGTGTGTGAGAAAAAGCAGTGAGAGTTGTGGGTGTGGAGAGTCCCCAGGAATCGGGGGGTGGGGGCGGAGGGGAAGGGATCCTGCTCAGTTCAGCAGCCTGGCTTGGCCTCACAGGCCACGGTGGGCAGCGTGGTTTGTAGGGGACCCACAGGCCAGGTTCCACCCTCCAGAAGCCCACAGGGCCCGGAAGTGGGGACACACCTAACTGCGCGGCCCACCGGACCCAGGCCAGGACTCTCCTGCTGTGGTCCAGTCTTGTATTTGGAGGAGGCCTGCGACAGGCGTCAGAGAGACCACCGCGCTGCCGTTGGTGAGAGATGTCACATCCGGGGCAGGATGTGGGCTGGGTTGCCGAAGCTGAGCTTCTAGAAGAGCAACAAGAGAAGCAGGACCTCCCCACACTGGGAGTGACTGTCATGAACCCTCCACCTGACTGCAAATAACATCATTGAGTGGGAGGGATAAAGCGTGTGGTCCTGGGCTAAACTGGCCAATCCACAGCAAGGCTGACATCGGAGGAACTTCAGTCAACGTGAACATAAATCTGCTGTTGTGAGATTAGTCTTCGTCTGCCATGTCCTGTCACCACTCTGCCCTCTCAGCCGCTTTGGGATAATCCAGAGCCTGGCATCTCACGTTGCACATAGAAGGTGCTGGAAAGAGGCAGGCCCTTCAGGTGGCTGCTGTGTGATCTGGTGCTGTAGGCAGGTATGAGGACTCTTAAGGACATGTTACAAACAGAGCACCTGTTAGTGGCCCACAGGTGACATATTTAAATCTCCTGCCTGAAAGTTATTATTGCCCGCCTGTGATGTGCTTAGACCAGTAGCTCTGGATCCCGAGTCCCCACCCCAGAGACTCGAGCAGAAGTGGTCTGGGGCAGGCCACACGCACAGGTTTCTTCACGTCCCAGGGCTGTTCCTGTGCAGCCAGTGTGAGACGGCAGGCCGTGTGTCCTCAGCGGGCAGGAATCTGACCCACAGCACCGATTCTTCATTGTCACACATGCCAGCTGCTCCTACCTGCCATCAGGTGTGGCCTGGTTGGCTGAAGCAGAATTGGGGCAACCTGGGAAGGCCTGATCCTGTAGCCGGCCCCTCCCCATGGTCAGAGGTGGCACGGACAGCCTGTCTCTGGTGAAGAGGGTGGGAGGGAGGAGCCTTTGACACCCCAAACCTGTTCTCTGCCTCTTAGGCCTAATAACCCAAGGAGCACACGTTGGGAAATGCCTATGTCATGTGTTTCTGAATTGGAGTTCAGGCTGTTTTAGGTTTGTTATCACCTAATGTGCACTTTGGGTGCAGAGATTATGCAGACTTTCACGGGCTGTGTCATTTGGTCCGTTACCCACTTTACAGATAGGAAAGCAGAGGCCCAGAGAGGTTTCTTTCTTTTTCAGAAGCAATAAACATGTCCTACGTGTTAGTTTCCCAGGATAACAATGTCTCCTGGCTTGCGGCAGCCTTTGGTGCTTCTGGTTTATAGAAGTGCCGCCCTGATTTCTGTCTGTGTCTTCATGTGGCATTTGCCCTGCGTGCGCATCTGTCTCCAAACCTCCCTTGTTGTGAGACACCAGCCACGTTGGAGGAGGGCCCACCACGTTGACCGCACTTCGACTTGATTACCCCTGTGAAGACCTTATTTCCACATAAAGTCACTTCCTATGGTACTGGGATGAGGTCAGGAGGGGGACACAGTTCAGCGCATCGCAGCTCGCTGTGATTTGGCGTTGACTGTATTGTGGCTTGTATCTTGGAGTCTAATGCTCAGCAGGCATTAATGAACGGTGTGGATGGATGGCACGTAACTCCGAGCTTCCGGGCACTGTGTGTGCTGGCACTTAACCCGTGTCAGAACCATGTCCTGGTGGGTTACCAGCTTCTCCGAGCACAGTGCCAGCGCTTTCCCACCGAGCCCACCCCGACTCCTGTGGATGAGTTTGCTTTATTTGCCATCCATTCTGCCTGTGTAGGTCACATGTATACCTTTTCCTGTGCATCTTCTGTGGTTCTACTCAGGGAAGTGGCTGGATATGTTTACTCATCCTTTGCCAAATCACAGGGTCTTAGTTGTGATGGGCACTCATTTTCTGTATAAAATGCTCAGTGTAGCTGTGAGGTTGAGATAAAGAGTTCTTTCTGTTGAATGATTACTTTTTCATAATAGAAGTAATGCTCTTATTAAAAGATGATGAGAGGCATATTTTTTCTTTGCATGAGAGTAACTGGTTTTATGTGTGTGTGTAGTCGTAATCACACTGTGTAGACAATGTCATGTTTTCCTTTCTTTATACAATATCACGAGCACTTTGTATAAGGAGTTAATATGATGTAATCAAAATAATAATAATTATAGTTAAAAATTTTAAGGCTAAGTATTGTTCCAAGCACTTATCTGTATGAACTAATTTAATTTTCAGACAACCCTCTGTGGGATGTACTATTATTATGCCCATTCTACAGATGCACAGAAAGGGTGGATAATTTGTGTAAGATGGCACAGCTGTGGAGCAGCAGAACCACGGGTTGAACACCCAGGTGCTCTGACTGCAGACTGCCTGCCTGTAGATGCTTCTGGCCTCACTGGGGGTGATGGAACTAGGGAGACCTACTAGGCCCTGAGTTCTGCTCCTTAGCTGTGTTACCTTGAGCTAGTTACCTGACCTCTCTCAATCTGTTCCCTCCTTTGTAAAACTGGTGTAGTAATGCTAGTCTCCTAGCTCACAGTAGGTGCTCAATAAATATCTGGTTAGCATTGTATTTCAGTGCTATGAACTCCACACAGTACTGAGATCTCTCATCCAGCCCAAAGCTTCTCTCCTCACCTCTAAGTGAGGCTTGATCTGAAATCTTGATCATGTACCGTTACCTGAGCAGGTGGACATCTGGGGCAGGCTCTTTCAAGATGGCACTGGTGCACTTCACATGGACAACTTGCCCCCGTGTCCACCCTGAGGAAGTGCTTCAGCTAGCTTCTCGCTCCCTGGTACACACAGGCTGGGGTCCCCGGTGGCTGAGGGTTGGGCCCAGCATATCTGCACATCAGAAGGCCTCCAGCCAGGGAGGCAGAGGCTGGCCTCCTGCTTCTGACAGGCTCCCCCAACTAGCGTGCTCTAGAAGCCCCCTCACCTGGGCTGGGTGGGACAGAGGCCCACCCCTTCCTCCTGATGGGCAGGGGAAGAAAAGCAGCCATGGCTCTTGTTTCTTTCACTAATTCCTCCAAAGAAGTCTCTTCCTCTTGTAAATTAAAGGTGGGGTAGGGTAGCTGGCATCCTAGGGTTTACCCAGCACCTCTGGGGGAGTGCATGCAGGCCACTGGCCCCAGCTTGGGGCCCCAGTCAGAACTCTTAAGACCCTAGGAAAACACCCCATCTCATATCCTGTTACGTTTTATTCTGTGCCACAGAGTTACTTAGAAAGTTTCCCTTGTATGGGACTGAGATTGTTTCAACTCTTTTGCTAGTCTAAATACTGTCGCAGTGGAAGTTAAGCGCCCATTCCGCTTTCTCTGCCCCCACCACGTAAGGCTGTTTATTTCTCAGACAACAGTACATCTCTGCTTACAGACCAGACAGACCCAATAGGCCAGACTGCCCTATGTTCTTTCACTGAGCAAGTGATTAAAATTCAAAGTCAAATCCTAGTGATAAATGCCACCAAATTAAAAAAAAAAAAAAAAAAAAGATGCTGTTTTATCTGTGAAGGCCTATTAACAACTCATTGATTTCTTTGAAATTGAACAAGACTTTCAAAAATAAAGTTCCACATTGTGTTACCCAGAGTAATAGGGGCTGTGTCACATACGTTTTAAGCCATGGAACTCCAAGCAAGCTGATCTGCCCACAGTGCTAAAGAAAATAGAATATGCAGGCCAAGATCAAAGTTCTCAGCCCCTTAAAAGCCGGAACACGATCTTAGTTAATGACTGATGCTAAAGGAGTGGTCCAAGAAATTGTGGCTCATTTTGTATTTTGTTTGTTCACCAAAAAAAAACAGAAGTCTTTTGTTTGCAAGGGCACATACTTAGTGTCTTGGGTGGGACGCTCCCTGTGGCCTTGACCCTCACATGCCATCTGTGCCTTCTCTTCAGCTCCCGCACGCCCTGACGTTCTGACAGAGGCCTGCGGGTGCCTTGTCTTCTACACTCAGTGCCACTGGTGCTTCTCAGAGGGTGGCTTCACATCGCCAATCCTGACAGCGGAGAAAGGGGCTTTGGGTCCAGATGCCCGCTTGACAACTTGGCATCTTCACAGCTGAAGGGGATGAGAGAAATTATGTTGTTTCTGATATGAGTGGAAGAGTTGGGACCTGGGACCTTGTCCAGTTTCACACACCCCCCCCCCCCCATGGCCCCAATGCCCAGTGTTTCTCAGTTGGTAGCAGTTGGGTGGCATTGGTTGCTGCTGCTTCTCTTGCTTTGCCTAAATCCAGGGAGATTTTAGGCTTTTCCACATTCTATCTAAATAGTAACAATCTGGCAGGCTAGCGTGGGCGGAAGCCACTGGAACAAACTTGGTAAGTGGAGGTGGCTCTTTTTGTGAAAGGACTGAGAGGTAGTCAGCAGAACGTGGTCTGGCAGCCTCATGGCCTTGGAGGGGCACTGGCCACCAAGCCACCTGCAAACCTGAAGTGTCCCAAGCTCTGTAACAGCAGGAAGGGACCCGCGCAGCGCCCAGCCTGCTTGGGGTGATTGCCCACGTGAGTCAGCCTAGCAGGCCCCTGCCTGCCCTGCATGCTGCGCAGCAGCCCTGCAGGCTCCGGCACGCTCTGTGTGACAGGCAGCCGTGTCCTTCACTGCGTTAATCCTCCAGGGAAAGTTGGAGAGCTCTGGTTTCAGATAACTCTCCATAGTTCCTTACTTCTTCCCTGATATGGAGTTTAGAGAATGAGGAACCAGGGCAACCGGTAAAACTATTAAAACTTTAAAACTACCCAGAGCCTGTGCTTGGAGTTTGTAATTCTGCCAGTCCAGACAGATGGGGAGGTATCCTGATCCAGAAGCATCTGGGCATTGACAGGGGGAGAAGGAATGTCAGGGCTTGGCTCTGCTGGTATGGAAATTGCCTCTTCAGTCTGAGCTTATCACTAGCGTCTCCCGGCCATGCTCCCCGTGCTCCCTGCCCTCTGTCTACTCCCATTTGTCAGTGGAGTTGACCATGTCGCCTCTAGGGAGGTGATGGATGATGCCACCTTAGAAATAGGTGAATAGATGCACTAATCACTAAAATGTTAGAATTAAGTGTGTAACCGCAGGTAAAGTTGGTGAGGGTCTTTAAAAGCCATAGATCTTTTCTTTCTGTGTTTTGCTGCCTAAGGCAATTTTGCCTAAAACAGGTAGCATCTGATTCTACTCCCATTTGGCACATCGCTTTCTCACGTCAGGTCATCTTCCCCGGCGGCCTTCCTGCTCTCTGCTGGAGGGTCCACACCTTCTCATAGCACCCCCTCCCTGAATCAGCTCCCACCCCAGACTCTCAAGTCCTGCCTAGCCCTAACCAGGACCACCTGCAGTCTCCGTTTTTGGTCGTTAGAGAAAATAGTAAGATGCTCCCCCCACCCCCAACATTCAAGCTACCCAGTCAGAGTCATCATTTCAGGGCCTCGAGCACTTGCCTCTAAAATGAACTTTCCAGAAATGACATTTTAGAAGAAATTATAGTACTTTGGTTTGATGTAGTCTATTACTGCCTCTGTCTTTGACTTCTTTCTACTTTTGGGCCAAGTCAAAATAAAATATTTGTGCTAAGGCTTGTACAGGTCAAAGGGCAAAATGCCTGCTTTCTGGCACTTAGTAGCTGTTTCCCTAAGAACAGCAGAAGGAAGGTCTATTTATTAATCTTTCAAGCGCATCGTCCTCTATTCTGTCGGCTCTAATTGTCTGACTTCCCGGCTTCTATTCTCATTCCATGGCGTGACTGCATGCATATTCTCCTCTTGTCCCGTTTTGTGCTCTATTGACTGTGACGCCTTTGAATGTCACTAAATCTCCCGGTTGGTGTGGGGGTCGGGGGCAGCCAGGTCACACATGCTGAGAGTGTAAATTAATGCAACTTCCAGAAGACTAGTTGGCAGCCTCTCTGACTCATGGATCCAGCAGCCCCACTTAAGGACGCGATCCTACAGAAGTCATAGCAGAGGGTGTTTGAAGCGGAGAAGGTCGCTTACGTTCCAGATAGGAAGCAGGTGAAGAAGCCTTGGCTCTGTGACGGGCTGTGATACTATGAAACCGTCAAAAAGAGGAGTGAGCACTGACCTCACAGGAATGCAGCAATATCTCATTATTTTATTATTAAACACATAAAGCAAGTTGTAGATTAATACGGTTTGGGGCTAAAAAATATCTCTGGATGGACTTCTGTGGCTGAGGAATCAGCAAGGATGTGCCCTAGATTGTAGCCAGGAAGCTCCGGGAGGGAGATGGGACCAGAGATGGAGAGAAAAAGATGTTCACATCTCTTGTTGCTTTTTAAAGAACAGTGTAATTTTGAACAGCGTGTTTTGTTGTTGTTTTTTTTTTCAAATTAAAAAACGTAGTGGGATGAATGATCCAACATTTGGGTGGCACTTGAGCTCATTGAGCTGTTCACGTTTTGGCACGTGGAACCAAGTGTCTCTGCTCAGCTCACAGAGAATCATGCACCACAGGAAGGTTCTAGACTAAGACGATGAGTCCATGGCCTGGGTTTGTGGCCCCATGTCCTCGTGGCGCCCTCCGTGGGTCTGGGTGCCAGCAGCGCTGTTGCCTACGCCCATGACCATGAAGGGAGGAAACACAGGCAGACCCCTGCCCCTGGGATGTCCACAGCCTTGCGCTCTGCTTGCTGGTACACGTGCAGACCGTGATCTCCTGGAAAGGACGGCTGGTATTTCCAAACAATAACCGACAGTCCTTCACACAAAAAGGGAAACCACCCCACTTTCATCTCTGGAACCAGCGCAAAGGTGTGAAATTACACCTGAGCCCGGCCTCCCAGGCCAGGAACAGTGGCTGCGTCTGATCCCCCCTTCACCTCCCGGAGCAGCAGGGCCTCCTTGTAATCGGATAGAAAACTCGTTGAAGAGAAGAAAGAACTAAATGTACACAAACCTGCAGGTTTGCTTTCATCCTAGCAAAGCACCATAGCATTTAATTCAAATTTCTGCTTTTCCGTATGTGATCCTTTCATCCTAGAGCAAGGCCCTCTAAGGTCTCATGTGGATCCTGGCTCAGCTCTGTGCCCAGTGTCATCTGTCTGTGCCTGTTAACACGTCATTCCTTATGGCACTGACATCTCTCACGTCGTTGTTCCATGAATGGATTGTGACCTTGAGGCGGCCAGGTCTGTCTCCTTTGTCCGCACAGCCCAGGACTGGAACGGGTTGGTCCCTGGCATTGAGTAGCTGCTCGATAAAAGTATCCTAAATGAAAACCCCTTCCAAAAGTCAGTTTCTGGAAAGAGCCAGTTTTCCATGTGTATATTAAACTTCAATAAAAAGTAGAAGTAAAAGTAAGTGGAAGCAGTTATTATAATAATAGTAATTAATTTCCAGAGAAAGACCTGAGTATAAATTGCTTTAGAAAGACCCAAGAGGATATGCGGAGTCAGGCAGGAAAGTCTGTGCTGTCTGAACCCTGTTACTGTCACATTCCTCAGCATTTAAAATCCTATTTTCAAAGCTATTTACTAAAGTATTTTCTATTTTTAAAGTTTTAAAAACTTATTGATTTGAGAGAGGGGGTAGGAGAAACACTGATGTGTTGTTCCACTTACTTATGCATTCGTTGGTTGATTCCTGTATGTGCCCAGACAGGGGATTGAACCCACAACCTTGGTGCATCAGGATGATGCTCTAACCAACTTAGCCATTCAGCCAGGGCTACCAAAGTATTTTCTTAAAGCAGAGAGGTCAAGCTTTGGCGCTGGTCGTCCTCTGATAAATACTGGTTTCCTGCTTTGACTGGCCTGGTGCCCCTAGTCCCTTGAGCGTGACGTCATTCGCAGGAGGCGTTTGCCGAAGGATGAGCTGGGATGACTTGGTTTCAGTCTTCATGGTGGTTTCCAAGCAGGCCTGGGCTGTCCTCAGGTTAACCATTCAGCAACCCTCCCTAGTTTGCACAATAATGAAGGTGGAGCCCTGCGTCAGTCAGCTGAGCTGGAGAGTTAAGGATGGAACAATAGAATGCAGCAGGAGAGAGATGGCCCCTCAGTGTCCGTGACACCCCCTCCTCCCAGTCTGCCAGCATCTCGGCCCTCAGTCCAGCCCCACGTGGACTGCATGTGGGGTACACGTTCACTCCGAGTGCAGAGGGTCCCCAGGGTGTTTCCTGGGCCCTGGGGTCTCTCGGAGCCCACTGAGAAGCCAGCAGGTGTGGTAATCTGCAGGCAGGGGTGGAGGGCGGTCTCCAGCACCCAGTGTTTCCGGCTCCCTGAGCAGAGATGGGACCTGACCGGAGGGCAGAATTCGTGGAAGCAGCCAACTCTTTCTGCCCAGAGGATTTCAGGCAGCAGTCAACACACGTCCCCAAACACCAGGTGATTCCCTCATATTTACGATGGGAAAGTTTTACGAAATGAGGGTTGTCTGTAGCCTGCTTGAGTATATATAAAACATTGGTATTTAACTTTGTGACATGCTCAGATTTACTAAGGAGGTGAAACCGCTTTTTATTGTGGTGAAATACGTGTAACATATTTTTACTGTCTTGACCATTTCTAAGTGCACAGCTCTGTGGCATTCAGTACATTCACACTGTGGTGCAGCCGCTGCCACCATCATCTCCAGAACTTTCTTCCGAAACTGGAACTCTATCCCCTTAAACTTGAACTTCCCCTCCCTCTCCTTCAGCTCCTGGTAATCCCTATTTTACTTCCTGTCTGTTCAAATTTGACTTCTGCAGGTCCCTCACAGAAATGGCAACATCGTAATTGTTCTTCTGTGACTGGCTTATTTCACTTTGCATGATGTCCTCAAGGTTCATCCATGTGGTAGCAGGTGTCAGGGTTTCCTTCCTTGTTAATGCGGAATAGTCTTCCACAGTTTGCTATCCCATTCACCTGTCGGTGTCATTGGGCTGTTTCCATCCTTTTCCTCATCTCCACCTTTCTTTTTCGGTGCACAGACCTGACCATGCCCAGAAACCGTTCTTTCCCACAAAACCAAGGTGTAGCCAGGGCCCCGCTGAGATCAGATATAGGAGCTGAGAAATGCTCAGAGCAAGGCTGGTGGAGTGGAATTCACCCAGATCCAAGGATGGCAAGGGGCCCACAGCTGCCGGACAAATAAATCTAGGGTGTTTTTAAACACGTTACTAGCGTGCTTGACCATGACTACGTTCACAGGATCCAAGCGAGACCGGAAGGATGGAGCCACCGCGCGGAGCTCCCAAGGCTGGTGCCTGTGGAGCTGAGGCCGAGAGCAGGAGGGCGGGCAGGTGGGCCAGGTGGAGGGGCAGCCCCTCCCCCTCCCCGGTGCTGGTCGTTGTCTTTCCTCCCCACCTCTCACATGGCCTCCCTCTGCAATGTGAGGGGCTACCTGTCTCAGGTGCACGAGTCACCACAGCACAGCAAGGACAAGATCCTGTGCCTCGTAGTCTAGAGTCTAGAGCAGAAGAGACACTTCCAAGATCTTTGCTCAGCGGAACCAGCACCCGTTGGGGTGCCCGTGCGGGATGCCGTGGGCACACCTGGGGCACATGACCCAGACTGGGACGTTGGAGACGGTTTCCCAGAGGTGGAGCCTAAGCTGAGGCCTCAAAGGCACGAGAAAGATCAGCGGAGAGAAGCGCCGGGGAGCTCACTCCAGGCAGGCAGCTGCATGCACGTGGGCTCGGCCACTTCCAAGTCCCCTCCGCCTCCTGGGTGAAAGCCAGCCAGACCTGCGTTCAGAAATCACCTCTCTGTCCTCAGAGCCTCTAGGCTTCCTGCAACTTTTGACACTGTCACCTCTTGCTGTGACCCCTTTTGTCTGCTTTCCCATCTCCTTCCTCCCTGCCACTGAATGCGGGTGTCTGTCTGTGACCTCACACCTGGCTCTCCACCCTGGCTCTCCTTCCACGGTCACTTCACCATGTCCGTCTCCTGCGCTGGCCTCCGCACGCCAGCACTGTGACTTCGGCTCTGACAGGGCTGCCCTTCCCTTCCCTCCCCCCCACCCCAGTGGCTCCAGTCTTGCCCCTTCCTCCCCCAGGACAGTGGTTTGGGGACTCTGCAGCCTTGCCTGTGAGTCAGTCCTGCTTTCCCCACCACACCCCCAGCAGTCCCCCGGCCTCCACGCTGTCCCCGGCCACCAGGAACCAGCCCCGCCCTGCAGCCAGGCCGAGTGTCCTCCTGGGCCCAGAGCTCCGAGGGGCCCTGCCCCTGGCCAGGGCTGTAATGACAGACACCTGAGCATCCCCGCTCCGGGGACAGGCGTCCGGGTCTCCATCCGGCCTCAGTCTCTCTGCTGCCTCATCTCCCTGTGACCGCTCTCAGTGCCACTGCCTAGGACAAAGTGCCCCTCAGGGCCCTAGGCTGCTGCCGCTCACGTGGGCCTCTGGCTGAACACTCGTTCCCCCCAAACCCCCCTCTAGGCCCTCAGCAGGGCTCATCTCAGACGGCTCTGCTTCGAAGAAGCCCCCTCTGTGATGTTTTTCTTCTGTAGGTAGAAACCTCTCCTCTCTGAGGAGCTCCCCCCCTGGCTGTGTCCCCAGGGGGCCATGGCTAGGACAGGCCCTGAGGTCAGGGTTCAGGGCCTTCCCCCTTTGCCTGTGGGTCCCAACACAGGAGCAAGCTGCTCTGTAAACAAGTGCTGAATCAGGCATGGGTGTGGTTTCAGTGAGACCCTAAAAACCACAAAAAGGAGCCTTTTCTGATTTCACTCTCAGAAAACGACCTGAAATAGCAGCCTCATACTCAGAGCAAGAACGGAGCTTGTAGCTATGACCCTAAGTTCTGTCTTCGTCAACCTTCACACGTAGTTCTGAGTCATGTCCCTTGTGCTCATCATGGGGATGATCCTGGCCAGACAGTGACTTTGTTAAAAATTTTCTCCGGATTGTGCAAAATGAAGTCAAGTATGCTGCATTATGCAGCCTTAAAGGGAAGTTCATGTTCATCAGGGACCTCAGTCATGCCACACACCCTGCAGAGCTGAATGTTTGTGTCTTCACGCCACCAGAAGGTCCTGTTTTGGTTCCTTGTGTCCCGTTCAGGGAGCAGAGTATGACTGTGGCAGCAGCCTGTCCCTGTCACTCTTGCTGGGGCTGTGCCACACACGCAGGTCTCCGCACGACCTGTTACACAGCGAGGCATGGAGCTCAGCATCGCCGAGCTTCTGGATTTCACTTGGTAAAAGTAGAAAGTTTCTGTCCTTTCAAAGGCTTCCCCTCACTTGTGCAAACTGTAATAGTTATGGGGGAGCAGCCAGCTTTTGTTCCAGCAAAGCCAGTGGCAGAGACTCAAACAGGAGCAAGAAGTATTTAGATTAGTGAGGGGGGAAATCCAGCTGGTGGGATGGAGGAATGTGAAAAAAATTAGACTCGTAATTAGACAAGTGTGTTTACATTGCTGAGACACGGGCATTTATGAGCTTGGAGTGAGGAGAAAGGTGTCTTAGAAGTTAAGAGAAAAAGACTTTAAAACGTTGGACACCAGGGAGTTAGCGCCGAGATCTGAGAACACAGAGCACTTGGAGACAGTTTCTCGTCTGGCAGCCACCTCGCTGTACCACTGAGGCACGAAGACCAGCGATGGGACGTCACGTGCCTGTGGGTATGAGGCAGCTGGAGAGAAACCTGGGCGTCTGACCGAACACTGGAGCCCTCCTGCAATGCAGAGGGTGCAGGAGGCCGTATTAGCTGCTGAGAGGGATCGGAGGGGTACGGGGATGGAGTTAACACCAGCATGGACTGGGCTGCTCTCTGCTGACTTGGTTGTAAATACACACCCATGCACACACATGCACACATGTGCGAACGCACCCTCCAAGGTCAGAGTACTCCCCTCCCAGGGCCTTGGCTGTGGAGATAGAACCCCGTCACACAGGTGGAGATGCAATTGATTACCTCCTGAGATTTGGGTGCAGCTCTCTTCTGAGTTTCTCTTTGCTGCTTGGTAGTGTACGTTTAAAGGTACGAGACCCAAAGGAAAGAATTATCACCTGGACTGACACACAGCCCACCAAGAAGTAGGTGAGAAACAAAATAAGGAAAATAACCCAAAGATGAAATAAAACTAAAACAGTAGCACATTGTTGCATGCATTGATACATTTTTTAAAAATAGGGACAGTAATTCATTTAAGAAACATTTGTTGAGTGTCCTCTGCGGGCCGGTAGTTCTGGGCACTGAGGAAGCAAATAGCCGAGGAAGCACAGAGACGTACACTCCGGAGTGAGGCACAGACAGAGGAGGATTAAGGTCGGCTGAGGGCCCCGGGCACTGAAGAAAATATTGGGCCCCTTAAAAAGAAGACACAGGGAAAATAAAAATACATGTTAACCGTATTTTATGCAGCATAGTAATGAAACCAAACTTTGTGTCATTAGAAAAAAGTGTAAAGTTGGGGTTGCCCTTCAGAAGTCGGGGCCCAGGGCGTGTGCCCAGTGCACTTGCTGTTAAATCCACCTCTGGACACCGAGTTCACGACCATCAAAAGACCATTCTTAACATTCATCACCCCTGCCCTGGGTTTTGGTGGACATTTAACAAAATTGGGAAACTGAGAATATCTCCATTTGTACATGGGTATGATTTTAATGACGATTGCCTTTTGGTTTCTAGGGAGAAGAAAATGGCTTTGCAGACAGTACTGAAGATTCCCTTGCAGGTAAATGACTGACGCTAACGCTGGCTTCAGTGATAGCTGGAGTGGCTGCCATCAAGGTGATCTGAGGCTATGTCTGTCATTAACTGTAAAAGTCTCCATTACTAACTAGAGACACTTCCCAGCCACGTGCCTTCAAAGAGGATTTTCTCTGTGTTAACCCTGCATTGCTTGTGAGAGGCCCAGCAGGGTTCTCAGCCAGACAGATTCAGCAGTCGGAACTGGGCAGACCCCCACCCCACCCCCACCCCCGCTCAGGTCCTGGGAGCCGAGGCATTGGCAGAGAACCTGGCGGGTGGCTGGGGAAGATGGGAGACACACAGGGCCAGCCCAGCCCTGTGCTACTCGCTCTCTGTACCTCGGGCACTTAGGGAGCCCAAGCGGCCCCTCCCCAGCCCTCTCCTGCTTTTAGTGTGTTTAATGGAAGAAACATTAGTCTCCCCGTCTCACTTTTTTTTTTTTTTAAGACAGAAACTTTAGATTTCTGTTTAATCCTGGGGAGAAATATGGAGTGAGCACTTAAATAAGCTACTGAGCCCTGGCTGGTATGGCTCTGTGGGTTGAGTGCTGGCTGGCCTGTGACCCAAAAAGTCACTGGTTCGATTCCCAGGCAAGGTACGTGCCTGGATTTCAGGCCAGGCCCCTGGTTGGGGGTGTGCGAGAGGCAACTGATGGGTGTTTCTCTCTCTCTCTTTCTCCCTCTTTATGAAAGACCTAGTGTGTGCCAGGCCTTGTGGCAAAAGTACAGCTGTGGGAGACAGAGATATGATTCTGGTTCCAGTGCACCCACTGCCAGGCTGTGATTAGAGAAATCAAGGGAGAAATCAGGCCAGATGGTCCTCTGGGGGAACCCTCCCAGCAGGTCTCATGGGACAGGCCCCATGACAGGGTTCCCATGCGGACACCCCACTGGCAGTTGCCTGCCTTGGGCCCCTGGCTTCTGCAAACATTCATCAGACTCAGGCCCACCTGAGAAGCACGTGGCTGGGTAACCTGGGGGAGGGGTAGCATCCTGGCATACGACTTCATTTTCTCCCTGCTGTCCTGTACTGTGGTTCACGACTCTCAACTGTAAGTCTACTTTAAAAAAAAAAAATTGTTTTTCTATTACAATTGTCCGACTTTTTCCCTCATTGCTACCCTCCATCCAGCTCACCCCTTCTCCCAGAGTCAATCCCCACCCCATTGTCCGTGTCCATGGGTTATTTATACCAGTTCCTTTACTAAACCCTTCCCTTACTTACCCCTTCTCTCCCTCCTCCCCACCCCCTGGTAACTGTTAGTCTGTTCCTTGTTTAATTTTGTTCGTTTGTTTGTGTTGTTCATGGGTCTCCTGTATCAGGTGATAGCATATGGTATTTTTCTTTCATTGCCTGGCTTATTTCACTAAGCATAATTCTCTCTAGTTCCATCCATGTTGTCGCAAATGGCAGAAGTTCCTTCTTTCTCTCTGCTGCATAGTATCCCATTGTGTAAATGCACCACAGCTTTTTTATCCACTCATCTACAGATGGGCACTTAGGCTGTTCCCAGCACTTGGCTATTATAAACAGCACTGCTATGAACATAGGGGTGCATAAGTTCTTTTGAACTGGGATTTCAGGATTCTTCGGGTATAATCCTAGCAGTGGAATTGCTGGTTCAAAAGGCAGTTCCATTTTTAGTTTTTTGAGGTAATTCCACTGTTTTCTATAGCGGCTGCACCAGTCTGCATTCCCACCAACAGTGCAGTAGGGTTCCCGTTTCTCCGCATCCTCGCCAGCACTTGTTTGTTGATTTGTTGATGATGGCCATTCTGACTGGTGTGAGGTGGTATCTCATTGTGGTTTTTATTTGCATCTCCCTGATGGCTAATGATGTTGAGCATTTTTTCATGTGCCTATGGACCTTCTGTATGTCCTCTTCGGAGAAGTGTTTGTTCAGGTCCTTTGCCCAGTTTTAAATTGGGTTGTCTATTTTCTTGGTGTTGAGACGTGTCAGTTCTTTATGTATTTTGGAGATCAGTCCCCTGTCTGTGATATCATTGGCAAATATGTTTTCCCATATGGTTGGTTTCCTTTTCATCTTGCTGATGTTTTCTTTTGCTGAGCAGAAACTCTTTAGTTTGATGTAGTCCCATTTGTTTATTCTTTCCTTCATTTCCCTTGCCTTAGGAGATGTATCTGTGAAGATATTGTTACGTGGGATATCTGAAATTTTCTTGCCTATGTTTTCCTCTAGGACTTTTATGGTGCCATGGCTTACATTTAAGTCTTTGATCCATTTTGAGTTTATTCTGGTGTACAGTGTAAGTTGGTGGTCTAGTTTCATTTTTTTCATGTACCTGTCCAATTCTCCCAGCACCATTTGTTAAAGAGGCTCTTCTCACTCCCTTTTATGTTCCTTCCCCCTTTGTCGAATATTAGTTGACCATAGAGACCTGGGTTTATTTCTGGGCTCTCTGTTCTGTTTCGTTGATCTGTATGTCTGTTCTTATGCTGGTACCAGGCTGTTTTGATCACAGTGGCCTTGTAGTATAGTTTGATGTCAGGTATCGTGATTCCTCCTATTGCATTCTTCTGTCTCAAGATTCCAGTGGCAATTCAGGGTCTTTTTTGGTTCCATATAAATTTTTGAAGTATTTGTTCTAGGTCTGTGAAATACATTGCTGGTATTTTAATAGGGATTGCATTGAATTTGTAAATTGCTTTGGGCAATATCGCCATTTTAATGATGTTGATTCTTCCTATCCATGGACGTGATATATGCTTCCATTTATTTGTATCTTCCTTAATTTCTTTCTTCAGTGTTACGTAGTTTCATGTACAGATCTTTTACCTCTTTGGTTAAATTTATTCCTAGGTACTTTATTTTTCTTGTTGCTATAGTAAATGGGATTTTTCTTCTAGTTTCTATCTCTGCTATTTTATTGTTGGTGTACAGGAATGCCTTTGATTTCTGAATATTGACTTTGTACCCTGCTATTTTGCCAAATTCACTTATTAGGTCGAGTAGTTTTTTCGTTGTAAGTCTACTTTTGCCTGACCCTGTATTTTTAAAAATTCTAACGTGAATGGGTATCAGCAAAATCTGCCCCAAGCTTTCATCTGCACGACAACTGTGTATGTGCCACATGAGCAGACACAAGCGGGGACAAACATGACCCTGGAAGCTGGCACTGGCCTGGGTGGTGAGAGCATGAATTTTTTTCCATATGCTCATCTGAAGTTTTAGATTTTCTGTGACAAGCACCTATTTCTATTTTAATTTTTAAAATATTTATTTAAACTTTTAGAGGACACTAATGTGAAATGTCAGCTAAAATGAAACTGTAGAAAGTAAGTTGTTTAGGAGGATCTATATATACCCTTGAAGGACTCTTACGAGTTAAGGTCATTGTTAATTAATAGATCAACCACATTTCTGGTTGTCTCTAAAAATGTTACCTGTGTTGAGATGAAATGGAAGGCCCTCGGGGAGAATGAGCTTCTCTTCATGACAGCAGGCGGTGGCCCTGAGAGCCAGGCCCATGCGGTCCAAGTCGCTTCCATGCATGCGGTGGCTGGTGTTGGCTTGGTTGGGTTTGCTGGGTGAACTGGTCAAGGCAGACCTAGGGATGTTTCATCTTTGAATGAGAGTAGCCATTTCGTTGTTTTATGTACTAGAACTGATTCAGCACCTTCGAAGCACTTTCCAGACATGCTTAGATGGGCAGGCTCCTGACACTCTGTGAGCAGGTCCAGCCATTTCTTTCCTGGATGCCTGAGAAGGGATGGCCCTGGGTGGGATCCCGGCCCTGCCCACTCGTAGCTGACACCCAGCTGCCTGTTCTGGCCAGGGCATCACCTGTGTGTGCAGCACATCCTGAGGGCTTGAGTGTCCCATGGCTGAAGGTCAGACTGAGTTTCAGCCGGAACTAGCCCCCGTCCAGACACCCCCAAAGGCAGCCTCTGAGCCACTGGGCAGCCTTTCCCAGAAGTTCCTGTCCTCAGTCAGACCCTTGGCCTTAACTCAGCCTGGCTATTATTGATTCTTGAACTTGAAAACCTTAGTTTATCTACAATCCAGTTTATACCAGGTTAAGATGAGCAGATGGGATAATGCAGGCCAGTAGGCAGACAGAGGGGTTAGGCAGAAGAAATGACAGCTGACCATTGTCATCAAGGAAAGAAAAAGAAAGCAGTTCAGAACCACTACCACTAGGAAAGCAAAGCCCTTTGGGGAACCTCTGGGTAGAGAGGCAGATATCTGGGGCAGGGTACCTTCTGTACATCCCGGTCAAGGAGACATTTAAATTTTACAATGTTCATGCAAAGTTTCAAAATGAAAACATTGGACATTAAAGGAGTAAGGCTGTTATTAAAAAAGAAATGCCCCAAATGGGAAAACATGAAACCTCTTCCCCTGCCCTCTCCTGGCTGTGGGTTCCACACGGACCACCACACCTTCTGCCCCTGCTCTCAACAGCAGCCAGGGGTTCAGCGACAACTTTCCGATAACCCTGTGTAACCCAGCACTTGCCTAATCAAAACCTAATTTCCCCACAGAAATGACTGTAAAATAGGATTTTCATTTGCTTCAAATTAGGTCCATAAAGTTACCCTGGTTAATATATTTGTGTCATGTACTTTCACAATTCAAATTCACATAAAATTCTATGCTGAATTTTAACCCGGGTCCTTTCTTATGAAAGAGTTTGTTTCTTTTTCTTTCTCCTTCTTCTTTTTTTTAACGTGCCTTCCACATTCTAGTTTCGTTTGATGATAAAATTGAGACTCAGCTCAATTTAGCAGCCTGGAGTCATCCAGTTTGTCAGACTGCCCAGCACAGCTGCCAGCGCGGTGTCGCCTTAAAAGGGTGTTTTAGAGAGAGAAAATGAAATCGTATTGTTTTTCCCGTTGGTTGAGATCAAACGCCCACCTAAAGCCCTTGAGTCAGTTTCTTAGTAGATGGAAATAATTCTTCATCCTATGCCAGCTCCCAGCATTTAACTGACTGTCTCTGCTGAATAATGTGGTGTGTGTGCACCCCAAAGATTTATCAGAGCTATGAACTGGCATTTTAAATTTATTTCCAACCACATTGGGAACCACACAGAAAGAAACATGAATTTACACCCTTAAGAAATGTAACCGTAGAAGTATTTGACTCTCCTGGAACACACTGAGATTTTGCAGCTTCCAGATCTGATAACTTATAGACACCTGGGGTGGAGTTCATTTCAAGACCACAGTATTTCGGTGTTGGCAACGTTGCCAATGTAAAATGTTTACTCGAGACCTAGTTATCCTGGGGAACATTCTTACAAACAATTTGAGAGCTGCCAGTGGTATGGAACCCATTGGAGGAAAACACCGAGTGGTAACAGCTCTTGAAAAACCCACTGTACAAGACAGAACGCCCCTCCCCGCCCCCGCAGGGAGGCCCATTAAGTCAGCCTCTGATCCGCTGCCAGCATCCCGACAGGAGCTATTCTCTAGTCTCAACTAATCACAACCTTTGTAAATTCTGAATCTTGTTCCAGTTCACAATTAACTGTTAATTGACTGGTAATTTATAACCTGCGAGCCCCAACTGAGTCGTGAGATGCCGCACCATTGGACGTGAACTGCTTCTTACAGATGTTTCAGTGACTCAGACAGGCCTTGTCAAAGAGCCTGCTTGGGTCCTGAACTCTTCTCTGAAGTATAACATGAAAGCTGAGTGGGAGAGAGGAGGGGAGGAGGGCACAGCCGGCCCAGAGGAAAATCCATTCCTCTGTGCAACAGACATGGCAGCTCTCAAAGAGCAGTGGCTGGCATTCCAGAATCCGACGTCCACAAGCCCTTTAAGAACCTACTCTGTAGATGTCTCTAAGGAGACGGTTTTCAGTTCTGGCCCCACGTCAGAATTCTCAGGGGAGCTTTGAAAACTTTTCATGTCCCGCCTTCCCCCCAGACCAGTGAAATAAGGGTCTCAGGACATCAGGATTTTGTCCCTCTCTGAGTAGGTGCTGGGGGGTGAGGTGGAGTCCCATCTTGCAGCCAGGGTAGAGAACCACTGCTTTTATTTATTTTTTATTTTTTCTTACTTCTATTCCCTTTGCTTTTTATTGTTATTATTATTATAGATGCCCCCCCATTTCCCCACCCTTGCCCCCCTCCACCCAGTCCCCTGACCCTGGCCTTCACCACCTTGTTGTCTGTGTCCATAGGCTTTGCATATATGCATGTATGTTCTTCAGCTAATCTCTCCCAGTCCCCTCACCACCCTCCCCTCCGAGATCTGTCCGTCTGTTGCATGTCTCCATGCATCTGGTTTTATTTTAGAGTCCACATGTGAGTGAGATTGTATGGTATTTGTCTTTCTCTCTCTGGCTTATTTCTGCTTCTAAAAAGGCAGTTGGTCCTGATTCTTCACCTGCAGCTACAAATTCTTGGTTGCTTGCTCACCATGGGCTCGCGTGATGCTTTAATGGATGACCTCATTTGATCCTCCCAACCACTGAACGAAACAGGCATCCCTGTCTCTGCCCAGAGTGAGGACGTGGCCTTCGCCAGCTCCATTACCCGTCCGTGCTGCACACCTGCGCGGTGCTAGCAGGTGTTGACAGTCGGCAAGCCTCCAGCGATACTGCTGTTGATCTGGTGGCACACAGTGCTTGTCGTCTCCATGGCAACCAGCAGGCTTTCTTCTGCTTTGTGTACTCAGCACTAAAAAGGGTCCAGTGGGCTTGAAAACTTCCAGATAGTTCCTCAGAGGCTGCCCAGCGGTTTCTAATTTGACTTTCTCTGTCACCTTCTTCATTCATTTTATTTCCTCAACAAATATTATGGAGTGCTTACAGTGTGCCTGGAATGACACAGTGACATCAGACATTAAAGTCCCAGTCCTCTTGGAGCTTGTATGCTAGGTGGGACTGACAGACAATAAACGCAAACAAGTAAGTAATCACACACGGTGGGGGTTGCCTTGAGGAAAATAAATGAGGGTAATGGGACTTTTGCCAGCCAGGTGAAGAGCTGTGGAAGGAGGACTCCAGGGAGACCAGCTGGTGGCAAGGTCCTGGGGCAGAGATGAGCTCTGTGTTGTAGGGACAAGCGTGGGCCATGCAGAGCCGCAGAGAAGGTGGGGGGCTGGGAGGAATGAGCAGAGACCAGGCTGCAGGGGGACTCTTCTTCCCTCTCCTTAAAAAGTAAATGCAAAACCTAACATCTTCAAATAACATTTTAAAAATATTTTATTGATTATGCTATTACATTTGTCCCAATCATTTTCCTCTTTGCCCCCCTCTGCCTAGTACCCGCCTTCCCTCCAACAACACCCGCCCCCCCCCCCCCTTGGTTCATGTCCATGGGTTGTGCATGTAAGTCCTTTGGCCTCTCCCTTTCCTCTACTGTTCTGCACATCCCCCTGTCTATTTTGTACCAACCGATTATGCTTCTTAGTCCCTGCACCTTTTCCCCATTTCTCCCCCTCCCCCTCCCAGCTGGTAACCCTCCAAATGATCCCCATACCTATGATTCTGTTCCTGTTCTAGTTGTTGCTTAGTTTGTTTTTGTTTTTTAGATTCGGTTAATAGTTATAAGCTTGTCATCATGTTAACGTTCCTAGTTTTGCTCTTCTTTTCCTTAAGTAAGTCCCTTTAACATTTCATGTAATAATGACTTGGTGATGATGAACTTCTTTAGCTCTACCTTGTCTGGGAACCACTTTATCTGCCCTCCCATTCTAAATGATAGTTTTGCTGGATAGAGGAATCTTGGTTGTAGGTCTTTGCTTTTCATCACTTTGAAGACTTCTTGCCAGTCCCTTCTTGCCTGCAAAGTTTCTTTCGAGAAATCAGCTGATGGTCTTATGGCAACTCCTTTGTAGGTAACTCTCTTCTTTTCTCTTGCTGCTTTTAAGATTCTCTCTTTGTCTTTAACCTTTGGCATTTTAATTGTGATGTGTCTTGGTGTGATCCTCTTTGAGTCTAACTTGTTTGGGACTCTCTGTGCTTCCTGGACTTCTATGCTTATTTCCTTTGCCAAATTAGGGAAGTTTTCCTTCATTATTTTTTCACATACATTTTTAATTTCTTGCTCTTCCTCTTCTCCTTCTGACACCCCTATGATTCAGATGTTGGTAAGCTTAAAGTTGCCCCAGAGGTTCCTAAACCTCTCCTAGTTTTTTTCAATTCTTGTTTCTTCATTCCGTTCGGGTTGATTGTTTATTTCTTCCTTTTGTTCCAAATTGTTGATTTGAATCCCGGCTTCCTTCCCTTCACTGTTGGTCCCCTATATATTTTTCTTTATTTCACTTAGTGTATCCTTCATTTCTTCCTTTATTTTGTGGCCGTACTCAATGAGTTGTCTGAGCATTCTTATCACCAGTGTTTTGAACTCTATCTGATAGGTTGGCTGCCTTCATTTCATTTAGTTCTTTTTCTGTGGTTTTGTTCTTTTCTTTCATTTGGGCCATATTTCTTTACTTCCTCAATTTGGCAGCCTCCCTGTGTTTGTTTCTGTGTATTAGGTAGAGCTGCTTCTACTCCCTGTCTTAGAAGCTTGGCCTATGTAGCAAAGGCACCTGTAAATTGTGTGGGGCAGAGACTCAGGTAATTGCCAGGTTAGGGCCCCCACTTTACTGCTTTGTGTCTCTGTTTGTAGTAGGGGGCTCAGAGAGGGGACAATGCCGCTGTCTGGCTTTGGAGGCCTACTAGGCACTCACCCTGCTTCCAGTCACCTCACCCATCTCTCCTATGTGACTGGCATCTTCCAGCTGCTGCTGCTGTGGGGTTTGCATATGTTCTAAACCCATGCAGTCTCTTTTAGCATCAAAAATCCAGGGTTTCTGTTGCTGCCCCAACCCCCACTGGTTTTTACAGCCAGAGGTAATGGGGGTTTATCTTCCAAGTACTGGAACCGTGGGCTGTGAAGTCTGGACTGGGGCTGGGATTGCTCTCTCCCAAGGCGTCCTTCCCGATTTTTATGTACCACATGTGAATGTGTGACTGTTTGTTCTGCCACCACTGCCTGTTCTCTGTGCCACACTGCCTCTCTGCCCCATCTCCACAACTCCACCCCTCCTGCCCATCTGGATGAATATGGCTTCTTTAAATACTTGGTGACCCGTCTTCCAAATAGCTCAATTTTCTGACAGTTCTGAGTGTTTTTTATTTTTGAGATCTGGTTGTAATTCTTTATATGGTTGTGCAAGGAGGCAAAGCGTGTCTACCTACGCCTCCATCCTGACCAGAAGTCTTCAAATAACATGTACATGAGTGTTGATGAAAATGCTTTCACATCAATTATCTGATTTAATTCATGAGATAAAGGAATCATTATCATCAATATTACAAATGAGGAATCTGAAGTTGTGGGTGTTAACGCTATGAGAAGCCAAGCTTTTGGAGGTTGGGGGCATCCGGACTTGATGAGCCCCATGTGACATAGATCCAAAGTGGAGTGGTTTGGGGTCATGCACATGGAGGACGCAGTGTAGGGCTGGTCATTCACTAGGCACTTAGTAACTGACACTGGAATGAAGAAAAACCTCTGAGAAACCTGGTCCTTCGTCCCTGAT
The DNA here is from genome assembly GCF_987537825.1 of Furipterus horrens. Taxonomy (NCBI): domain Eukaryota; kingdom Metazoa; phylum Chordata; class Mammalia; order Chiroptera; family Furipteridae; genus Furipterus; species Furipterus horrens. The sequence continues at coordinate 22,668,548 of NW_028327185.1, forward strand.
CAGGTCTTCCTTAGTTCAAGCCAGTACTCACACTGGACCTGCAAAGAGCTATCCTCCAGGGAGCTTGCTTCTAAAATAAGAAGTCATCATAACTTCATGAGCTGGGCCATTCTTGCTTTGCATCAGTGGAGAGTATACAAGTCAAGTGTCGAAATGTGGCAAGCAAGGACCCTAATTATTAGGGAACCCAAGTAAATTTCTGTACATAATTAATTTCCTTTTCTTTTCAGTGACCCTCTCCTTTCCTTCCCAGATCTAGAATTGATCCATCTTTTTGTGTCTTAAGAACAAGTCTGTACTCTTTCCACCAATATCAGTTACTGCCAGCAGCCACTAACAACATCCTCTTTCCTTCCCTAATAATTCTCTATTCAGGGTCTAACATGCGCCAAAAGTAATAACACACCTCCCGTCTCCTGAGGAGACAGCCCAGTTCTCGTTCTCATTCATTCATACAGCAAGCGACTTTTGAATTTCTACTGCGCAGAAACCCTGTGCTTCTCCGTGAGAGGCATCAAATAATAATCCATTTTTCCCCACTTCCAATGAAAATTTCTTGGTCCTAAGTCTCTCCCCAGGATTGCTTCTTCCCCCAAGACATCTCCTGCTGCCCTTCACATGTACTGTGACATGACAGGTGTTTACAGTGGGCGGGACGAATGCATTTGACAGGAAACAAACATGTTTTCCTGCTCGAGGCCCCCAGAGAGCTAATTACAGTTTATGACTCAAAAGGCAGCTTTCAGCTCACTAATGTTGACAGTTTGTGTAGATTCAACTCAGTAAATGGTGTCATTTGTGTTGTTGAAAATACAAAAGTAAAAGTATCAACAGACTTTTGGCACATCATTCATTGATAATTTTGTCAATGCCATTGTTCAAAGAAATGCAGCCTTCTCATCCACTAGATGGTTTAAAGGAGTTTCAGAGAGAAAGCTTCCTGGTGGTATCCTTCTTGTTCTTGAGACTAAAGGAGAAGACACTGCCAACCCTGAATCTTACAGAAGTGCTATTAGAGAGGTCTTCAGACACCAGTGCACTTAATTCTAGGCTCAGAGGTTATATTTTACTTGATTTTCCCGTGACATTTAAAACTTTTTAAAGTATCCAGATAAACACAATGATATAGAACATTAAAAAATATCCATTTTTGATAGACATACTTCCATATTTTTCTCTGTGCCTGTGAAGGTGTGCACAGTATACTTCACATGGATATTAATGACTGTATTGTTTGTTTTTACAAAAACTTAATTATACATACTCTGGTAATCTGCTTCTTTGCCACTTGGCAGAATATTGTTAGTTTAACCCTATCCTTAAATAAAAGCAAAGAAAATTCAGGATTGTCCTTATATACCACTCTTTTAGCAAGAAGCTACCTTCACCCTTAGATTTTTTGTTTTTAGATGAATTAACTCTGCCCCACCATGCAGCTGAAGTCTTACTTTTTGACACACCTGATCCGTGTAACTGAGGAATCACTCTCCATGTATTACATAGGAATGTAACTACATTTTAAACATAGTGCAGGCATTTAAAATGGCACAAGGAACAGGAAACCACACCAAATGTCTCCTGTAAGGAAGAGTCAAGAGGTGCAGACACAATACTGGGATCTCCCATGAGGCCTTCCGCAGGAGCAGGAAGACTTCCTGGAGGAGGGGGTATCTGAGGTGGGTTTTATAGGATGGATGAAGGTCATCAGTGTAAGTTCAACAGAGGAAGTTCATTGAGGAGAGGGAAAGAAGAGCAGAAACACCAGGAAAGGCATGGGGGTAGGAAAAAATATAAGGTATACTTTTTCAAACTATGAAATTGACAAAAGATTTTTAAACACTAGTGCGTGGTGCGGAGGAAGGCGCAGTGAGAGAGGCGCCAGCCCTGGCTCTGGCTGGAGTGGAACCGACCCAGCGTTTGTCTCTGAGGCAGCTGGGGGTAGGGGCGGGCGTGGACACCGACCGCCAGGGGTGCTCGCGCTGGGGCCCGCGAGTCCCGTGTCCAGGGAGATGCTTCAAGATTTGTATGCTGGGTTCTGCATCGAATTGTTCCTCAGTCGTGAAATCGGGAAAACCCAGTGGCCATCACTGTATATAATGTCTGAATGTTCTGTACCGGACTTCTGCTAGTTTTTCTTTTAATTTAATTGAGCTTAAAGAAAAAACCGTGTCTTCTGGGCACCGAGTCGTCCGGCTGGTCTGGAGAACGGGCCGTGTGGGAGGAAGCGCTGGGGCTCGCGCGAAGAGTGGCCTGGAGCCTCCCGTGGGGTCTCGGCCGTGGCGCAGGTTGTGTGGAGTGGAACTGCGGTGCTGGTGGCCGAGGTGCTTTGGGTGCACAGGAGGAGGACGTCCAGTACGACCTGAGGTCCCCTTCGTGGGAGATGCCGTCCGGACGGCCAGGGGCTTCCCGGTGGGCAGTGCTGGAGCCGCGAGGGCGGGCAGGGCCTGCGGCCCAGGCGTCCCGCAGGTGCGCTCCGCAGACGGGAAGCGTTCGCCCTGCGCCCGGGGCTGCGCGGGTCCTGCCCGGGCGCAGAGGAAGAGGCCCCGCGGTCTATGAGCGCGCCAGGCCGAGGCCGCTGGGAGCGGCGCAGGGGACCAGCGGGAAACCGCGGGCGAGCTCGGGGCCAGGGACAGAGCGAGGGCGCCTCCGGGTTGCTCCCGAGGACTGGGCAGGGAGATGGGCTGGGATCGCACCGGGCCGGCTGCGAGGGAAGGGACGCGGCTCTGCGGTCAGAAGGAACCTTCGGGGAGGACGCGGCCTGCAGTACAACCAGCCGTGTCCAGGCGGCCATTCTTGGCCGCAGTTCCAGCGGCCGCCGTATCCAGGGGAGCTGCTGTGATGGGGACATGGGCGGCAGCAGGTCCGGCGAAGCTCAAGGTCAGGTGCGGACCGCTCCTCTGGCCGGGGTTTTCCGGCCCGGTCGCTGGAGCACTCCGCCAGCAGCTGGGGTGCAGGGAACAAGGCCGCGTCTCCCCAAGGTTTGGTGGGAGCGAGGCCCGGTCAGCAGCTGCTTGAAGCTCCGGCAGATGAAGAACATGGGGAGGCATCAGAGGGAGCGGGCTTTGAATTCTCCTTCTAGGAGTTCAACAGAGAATTTTTTTTTAAAAAAGGGAAAGTGGGTAAACAAAGGAAAGAAAATCAGCAGAGATGGGGGCTGGAGAGGAGGGGAAGAAAGGAGATGTTTGATGAAATAAATCTTGGAGAAGGCAGGAGGGGAGGCTCACAGGTATGGGTGAGGCTCGGCAAAGAGGAGGGATAAGTGATAAGTCATCTGCAAAGCTAAGCAATGTATTTGTTCATGTAAGACGCTGTTTGGGTTGTCACAGAAATATAACACCATTAGAGAAAGTTTGGAAAATAGAAACATAATCCTGCCATATTAATGCGGTAGCTGTTGTTATTTTTGTACATTTCCTTCCACAGTAATATTAACACAGAATTTTCACCTATTCTAATCACAGACGTTTTTCACTTAACATCACAGCACATGCACTTCCTAGGTTGCTGCCTACTCTTCATAAGTGACATGTAAGTTGTTGAGAAAATAGATAAGACTGTAAGAAAAACGTTCATGGATACACGTATTTCAGATTATCTCCTCGGGCTGGACGCCCAGAAGTTAGATTAGTCGGTCACGGCTCCTGTTACCTTTTAATATGCACTTGCCCCCCAATTTCTGGTCCTCTACCTAAACCATAAGCAAAGTGACTCCCTTTCCCCAAATTCTTTACTTTTCTAAACTGGGATATCCACGGCTTAAGTGTGGTAAAGGTCACTGTGACTTTCTAGAATTTCTCAGGCCAGTGGTCTCCCATGTGGCCTTTGGCTGTTAAACTCCCATTAGAGGGGCCAGGAGGCCCTTGCTGGGGCAGAAGGTAGGTTGCTGTGCAGACACCGTTCACAACCTTCCTATAAATGACTTGGGGACTTCGTCCTCCTAACGTACTCTGGGCACTGAGACCAGGCTGGAGCTCTCTGGTAGGGGAGTGCTGTCTGGCTGCTGGGCTGGGCTGGGCCCTGCTCATGCACCCCTGCACACACCTCGGGGCGTTGGCCCCACTTCAGAGGCAGCCCCGTGGGTGAAAAAAAAAACAAAACAAAACCAAAAACACAGATAAAGGCAAAGCAATGATAAGGTGGACATAAATTTAAAAAGCATTCTGGCATTATCAAATATCACTTACTTCCAAATCTTTGTGTAGAGTGGATATTCCAGTTTTCTGGGCGTGTGTGTGTGTGTGTTTAAAGACCTTTTATAGAATTGTGCAATCCTTTGCATCCTATCGTGCTGTGCTTGGCACGAGGCAGCTGTCAGGCTGACTTATAACTTGGAAGGGATAAGGTTGAGGTGCAGACAAGTAGGGGCTGGTTTTCTCGTCGGAAGGCATTCTGACCCCATTCACTGGTAATTTGCTCCCCGCCCCCACCCCCCTGCACCCAATGCTCTGTCCCCAGAGCCCTCATTCTGTCTGGTAGTCACATGTTATAAGACACAGAGTCTCAGAAAGAAAGGAAAATGGACTTTATTTATCAACTCTTGATTCCAGCACAGCAGCCTGTCCTTGTGTGAATGTGTAGACTCTAAACCTTTTGATAATTCCAGTGGACAGTGAGGGACTGAAGAGATGAGGCAGCTCATGGCCTCTTGCTGACGTGTGGCTGTCATGTTTGTTCCAGATGTGAGCAAGGTCAAGTCCTGCCAGGACAACTGTACTTGTTCCTCCTGCTCGCTCCGGGCCCCCACCATCAGTGACTTGCTTAACGATCAGGACTTACTCGACGTGATCAGGATAAAGCTGGACCCGTGTCACCCAACGGTCAAAAACTGGAGGAATTTTGCGAGCAAATGGGGCATGCCCTACGACGAACTGTGCTTCCTGGAGCAGAGGCCCCAGAGCCCCACCTTGGAGTTCCTGCTCCGGAACAGCCAGAGGACAGTGGGGCAGCTGATAGAGCTCTGCAGGCTCTACCACCGGGCCGACGTGGAGAGCGTCCTGCGCAGGTGGCTGGACGAGGAGTGGCCCAAGAGGAGGCGTGGAGACCACCCCAGACCCTGCTAGACCTGTGCTCCTTCTTGTTGGCCTCTTTGGACGTTCAAACAACCCAGGTCAGGGAGCAACGTGAATCTGTTCTTTTTAAAGAATTTAGGATAAGGACGTAGAACAGTGGACACTGGTCCCCCCATGCTGGTGGTTTCGGGGGAGGGGTAGGTTATGTTTTGGTGGCGGAATTTTGTTTGTTTAGTTTTGCACATGTTTTAATTTAATATTTGAATCTGGAATCAGGAGAAATATTTTGTAGGTCCGTATAGGGAGCGGGGCCAAAGCCTACAATCAGGATGGGTTCATGCCACGATGAACTTAAATTCTCCTCTCCACAAGCACTGCTGAACATGGAAGTAGGAACTCAGACAGTGATGGCCGCACCTGGCCATTGCCCGCGGGCTCCTCCGTGATCAGTGGCCCACAGCTCCGAGGAAACGGGGAGCCCGTGGAGCCCGTTTGTTACTGTTTTGTTATAAAGTACTTGGCTGAATTAACAGGATACTGGTATTATGTGGAGATATCTTTCAGAACATATGTGCCCTCTTTTTATTCAAATGCTTTTACAGCCTCTGCACTATCAGAAATGTCATTTGCTCAAGTGTTTTTGAAAGAAGTACAGGAGTCGATGGTTATTAGGAGGACAGAGTCAGGAGTTAGCAGGTAAAGGACCGTGGGACCAGGGTTGACAAGGAGGGGAAGCAGGATGCCCTTTGGTCACACATGGCTTTTTAAAAGTTAGCTTAAAATTGACTTCGACACCTTTTATGTAAGGCTGGCTGTCTCACCCCTGAAATGAAGTCTGTTGAGAAAGAAATACACATCACCTGGCCCAGGGGTGAGCTGCTGCCCTCCAGCACGTACTGTCCCAGCTTAGAGCAGCTTAACCAGTGGGGGTGGGGAGGAATCTTTAATGGTGAGGCTGGGGGGGAAGAGATGCATTAAAATCTAAATTTTAAACCAAATGAAAAATTGGGTCCAAAGAGTATCTAATGTTCTTATCTGATGATTAAAGGGGAGGGAAATTATTGCAGATAGAAGGTCTGTTCTTGGAGAGGCCTGGTTTTCTAGGGGTTGGTGGGTGGGAGGAGCCTTGATTTGCTTGACAATTTCATAAAAGTGTTGCTTGGATTTGGCCATGGGCTTAGAAGATTAAGGCTCTTTGTTCAGTTGGGGGGATTCTGCATGTCTGTGATCAAAATAAGCAAAAATGATGAATTAATATTGATCGGAACACAAGGAAGATTAGTATTAGCTCAAAAGGAAATTATTTTCTAAACCACCAATGTTTTTTCTACTAAAGGTTACAGTGGTTTTTGTTAGGTTGCCATAATATAAAGTCAACCTCAGCATCAAATGTAGACTCTGAACTAGCTAATCTACTGTAGAGACTTACTCGTTGCCCTTTATCAGCTCATCTATCCTTGCCAGAGTTATGAGATGAACATCAGGTTTAGTATCGTAAGATGCATGGAGAGTGACAGCCAGTCAAAAAATGTAGAGATTTTAAAAAATAGATACTTTTGCAAATTGATGTCCAGTGAAGTGGTTGTTAAATAGTATTGTCAGAAATGCTCCAGGCACTCTAGAGACTTAGACTTGTAAGGGGCTCTTATCTTCTAGGAATTAGATTTTACATGCCATGTTCTCATGAAGCAACATGTGACATGTTCTCCTATGTTAGACCAAAATTTACTGTGGGTAAATATAGATGAGCTTTTGGTGTTCATGATTGACATTTTAGGGAACTGGCACTGAAAGGGTTGTGATTATTTAGTCTCGTGTGGTACCGGACCCATGTGTCCTGACACCCTCTTGGGATATAAAGAGTGGCCAGCTGACAAGCGTCCTGATAACTGCTGCCTGGCCAGGTGCCACCAGAAAGTCCCTTCCATCCCCAGGCTGCTGGGGAACTCCCTCCATTCCTCCCTTTCACAGTTCCCTCCCCTATCACCACACGGGGGACTTGTCACCTCCACTCCAGGCAGCCTGCAGGGCCCCTGACGCAGAGGCAGAGGGGACATGACGGAAGGAGGATAGGAGGGAAAGCCCCTCTCTGCTCCCTTTCTCACCCCGCTCCTTTCTCCTCCCACGGGGACCCTGACCTTCCCTGAACAGAGACAGAATAGGAGGCAGTCACTACTTCCATACCACCCAGCCATCACTCCCACAGGGGGTGGGAAGGGTTCCCAGTGTCCAGAGGCTCCCTCCACATCCACTGATGAAGGGCAACCTGAGGGAGGACGGAGTGGAAGTAACACTCCTGCCACCTTACTGTCTCCCCCGCCCCGCTCCCCACCAGCTGCCCCACCAGCTCCCCAGGGCTCCTCCCAAGTTCCCAGTTCAGGGGAGGCCTCCTGCTCCTGAAAGCCATGCTTGGTGGTGAGACAGCAGCTGGGGGAGGTGGGCTTCTAACCCCACCAATAGGACCACAGCTGCAAAAATTTTTTTTTTTTAAAGTTCTTATTATGCGAGATTTTAAGTCTGGAAATCAGGATGGGAATCTCCCCCTGGAAGCGCTGCTACATGCATCAAGGAGGTTCTACAGCACCCTCCCTTCTCTGTGTCACAGATCTGTGAATGGAAAGCGCTCTGTGGGCTGTGGGCCAGCTTGGGAGCACAGATCCCTGTTTCCAGAATTCCAAACTCAAAATTTCAGTCTCAAAACTGACTTTTAATTGAATGTATCATCATATGTATCTTGCACGTTGCTGTTCCTCCTAACTGTCAGCCGAACTTACCTTTGAGGTGGTTGAAAAATGCTGACACAGAATTCAGGTGGGTCAGTGTGTGCAGAGCTGAATGTACTCTGTTATCAGAGTAATTCTCAGTGGAAATAGAACTATAACGTAATTGTATAATCGCCCAAATAATTTTTAAAATTTAACTTATTGCGACACAAGTAATGGGGTAAATATGCTGATACTGTAGAAGGGCAAGAATGAGAAGGAAGAAAATTGTAACGAATTGATCAAGCTGTTAAAATTTAAGCTCATTCATACAGAAGACTGCTCATGCGCTGTCTGCAAGGATCCACGTTCAATTGGTCACTCTATGAACTAAACACTGGTGCTGAGGTCCTCTTGCTATTAGAAGGATGAGATCTCTTCAGCTAAATTCTGAGACACGTACACGGGGCTCCCGCCTGCGGTGTGATGTGACGGGGCTCTATGTAGTGCACTTTATTCGGCTGCAGTGGATCAGCGCACGGAGGGAACGAAAGCTAAGCCGCGCTGACTCCACCCACCCAGGACACGGACGCACGGGAAGAATCATACGAGAAGGGTCTCAAATAAGGCACGTTAGTTCAAGTTGTAAGATTTAAAGTGGTAAGGGCTTAAATTGCTTGCCAGGATTGGCATTCAATGCTATAGAAAATACGCCGCAATAGACAAGATGCCGTGCGGCTTCCTTCCCTGCAGTTGTGTTGTGGTGCTGCCCTCTGCTGGAGGACCAGTTCCACACACCCTTTCTGGTTGGGCTGCCGCCGGGACACCAGCCTAACACCAACCCTCTATTCGTTATTGATTGTATGTTTAAAAGCTTAAAAAGTACAGCACTAAAATAGCCCTTCCTGGTAGCCCCACTAAAAAGTGGGAATTGCACAGCTGTTTCACAGGTGGACAAAGGTACGTAGGATGAGGCCGGCATGAATGAGGGTCCCAGTTCCCTGAAGGTGCCCATACGACATCACCCATCTTTCAGATTAATGTGCGACAGTCAGCTCTGCTACCAGTTCCATTCTCAGGGAGTCTGTGGGTGTTTGGTCTCTCCCTTTCAGTATGGCACTTCTGCGACCGCCGCAGTCACAGCACACATGGACCAGGGGCACCAGCCTCCCTCTTGCTGAGACGCACATAAAAGCATGTTCTTCTGACGGCAATATTAATAAAGAGAGTCCAGCAGACTTTCTTCTCCTTCCTTTTTTAGATGAAGAACTATTCCATTAAGTTTTCAGCCAAGACTATTCCCCTTATATTTTTCACTTCTGCCCTCCCTGTTGTATAAGTTTCCTCTCCTTTGTCCCTGTTTCTGTTCTTTGTGTTCCTTATTTTAGGGCCATTTGCTCATTTCTCAAGTCAGATTCCCTCTATGTGCCTATGGCCTTCTCCCCCCTAGCTACAGGCCAACATCTGCTTCTTTTTTTCACTTACACGTGCAGAGGCAATTTTTGGGATTATCTTTCATATTTAATGGCACTTTGGGTCTAATCATGTTAAAACTGTTTTCTACCCTTGTAACTGAATCTACGTGATGACATGTGTCCAAAGAATTGGGGAGACATTCGGTTTGCTGTGCGGGAGTTCAGGCTCCAACTCTGAGTCCTGCGCACGTGGCTGTCACTGCAGCAGGGCAAGGTTCACTTCCCTCCTGTTTACGGAGCTTCGAGGCTGCAACGCTGAGCCATGTGCTGGGCCTGCTGGAGCTCCAGGCAGTGGGTGCACACCTGCTGGGGCTCACCACCTGGAGGATGAGTCACAGCACAGGTCCCGCTCAGCTCTGTGCCTCCTAGGAATCAACCTGCGGTGGCATTGAGATGCAGCTTGAAATGCCTGAGTTTACCACCTCCTTTGGAAATGTAAAGGAGGTTAGCTCCCATGACGTCCTAAGCCAAGCCATCTCTTCTGTTGTGCGTGACAACCTTGGAGGCAGAAGCCTAGTGGATGACATTTCTTCAGCCATTGATGGCAATGCCTTTAAACTACTGAATTTCTGTGATACTCTATGTTTATATATCCTAATGTACTTTTTAAGCTGCCTTCAATTTGATCTCCTATATGATTTTATATTTTTCTTAGAAATAAAGATTATTTTTCTTTATTATAATGGGTGGTACAAAATTAAAGATTGATGTTAACCATTATGTCTAATTGGTGCTTTTATATAGATTCCAACACAGCCATTGATTCACATGTTCTCTTGGTCAATTAAAAGTCTAGTGAGTTTATAACAAGTGTCCTAGACACTGAGGATGCAGAGATAAGCAACACCTCCCACTGTCCTGGAGCCTGTGGGCTCGAGAATCACCGTGCACAGGAGAGGCGGTGCTGATGTATGACTCAGTAGCCTGTATGGTCACATTGTTGTGCAGCAGACCTACAAGACTTTTCATCTTTCAAAACTAAACCTCTGGACCCTGGCCGGGTGGCACAGTTGGTTAGAGCATCGTCCTGATACGCCAAGGTTGCAGGTTCGATCCCCAATCGGGGCACATACAAGAATCGACCAATGAATGCATAAGTAAGTGGAATGACATCTCTCTCTCTCTCTCTCTCTCATCAATGAAATAAAAATTAACCCTAAGACTCTGTATCCATTAAACAACTCTCCATTTCTTCCTCTTCCCCGGCCATGGCAACTACCATTCTCTCTGTTTCCCTGAATTTGACTTTAGACACCTCATTTAAGTGGAATCATAGAGTAATTGTCTTTTTGTGACTGGCTTATTTCACTTAGCATAATGTTTTCAGGATTCATCCATGGGGTAGTGTGCATAGCAGGATTTCCATTCTCTTTAATGCTGAATAATATTCCACCATATGTATGTATTTCATTTTGTTTATCCATTTATTTGTAACAGACACTTGAGTTGTTTTCCCCTCTTGGCTATTGTCAATAATGCTGCTATGAACCAGGTATAAAAATATTTCTTTGAGATTCTGCTCTTAGTTCCTCTGAATATATATACCCAAAGGTGGGATTGCTGGATTTTATGGCAGCCCTATTTTTAATTTTTTGAGGAACTGCCATACTGTTTTCCCTACATCCTTGCCAACACTTTTTATTATTTTTTATAACAGCCATCCTAATGAATGTGAGGTGGTATGTCATTGTGGTTTTGATTTGCATTTATCTAATGATTAGTGATGTTAAGCATCTTTTCATATACTTCGTCATTTGTATAGCATCTTTGGAAAAAAGTCTGTTAAAGTTCTTTGCACATTTTTGAATTGGGTTACTTGTTTTTTGTTGCTTTGCTGTTGAGTTGTAGTAATTCTTTATATGTCCTGGATATTAACCCCTAATCAGATAAAGATCTGCAAATATTTCCTCCCATTCTATAGGTTGCCTTTTTCTTCTGTTGATTGTGTCCTTTATGCACAGAATTTTTAGGTTAGATTTTTAGGTCCTATTTGCCTATTTTAAAATTTGTTATCTGTGCTTTTTATGTCATTTCCAAGAAACCATTGCCAAAACCCAACATTATGAAGTTTTTCCTCTATGTTTTCTTCTAGAAATTCTATAGTTTTAGATTTTATGTTTAGACATTTAGTGCATTTTAAGTTGATTTTTGTTTGTGGTGTAGGTAAGGGTACAACTTCATTCTTTCACATGTGACTATCCATTTTCCCAATTTCATCTGTTGAGGAGACTTTCTTTTCACCTTGAATGGCATTGTCACCCTTGTTGAGGATCATTTGACCACATGTGAGGGGTTCACTTCAGGGCTCTTTGTTCTGTTCCACTGGCCTATATGTCTGTCTTCATGCCAGTACTACACTATTTTGCTTACTAGCTTTGTAATATGTTTTGAAATCAGAAAGTGTGAGACCTCAAACTCTTTTGTTCTTTTTCAAGATTGTTTTGATTATTCAGGGTCCCTTGAGATTCCCTATGAATTTTAGAATTTTTTTCCATTTCTGTAAAAAGTGCTGTTGAGATTTTGATAACAATTGCAATGGATTTATAGATCACTTTGGATAGTATTGTCAAATTTAAAACACTAGCATTTGATTTTCCCTTGGGAGATATAGCCTAAAGACAGAAAACTGCAAATAAACCTTGATTTTGTTTTGTAATCATATTGTTATGAGAATATTTATTTTTTATCCTGAAACTATTGTATATAATAACATAAAGCAAACAAGTAATTATGTTAATGTTGTTAGAAACCAAGATTTCACAAGAAAAATGAGGTACAAATGTAAAATTTAAAAAGCCAAGTGAAAACACTAGACCTGAATTGAATGAAGACACGAGTAGAAACTCAGATATTAAAAAAAAAAAATTTTTTTTTCTTCCTAGTGTCACCTACTGAGGAAGTTTAGAAACCAACCCAGTTGCCAGAAGCATCCCCAGTCAAAATATTGGTCTTTATATGTGTACCACCTCCCACTGACAGTTTCCTTGGGGAAATTGTGAAGTCCAGATTTGGTAGGAAATAAAAATGATAGCTTGGGACATCTTGTCCTACCGGAAGGCAAGGAAACTAAGATTTGTGTCCAAGGAACGCCAAGGCCCATCAAAGGGGTCCCCTCTGGTTAAGGATGGCATAATTTAAGTACCAAAATAGAAACCATAAATATATTTATATCCATGAATTCATAATGATGCTTTTTAAAAAACAACTCATTGATTACCTTTTGTGGGGGAACAAATAAGTGGGGAAGCAAATTATCAAGAAAATCCCCAAGTACAGGGAAAGGATCAAGCACCTACCCTACATTTCTGGCATAAACTTCACCCTGGTGTCATCAAATAGTTGGTGAAAGAAACAGTATTTCCTGATAGAATTCTGATTCATAAACGTGGGAGGAATGATGGACTTTATATATGTATCACCACTTTTCAATCCCTAATGAAATAATGGGTCTAGGCAATGACCATCAATAGCTAGCTGCTAAAAGCCTTGATCAAATCATGATGGAAACTTTGTAATACATGGATCAGGTTAACAGCAGCTGAAACCACTGATCGATCTTGATATCATACAAAGAAAAACAAGATTTAAGTGTCTCCTGATGACTTGCAATTGGAAGTACATACTGCCCAAAAGTTGAACCCAGATCTTACTAAACATGTAAGTCTAACCACCAGTTTTGAAGTTTTTACAGATTTAAATGAAATCTGAGATTTGCTTTAAAATGAGCCAGTGGTGATCGCCTGGGTTATTCCTGCTCTGGACTTGGCGTTTTTTTCCCAAATTTCAGGCAGAAGAAAAAATAAAATAAAGTAAAGTAAAATAAAATAAGCCAGTGGTGGGAGGGCAAGGATGGGGTGTAGCTGGAGCACATTGGCCACACTGATCATGGCTGGAGCTGGACAAAATGCAGGTGGGAATCTATCACACTCTTAACTTATGTGTATGTTTTAAAACTTCCAAAATAAAAAATTTTTAAAAAAGCATTTGCGCCCTGGCTGGTGTAGCTCAGCGGATTGAGCTCCACCTGCAAACCAAAGGGTCGATGGTTCAATTTCCAGTCAGGGCACATGCCTGGGTTGTGGGCCAGGTCCCTAGTTCGGGGCACACTAGAGGCAACCACACATTGATATTTCTCTCCCTCTTTTTCTCTCTCCTTTCCCTCTCTCTAAAAATAAATAAATAAAAATTTTAAAGTATTTGAACTCAAAAACTTTTTTTTTTTAAAGTTTGGGAAAACCACCTGGATTTCTCGCTTGTTCCAACCTGTCACAAATTCTTGAGGTTTCACTTGTCTCTTTATTTTACAGTGAGCTGTGTCAATACAAGCTGGCAGAGGAGCGCTGTGTGCAGAGTGTTGGCTAAATACTGAGACGGTTGCTGAGAGAGGCCTTTTAATGGTATTATGAATCTCAGTGACTTTGATTATAGGAACCAAGATTATAATGAGCATTAATAGTTTTTAGTTATTGTATTATTTGTATTACAAGTGTAAACCTACTTTTGCCCACCCCTGTATTTATATATCTTTTTCTATTCCGAAATATTCAATTTCGTTTTGACCTTTTTTTTACTCCTCACTTTAGGATATGCTTTTTGATTTCATAGAGGAAGTGGGGGGGGGCATCGACATGACAGAAAAACATTGATCGGTGTGGCTCAGTTGGTTGGGCATTGTCTGGCAAACCTAAGGGTCACTGGTTTGATTCCTGGTGAGGGCACATGCCTGAATTGTGGGTTTGGTCCCTGGTTAGGGAGCATAAGAGAGGCAACCAATTAATGTTTCTCTCTCACATTGATGCTTCTCTCCCTCTTTCTCCTTCACTTCCTTTCTCTCTAAAAAATAAAGAAATCTTTTAAAAAAGAAAGGTATTTAAAAAATAGGATAGCATCTCATTCTTTGAGCCATCAGGATGAATTAATTTAACTTGCATTCTGAAGGTCTCTCCCATCTCCAAGATTCTTTTATATTATGACAAAACCATAGTTCTAGAAGCTTGATTCTCACACCTGGAAAGACTAGATTTGGGACATGATCCTGTAGAACATAAGAGGTAAGTAAGCCTGGTGAATCTGAACACAGGGGGTCTGGAGGGCGAAAAAAGGTTGAGTGCTCACGGGAGATGCTGGTGTTGGATGTAGGAGAGGGCCATTCACATGAGCAGTTAGTAGTGTGTTGGTAAATGTTTAACATCTGGCTTTGGGGGAGGAGAGTCCTAAGTTGCAGCAGTTGCCTATTTCCATGGTGTAGATATGCCCGTCCTGGCCAATTTCAAGGTGCATAATTAATTGGCCCTTGTAGGTGGTATGAGTCAGCTCCTATTTACCTGAATGTGTTTTTCAAGTTAGATCATAACTCATTGGTGGGACTTGCCAACATTTTTTTGGGTTATAAGCAGCAGTTTTAAGTGAAAAATTAGAATGCATCACACATAAGAGTACTGTTCTGTGAAATTTTGGTTTCCATAATTTTAAGTATATATGTAACAAGTCACAATGTAAACGTAGTCCTTCTTGTGGCTTACTTGGTAAAAAAAAAAGCATCACTGCTATCTTCTGTCTTTAAAATAAACAAAAATAAAAACAAAATAAGAAAATAAAAATCTTCCCTTTACCCCACTGTCTCCCTGGCTTCCATGCTCTATTCCTCTTCAGAGCAAAACTTCTTGAAATATTTAGTCATTATTTCCACCACTTCCTCACCTCTCATTTCTCAGCCCACCGCAGTTGGTCACAAATGACCTCCATGTTCTAAGTCTGTTGGTTGCTTCCATGTTCCTTGACCTCTCAGCAGCATTCCGCACAATTGACTGTTCTTCCTCAAGGCTTTCTTAGGCTTCCGTCACCTCTCAGCAGGTCTCCATGGCTGCCCCTCTTCAGTCTGTTATTGTTTTTTCTCTTCCTGACTTATGTCTTGGGTCGGATGTCCATCTAGCTACTCTCCTAGGTGACCTCATCAAATTCCATGACTTCATCCCACACCGTTGTCTCATCTACTAGGCTTCCCTCTGTTCCCGAGGGCACTACATGCGTTCTCAGGAGTCTCAGGTTCTTTGTGCTAGTTACTCCCTCAGCCTGGAAGGCTCCTCCCCAATACCTTCATTTGCTTCCTCCTTTCTTTCATTCACCAGCAACTTGAATGTCACCTCTTCTGTGAGGTTCTCCCTGGCACCCTACTTAAGTAGCCACCCAAAAGCTTCCATTTCCATCATCCTATTTCGATCTTCTCCAGACTTCCTGCTCTCCTGGAGTGTATACTCTGGTGGGTGAAGTTAAATAAAATTAAAAGGTAAATCATGTAGCATATTAGAATATGACAAGTGCTCAAGAAAAATAAAGCAAGCAAGAGTGACAGGGATTGTGTGTGTGTGTTTCAGGAGAGTCTTGCAATTTTAAATGTGGTCAGGGAGAGTCTCAGAGCATTGGTATGCGGGTAGAGGAGGAGGAGGCAAAGGAAACATTAAATGCACAGGTTCTGAAATGGGAGTGTCACAAGAGCACAGAGCCTGTGTGGCTGTCACGGAATAATGGGGGAGGGATGCAGTAGGAAATGAAGTCTGCGTGTGTGGGGCCGGCGGCAGACCATCGAGTGCTCTTGCAAGAACTTGGACCTTTTCTCAAAGGATGAGCAAAAGCTAATGGGACGTTTTAGCAGAGGAATAACACCGTGTGGATTACGCTTTGTCATCATGTCTGTGGCTGCTGGTTGAGAATAGATTGTAGGGGCCAAGGGCAACGGCAGGGAGACCACTTAGGAGGCACTTGCAATAATCCAAGGAAGTGATGTGGGACTTCCAAATAGTTACGTCTCTTCTCTGCATTTTGGAGGGTCCCGTGAGGCAAGCACAGTCATCCCCCCTTACCTGCAGTTTCACTTATTCGCTGTCAATGGTGGTCCAAAAATATTAAATAGAAAATTCCAGGAATATACAATTCATACATTCTAAGTTGCATGATGTTTTGAGGAGAGCTGGAAGGGATCCCCGCTAAGCCGTTTGTATACTCGTACTCTATTTCTGGGCCCCGTCATGATGGGCATTCAGTACATATTTGTTGATTTTAAGTGATATAAAAATATACCGAGCTCATTAAACCAAACAGGGACCCACGAGGGGGTTATTTCTAAGAATAAGTTCTTGGGATTCGAGCATCTTTTAATCAGGACTGGGTTTCCAGCTCTTTCACTCAGATCCATTTGCACCTAAATCCCACCCACCAAAGAGGCAGAACATAGATGTGTATTTATTTCAGCTTAGTTTGTTCAGAGGAGAGGTACTAAACCCAGGCAACGTTGTGAAGAGATTCAGTGGCTCCTCACTGAACCAGTGACCTGACACCCGACTAGGCGCTGCTCCTGTACTAGCCTAAGTTCACCTCCATTTGCAATGGAGTCGGACAGATGGGACACGACGCACGGGGAGGGCAGTGCCAGTCCAGGGCTCATGCGGCAATGCTGGATGGATCCTGAGGGGTGAACCCAAACTTGGGAAAAGAATGGAAGGAAGACAGAACAGTGAATCGGACCTGGGCTCACTGGTATGGGATGTGTAGTGCATCCCTCAATTTAAATAAAAAATAATGAAAACAAAAGCTACAGAGCAGAGAAGGCTCCAGCAGCGACACCAAAACGTGTCTGTTAAAGCAAACGTGGATAAAAATCAAGTAGCGACACGCAGGAACAGAAAACCCCACCGGCCCACGTGGCCGCGCGTCTCCGAAGCTTTCGCGGCAGCAGGTCGGCCAAGCCCGCGGTCGGTGTGCCCACTCGTGCTCCGCGTTTCCTGCAGGTGCGCACGGCCTGCCAGTCCGGTCAGACGACGTGGACGGGCTCAGCACCGGGCGCAGTCCGGGCTGCAGTCAGGCCCCCCCCACCTCCCGTTGCACTGACGCCCGGAGAAGCGGCACCAGGGGCCGCCTCCAGTCGGGTCACCCTTGACCCCACAGCTTGGACTTTGTCCCAGGCGGACAAGGAAGCGACCCTGAGAAACACCGGCCACCGGCGCACCCAGGGAAGGCCAGAGACTGACCTGCGGTCCCCGCGGGCCTGGGAGGTGTGCACCACGGCCCTGAGCGCCCTCCCTCCGAGGCTGGAGGCCGGCGACACGGCGCGGACGGGACACGCTGGACTGGGAGCCGAAGGCTTTCCCTTTCCCATCTCCCTCCGCTCCACCCCGACGACTGGGCAGAGGCGAAGAGACCCGCCCAGGGACTTTTTTAAGCACAGGGTCTAGCCTCGTCCCTGACATCCCGAACCGAGCCGGTCGTGGCCCGTGTCCCCAGCGGCTGTGCGGGAGGCGGGGCGGGGCGGCGGCAGCACGTCCCCAGCGCGAACTCGGGAAGGGCAGCGGACTGACCGCTCTCGCGTCCCGTAGCGGCGCGCGGGGGCCGAGCGGGAGCCGGACGGCGCGGCGCGCGGCCGACAAAATCCTTTGCGTGAGCGCCTGGGACGCGGTCCGGGTGAGTCGGGGGCCTCAGGGAGCTGCGGCGGTGGGCGCGCCGGCCGGGGAGGGGCTTCGGCCGTCACTGTCCGAGTCAGTTGATGGGTGGGCCGTGTCCGGTCAGCCCGCCGCTGGCCGGCGATCCGGGGCGGCTTCCTCCCCCACCGTTTAAATGACGGGTCTTAAGTTTAGTGACAGCCCCCGCGGCTCCCCGTGTTCGCTCTGAACGCGCCCCGTGAGGAGCGGAGCCGCTGGACCGCCTGTTAAACCGTAGGAAACGCCAGTTATCCGAATTGCGCTGATGGTCCGTGCAACGTAACGATGGCTGCCGGCGCGGTGGCCGGCGTTAGTGACACTTGGGAACAGGAGGCTCCGGAAGCCTTGGGGCTGGGCACAGTGTGGCCTCGGAGCAACCCTGGCTTCCCTGCGCCCCTGCCTGTGCCTCTTGTACGCAGTTACACACAGGTCGGCGCTCAGCCGGGGCCGCCGTTTCCTCGGGGTCAGCTGACGGCTGCGGCTGCGCATGCGCGGGGCGGCGCGGGCGGAAGTCAGGCGGAAAGCGGAGTTTCGCTTCTCCTCGGCCGGTTACGCCGTCGTCCTCCCCGGAGCTGTTACACGCACCGACGGGCTCTTTTAGCGTAAGGGTGGCATCAGCATCGGGTTAGTTTCGGGTGTGCGACGCAGAGACTCCTCACGCGTGCCCCGGACGAAGCGGTCTCCGAGGCAGGCCTGTCACCCAGCGACTACGGGGTGGTTGCCTGTATCCCCTTCGCTGTGCTGCGACCCCGCGACTGACTGAGAACGAGGAGTTGGTCCTTAAAAGTGTGGTTGAGGGTCCCCCGCCCACACACACCTTTTTTTCTTTTTGCCACAGGAAAAACTAATATTGCAGGGACTGGATGTTTTCCCGCTTTGACTTGTTTAAATTAGGAGGAGGAGGGGATCAATCTTTTCTATTAATAATAATAGCTAAAACTTACAAAGCACTTGCTGTCCCGTCCGTGTTTTGTTAATTCATTTAGTCCTCAGGACACACCTGTGAGGTGAGTGCTGTCATTCTCATCTTACAGATGAGGAAAAGTACAGGAGTATTTCCTACTGTTTTATTTTAATATTTTTAATAATAAGTTTCATGGTAGAAATTTTCTCCTGATGCAGTTTTTCAACCAATATTCCCTGCATTCATAACCCAACATTATTTAGTTTATAGTACACTAGATGAGAATTGGGGTCAGACCTTTGATTGTGATAGCTTGTTACTTGGTAAATATTAGTAGACTAACTTATAATTTAAATTTAAGAATAGTTATGATACGAAGAAAAATAATGCATTTCTTTCCTGCTGTTTTGATTTTACACAGGGCAACTGCCTCAGTTTCAGTCTGGGAAGCCTGTCAATGAAACTTGCTTAAGATCTTAGATGGTACACAGCAGAGACCTCAGTCGACAATACAGTGGGAAAGAAGGATGCTGTCCCTAAACAACCTGCAGAGTGTCATCCATAACCCGGTAACTGATCTCTCCGAAATCACTTGTCACCTCTGGCAGGATTGAGAGCAAGTCCAAGTGGATTGTAATTATCTGTTGCTGGGGCAGAGGGTCAAGAAGGAAATTCAGTAACCATGTCACGTGGCCCCTTCGTGTGACAGGGGCTGTGGTGGGGACGGACTGACGGCAGACGCAGCCCTTTGAGGGGTCTGGTGGGGGTCTAGGTCCCATTGCCACACGAGGTGGTGAGGACGTGTTGTGATCAGGGACACGGGAGGACAGGGAGGCAATGCCAACGTTGGTGGCAGGAGGGTGTGGATAATCATAGACATAAGTTTAAAACTACAAGTTTTAAGTCTTTTTTATTAAGACTTGTTTATGAGAAGTAAATGTCTCAGTTTTTAACCCCTCTGCCTTTCAACTGCTGCTTGTCATTTGAGCAGGAAAATGTCAAAAGCGAGTGGTGAGATGGAAAATGAAAAAAACTAAGGGTCTTGTTCTAGCCTGAGGCTGGTCCAAGAACCCCTGAATGACTGGAATTGCTCCAAGTTTCCATGTACGTCCTGGGAAGTGACAGACTTGTTTTAGTTTTAAGTTTCCATGTATCTGGAGCTGAAGCCTGAATTTAGGTCTGAGGAAGAGTTGCTGCTTTTTTAGTAAATCTTCCCCGCAGCCCCACCGAGACACTCTTGGGCAATAGGGAGGCTGAGAGTCCTAAACCAGTCTTAGGGTGTGTTCATTTTTGTTATTTGCTTAGTAGCTATAACTCTCTTCCCCCTGAGTTTACGTCATTGTGCAAGAATAAGCCATGACCAACGCATTAAGCAAACTCAGCTTTAGAGGAAGTAGCCTTCAGTAGCCCTAGATTTAAAAAGGAGGACTTACTGAATTTGGAGTCAGAGATATTTAAATTGATTTTGTGTATCTTAGAGTTAAAAGCATCTCAAAGTGTAGACTGACTTTCTGCAGAGATTTAAAAAACAAAACCAAAAAAAACCGGGCTGCCTGCCAAGGATGGCTGTAGTCTAACCTTGACCGGAGCTGCGAGGAGGCGTGGGCCAGGGTCAGTGCTGGCCTTCATGCACAAAGAGGCCTACTTGTGATGGTGTTTAGATAATCATTTCTAGGTTAAAATACCTGCGTATCTTGATGCTAGCAGGTGACGATTCTTGTAATTTCTGGGGTCCGCACCCTAAACTGATGAAGGGAGCCTGAAGCCGGCTGCTTCAGAGCACGAAACTCCCTCAGGATTCCCAGGTGACCTCACTGTGTCCCAAGGGAACTTCATAATAACATGTTTACACAGTAAATCTTTTTTGACACATTTTTCTTAAGTTTCTCTGTTTTATAGTCAGTTTTCACGGGTAGAAAAGGGTAGAGGTAGAATGATTGACCTGAATGGCAAAAATAACATTTTGATGTCTCTAAATTTCACTTACTGTTGAACAGCCACTGCATTGTAGACCCGTATTGATGGCAGCCCTCCTACTGTGTGCAGCGTGCGGCCCTTCTGTGCTCAGGAGACCACAGGAGAAGGGGGTCACAGATAACGTAGAGATTTTAAGTTCGTCACTTAGGCTATTGTACAATCTAGGCCGAAATGACGTACTTTTCTTGCATTGTGGTGGTTTTGTTAGTGATCAGTTCAAACAGTGGGAAACTGTTTATTGATTTTCTACTCTATTCTCTTTATCAAGCATTATGAAGACAAAGAACTGCTGCCTTTTTATTTTTATTTCTTAATTTTAAAGTTTGGGTCACATTAGTGATAGATTCTGTCCATATTAACTTCTTGGAAAAGATAAATTGGATAACTGGCCTATGTACTTTTTTCATACTTAATATATTTCATCGAGTAGTTCAACTGATGGCATTCCAAGGCTTAAGAAAGTCAGGCTCACTTTTATTTCCATTCAAATTCAGTGAATAATTTGGAAGACAGTATCTTCACTTCATACCAGAACTGCCATCAGTGCAATAGATTGTTTAATACCATAGTGTCTACCTAAATATTTTATTAGTTCTTAAGATGTGAGTAAGAAGTTGTTGCTCCAGGTGAATAAACCACTTGTTAAGGTTAACTCCACCTGCTTCTGGAGTGCGCCTGAGGCCGGCTTCCTTAGCAGCTCTGCCTCCTTTCTCCTTAGGAGTCTAAACACCCCCTGCCTCCCTTCAGTTTAATCTCAAACCATGAGCAGTAGGTCTTCTTTTTTAATCTCTGAGGTCCTTTCTGGCCTTTGCTCCCCTATTGCTCTTTCACTGACGCCCTTCTTGAGAGAGGGTCAATTTCTGCCACCCAGACTTTCTCCCCACAGCTCTGCCCTCTGATTCTCTCCTTTTTCTTAATTGCTTTCTTGTCTTACCTTCTCTGACTGCCTTTAGTCCGGTCAAGTCCAAGTACAGTCTGGATACAGTTCTGGCCTTTCATGGGGAACCTCCAGGTTTGAGCTGCCATGCCAGCCCTGCAGGACTGGGAGTTCAGGGCTAAACTGGGTCTTCCTTTCCGAACCGCGTCCCTTTTGTGGTTTTGCACGTCCGGCCGTGTCCTGCTGCTGTTAACGTCTGCCTCCTCCCTGGCCACCGAGCCCTCACTAACTGAAAGATAATCTCGTTAAAATGTAAACTGTATTTGTGTCAAACCCAGTGGTTTTCCTTTTCACTTTTTTTTGGTGCTGGCGCTTGGGGGAGGGAGAAGCAGGAGAAGGCCCCTTTTCACTTTTAAAAATTCAAGCACTATTTAAAGGTTTCACTAAACCATACATTTTTTTCCTACCCTGGTGTTCAGTTCCCCTCTCCAGAGGTTGTCATTTTCAACCAGGGTTTTGTATGTCCTTCCTGGGAATATGTGTGTGAGTGTCCCAGAGGGTGTGTGTTGTGCCTGTCACCTTTCATGTCTCCTGTTTCTTCACGTGCACGTGTCACACTACACCCTGCTGTTCTCCTTTTACACCTGTTGGAGGTATCGGCACATTTAGGACTTCCTCACCTATTTTAATGCCCCACAGTGAGTTCGTTGTTTGTTGTTACATGTGCATGTGACCTGTTTCACCAGCCCCTGTTGAAGGACTGCCTCCTTTTGTGACTGCATCCAGTGCTGTGATGTACATACATCCTTGGATATGCATCTTCGTGCACGCGTGCCAGTAATTTACAAGAGAAATCTTAATGTTTTTTACAAAATGAGTTTTTGGGTCAAAAGATATGGCATCCATTGTATTATTTTGTTTTCCATCTTCCTTATTTTTCCATGTTAAAGATATTGCCAGTCCCCCTCATTAAACTGGCTTCCTTGATATTCCTGCCCTGCCTGACCCTTCTCTCTTCTTTCTCTTCTCACCCCTGTCGTGAAGTCTCCCCACGCCTGTTGTGGTCACCAGCATAAAGTCATCCTCATGGCTGTGACTTACTTACAGTGAAAGGGTACGGAGCAGAGTCACAGAGGGAAGAGGCACCTAGGGCAAAGGCAGGGGAGCCTCCTAGTGGAGTCACAATGTACTCCAGTCCCAGTACGCGTGTGAAATGTCCCCTACCCCGGAAGCTCCTCGACTCCCTGGCCTGGGTTTCCACTGGGGCTGCTTCTGTAGCTAGCTTCTACCCGGCACATTCCGAAAGCAGGTGTTGGCACAGACCCTGGTGTGTGCACAAGCAGACGGGTAGGTGCAGTAAGCCACCCTCATCAGTCAGGGTGGTGGCTGCTCTCCCAGATTCCCAGTCCCTAGACCCCAGGCAGCAGCCAGCCTTGCGGGAAGGAGGCCTTCCAGGGGTCACAGTCAGGCCTGCTTTGTCCACCTCCCTGTGCACCATCGTTTTACACACCATTGAGGCTGGGCCCCTGACTTTTCCTCTCTCTCGGTTTGTCTGCTTTGTTATAATCATCTTTACTCTGACCAGTAAGTATGAAGATGGGCTACTCACTTAACGTGTGGTCCTGAATCTCTTTCACTGCATTTGCTCTTAGATGTCCTCCTCACCCTTCACACTGAACGTGTTCAAAGCTAAACCCACCTCCCTTCAGAAACCTATTTCCTCCCCAGTTTTTCCATTGAGATGGTGGCGCTGTGTAAACAATTTCCTTTGGAATATCTTAGTCTATCTCCTATAACCCCTCCCCCAGTGCGTGCTGCCATCAGCCAGGATTCCAGCCTTATCTCCCTATGTCTGGCTCGCTGGCAGTACTATCTGCCAGATAATCCCCCGCCCGCGGGACTGTTGTTCCCAGACCCCACTTTCGTTGTCAGTCTCAGATCCGACCCTGAGTCTGTCTTTAACTGCTCCCTTACTACTTTCTGCTCCCAGGTAGGTTTTGTCTTTTCCTGCCTCTCTGCTTTTGTAAGCTGACATTTCTACACGAGCTGGCCTCCTCCTCCTGTGTGCCTGACACTACTTTCCCAGCTCAGATCACCTCTTTCATGAACTTTCTTCGGCCAACTCAGTGAGGATTCTTCATACAGTTGTCTGACACATTTGTTTGACGCTTACTGCACCATTATTTTAGATGTTAAAGTAGTTAGGGTTTGTATTTGCAAGCACAGAAGCTTGCCGAGAAGGAAGTTAGTGAATGGTATCGAGCAGTCCTCTAGCCAGACTTGAAGAGCCAGGCTTGCCAGCTACGGTGACAGTGCCCAGCAGTGCGCTGTAGGCTGTTCCCATGAAGACACATCTGTTGCATTGCTGAGCCTGGGTGTAGCTGCCTCGTCCTTGCAAGAGCAAATACGGTGTTGTTCTGGCTGCTGCTTGTCATTCCTTTTTTTTTTTTTTTTTCTTTTTTGCTTGTCACTACTTTTGGTGCCATGTCTGAGCTGGGCCACTGATTGCCAGGGCTTCATCGAGTGCCCTTACCCTCCGGGCCCTCCCTGCAGTCTGGACGAGGGTTCCTTAGGGAGGGGACAGTGGTCTGTCTGCAGGCTTGGGCTCCAACAGGCCTGTCCCCACGGCTTTCGGGTAGGGAAGGAGATGCGGTTTTGAACAGCCACACAAATGCCCCCTTTCCACTCGTGTCTTCCCACAGGTATCTGGCGAGCTCCTCACACGCAGGGCTCTTGTACTCTTTTCCAGCTGCAGTCTCACTGAAAGGGACCCTTGCACATAACTTGTCATAAAAGATGAATCAGCCAGGAAGTTTTGGCAAGTAACACGAAACCTAACTAGGGCTTAAGCTTATGGTATTGTCTCCAGTGTGATCATATCTCTCAATTGTTTTACATAAGTTAATTTTTTTTGAAACAAAGCATCAAAGCCTGCAGTTGTCTAGAAAACAGTTTCCTTTTCCTCCCTTTTCACAGGAGCAAATGGCTGTGAGCTGAGTGGGTGGGCTGCAGGCATTTGGCCTCACCCCCGCGGTCCAGGAGGGCTGAGCATTACTGATGTAACTCAGGGCGTTTGCAAGTAGAAGCATTAATCCAGACAACTAAAACAGCAGGTGGCCCCACGTTCGCCACAGCTGTTTCACAGACTGGAACAATTTATTAACAGTTGTGAACTACTTATTGGCAGTGATGGTCTCAGAAGGCTGTTTGCAACCCTAAAATTGAATATATGATAAAAAAACCCTGTGGTTATAAAAATATAAACGTTTATTACAGAAATCATTTTTGCTTATTTCTTTACGGGGTTTTCTTTTTAACATTTATTATAACTTAAGGTAATGTTTATTTAAGATTCTAATGTGTACGTACAGCTTTGTAGGCTACTTTCTCTGCTATTTATATCACTAAAATGTTTGTGTTATTAAATACTCTGCATACACGTAATTAGAACACACATAAAATCTTAAGGTGCAAAAACCGGTCTCATTTTACGGAGAGATGTACACCGTGGAGGACGCTGCTTCCCGTTCCCGAATGGGCTGTGGTCCGAAAGAGCAGCGCGGAGTGTGGCTCCTCCTGCACCGTGTCCGCGCTGCTGTGCGTCGGCAGCCACTCCGCGCATCTGTAGAGCAGACAGTTGTTTGGGGGCGTGGGCCCTGTTCGTCCCACCCACCCTGCCCTCAGCAGGTGTCATGGCACCGGATGTGACTGGTTCTGGGACTGTTTCGTTGCTGAAGGCAGTGGCCCTTGCCGTGCAGCGCGGCTCTTCGTCACTGCTCAGCTGCATGTGAGAGGCCTGTCAGAGCCGTTCCTGGGCAGTGAGAGCTCATTCGTTCACCATGCGACCGTCGATCATCTCAGACCTCAGTCCAGGGCATGTGAAGGTGGTGACCCAGAGCTGCTCCGTGCAGCTCCCAGTCCAGACAGAGGCATGGGCACAGACGGGCCCACGCAGGTGGCCCAGGGAATCTGAAACAAGATCCCCAGGGGAGTGTGAGCCAAGAGCCACCCACTGGCAACAAGCCCCCTTGTTTTATTTACGTCTTGACAACCAGGGCTACCTCGGATAAATTGTAGCATAGATGTCCTCGTTTGGACGAGCCTGGCAGGAGGCAGGCTGGTGTCTGGCCAGATGCTCCCGAGTGGAAGAGGGGAGGTTGTGAGGTAGGAGATGCAGCCACATAGCGCAGGTCCCCAGCCAGAGCAGCCACCTTAGGGAAGGGGAGTGACAAGTTCTGAGTATGTCAGGCCCCAGACAGAAAGGCTGGGTTCCAGGTGGGGAGGTGCAGGTTGAGACCTGAGTGCTGGGCGGGAGTGCCTGTTGGAGACCAAGTGTGCAGATAGTGCAGGCCAGCGCTGGTGGACGCTGTGCTGTGAGAGACCCGCAGCCTCCAGCGCCCGTCCCAGGACGCAGTGTGGTGTGGGCTGCAGGCTGGAAGCCCGGGGAGGGCCCTGCCCCAGGTGTGGCCGACCTCCCCAGGCAGTGAGTGTCCGCGTCCTGCTGGCACTGGCGTGGGGCCGGGCACGGTCTTGCCCCTGCCGCTGCATGGAACCCCGGGGTGGGGAAGGGATGACATTGCCACAAGTTGTTTTTTTTTCTCCCATTATCAGGGTTATTCTGTTAAGTGGAAGTTTTATTTCACAAAACCCAAATAAAAATTATAGTGAGTAGGATTTATCTTGTGTCTTTTCCCAGATGACTCAGTTTGCAGATGCTGTATAGCTGTGTGAGTAGTGAGGATAAAAGTGCTGGGTTGGGCAGATTTGTATGTGATAGAAGCACAGCCTTTCAATCTTATGTAAAAGGACACTTGTTAAAATGATTCTTCCTAGGTAATCCCCTATGTCGGGACCATTCCTGAGCAGCTGGAGCCTGGAACTCTGATTGTAATACGTGGGCACATCCCTGGGAACTCAGACAGGTAGGACGATTGTGTTGGATGGAAAAGAGCGTGAACAAGCTGCCTCTTCATGGCTGTCGGGCAACAACAAAAAATAACGGGACAGAGCCGTTTTGGTGTTTGTAGCCTGGTTTTGCTTTCATCTGCATTGTGGCCCAGATGCGGAGATTGGAATGAGTGACTGATAAAGGTTATTTGGGTTTTTCATTTTATTGCTATAAGTCTTATCTCATTGTAAAGATTTGGATATATGAGGTCTGTCCAGAAGGTATCCAGCCATGCACTATGAAAAATAGGGACATTTAGTGAAAAAGGTACAAGATACAAGAAACGTTGTACATAATTCAATGACACCTCAGTCCCCTTCAAAGTAGGCACCTTAGGACCTCACGCAGTTCTCCCAGTCACCATCAGCTGCCGCATCGTATTTCCCTGAATCTCATTGAAGTTCTGAAATCCCTTCCCTTTCAAAGGTGATTTTAGTTTTGGGAAAAGTCAGAAGTCACAGGGTGCCAAATCTGGGCTGTCGTGGGGCTGAGTCACCTGCGTGATTTGACTTGCCAAAAACTCCTGAGATGTGATACATGAGTGGGCATGTTGTCATGATGAGGCTGTCAATCACCAGCTGCCCATAGCTGCAGCCTCTGTATCATCTGAATAGTTTTCACGGAGGAATGTTCAAGCTTAACACAAAATCTGATGCAGATGCGTTGCTCTACTTGCTCAGTCATTTTGAACATGACGACCACACAATACACATGGTCACTCAGTGGCGTCTACCACCCCCACTGACTAGTACAGTGAAGTCGTCATTGTTCACGCATGTGCATTCCAGTCCACTCTCCTTGGATGCCAGGTTACATTGATGTTGCACAAACCATTCTCGTTTTATTAATAATGGCTGGACTTTTTCCGGACAGGTGTCATATAGTTAATGAGGGGAACTGTGGCCAGACGACAGGTACAAACTCCAGTTACAGGGTCACACACCCACAGCATATCTCTCTCTTTTTCTAATTCTTACCCAAGGATATGTTTATTGATTTTAGAGAGAGAGGGAGGGAGGAAGATAGACAGACAGATATTGATGTGAAAGAGAGAAACATCGATCGGTTGCCTCCCATATATGCCCAGACTGGTGATCGAACCTGCAGCCCAGATATGTATCCTGACTGGGGTTTGAGCTCACAACCTTTTGGTGTGCGTGGTGATGCTACAACCAGCTGAGCCACGCAGCCAGGGCTTGCACAATATCTCTTAAGGTCTGTTTTTAGGTGTTTTTGTCTAATGCTTCCTTTGGCTGCAAACTGGATGAGGCCATGTCTGTTAGAATTGGGCTCAGGTCAGTGTGGCCGCTACCCACACAACAGTGGTTTAAATGAGATGTGAAAGTCAAGGCTAAAGGAGACAGCCCAGGCGTTTTAAGGCAATTCCATTAAGTCTTAGAGAAGCAGGCTGCTTCTGGCTGTCCACTCGGCTGTCCCCGGGTAAGGTCCTCTTTCCCTTGATTCTTGGCGCTAGACCTGTAGTTGGATGGGTGCATGTGCTGTTCGGGGTTGGGGGCATGGGCAGGGTGTGGACAAAAGGCAGAGGCCACCTGACTTTCAGTTCCCAGTAGTTTTCTGTAAACACTTGGTTTCCACGTCGGCTGAGCTTTATCCCGTAAGCAGGCCTGCCTGCAAGGGAGACTGGAGAAAGGAGGCTCCTTCTGGACAGATGGGGCCCCAGCTGCAGCTCAGGCCTGCTCCCAAGGAGGGAGTGAAGGGGGGGTGTTCAGGCCACCTGGGTGGATGAGCAGAGGGTCAGTCGTACGACACTCAGCCTGGGTTTTCGTGCTTCTGGGCCCCTCCTGGCAGCCTTCCTCTGCGAGTCCTCAGGTGGCCCGTGTTTCTGCCCTCAGGTTCCAGGTGGACTTCCAGTGTGGCAGCAGCGTGAAACCTCGAGCCGATGTGGTCTTTCACTTCAATCCCCGTTTCAGAAGGGCTAACTGCATTGTCTGCAATACTCTGAAAGATGAAAAGTGGGGGAGGGAAGAGATCACCTACGACATGCCTTTCACAAAAGAAAAGTCTTTTGAAATTGTGATTATGGTGCTGAAGGACAAATTCCAGGTAGGTTCTGGAGACTGAAAGTTGACTCCTTGTTAATGAGAACAGGTGCACAGGAAGCTTGTTCACAGTAGTGAGCACACCCTTGTACTTCTTACGTCCAGGGAGAGTTTGGCTTTATAACGTCGGGGCCAGGCAGGTCCCTGCAGGTGAGGTGGGGACAGCTCCTCTCCTGCCCGAGGGGCCTGTGGAGCTCAGGTCCAGGGCAGCCGCGGTTTCTATGAGGTCATGTTTCTCCTGGCAGGGCGGAGCTCAGTTCCGAATTGGCACGGCGCCATACCAGTTGTGCCGTAGTTGGTTAGAATCACCGTGACCCGACGTTCGGGGGAACCCGCACTAACGGACGGGTGGGGAACCTGAGTGTGGAAGTCAGCATCCAGTGTGAGGTTAGGTCCTGCCACAAGAGGATTCTTTAGGATCTTGAGGTTTTAGACGCAGAGATCTCAGAAATGCTGTGTGTTGTAAACACGATCACTGCTTTCCATGAGCATTTCACACCCCGTGCGTGTGATGTAGAATTTGGTCCCAGAGTTCCTTTCTCTGCTTGCCCTTTGAGAGAAGACGCTCCCATCCCCGGTGTGGGTCCTTCCCGGCCTCCAGGATCCCGCTCCCACCAGAACATCGCCCCTCAGTCCCCTGAACTCCATCACCCCTTCCTTCCCTGGCCTTTGAATACCTTTTCCTGTAATGTTGTGTTGCGCTTGGTTTTTTCCTGTATTTACTTGGCCTGCCACTGGGATTTTCAGCCCCCGTAGCTTAAAGCTCATGCTGCATTCTGCCTGTTTTCCTGGAGTTGCACAACGCAGCCCCTGGTGTTTGGGGTGGGGGGGGACAGGACTGCACGTGCTGGACACCTGCTCTGTGTCAGGCCATGCTGGGACGCACAGCAGTGGCCGCGTCTCCTCACAGCAGCAGCCGCCCTTTGGGTGACAACGTTTTCTGCTTACAAACAGCAGTCTCAGAGAAGTGGGGGAGCCTGCCCATGTTCATCCATTCAGCAAGTGCGACAAATACAGACTGAGCACCTGCCATGTGCACGGTGGTCCCTCAGAGGGTGCGGGCTTGCAGAGCCGGTCTCCTGGGCTTGCGGCCCACCGGGGCATCAGGAGCCCCTGACCCCGGGATGGCTCGTGTTTCTGCACAGAGGCACCCACGCACACGCCCCTGTGTGCAGGCAGGCATGGTTGGTCTGGGGGTCGGGAGGCAAAAGGAGGCAAACGCTGCTGGTTTGTGATGCTTTCATCGCCCTCGGGTCAGACACAGCAAGTGCAGCCCCGTGGGAAAGGGATAAAACGAAGCCCAAGTCAACAGGTTTCGGTTTGGGTAAGTTAATGAAATTAATTTATTAACTTTTTTCGGGGTGGGGGTGGCTATTTTCTGTGTCGATCTAGGTGGCTGTCAATGGAAAACATGTACTGCTCTACGCCCACAGGATTGGCCCCGAGAAAATAGACACTCTGGGCATTTCCGGCCAAGTGAGCATTCACTCAGTTGGCTTCAGCTTCAGCACGGTGAGTGCCCTTCCGTGGTGCGGGGCCTTCATTGGTGACGTTTTCTGGTGAAAGGGGAGGGAGTATCTTTAATTAACATTTCTTAAGCCGAAGTAAATGTCTCCTTCATGAGGCATTAATTCTTGGAAGTAAATCTTTCAAACTACTAGGATTCTGTTTTTTTCTGTGCATTTACTTACTTAAATGTCATTTAAGAAATTGACCTGCTTCTCTATAGGCCTATTTTTAAAAATATTTTTTTAGTTCGATAACACAACCTTGCCTTATTTATCACTATTTTTATTCCCATCCTCCTACCAACCTCCACTTTGGCAACCATCAACTTGCTCTATTTTGCTTTCTTTATTGATTCGTTTTGTTTTTAGAGTCCACATATAAGTGAAATCATACAATATTTGTCTTTCTCTGTCTGACTTATTTAACTCAGCATAATGCCCTCTGGGTCCATCTGTGTTGTCACAAATGGCAAGATTTTATTCTTTCTTACGGCTGAATAATACTGCATTGTATATATGTACTACTTCTTTTCCATCCAGTCATGTATCCGTGGACACCGAGGTTATTTCCATATCTTTTCTATTGTAAATAATGCTGCAGTGAACATAGAGGTGCATATAACTTTTTGAATTAGTGTTTTGGGTTTCCTCGGATAAATACCTGGAACTGGAATTGCTGGTGCACGTGGTAGTGCTTTGTTTAATTTTTGAGGACTCTGCTGTTTCCCACAGTGACTGCACCAGTGCCTCCCCACCAGCAGGGCACCAGGTCCCCTTTCTCCATGTCCTCGCCAGCACTTGCATTTGTGGATTTATTGATGATGGCCATTCTGACAGGTGTGAGGTGGTATCTCATTGTGGTGTTAATTTGCATTTCCATGAGGATTCGTGATGTCGAGCATCTTTTCACATGTCTGGTGGCCATCTGTATGTCCTCTTTGGTGAATTATCTGTTCAGGTCCTCTACTCATTTTTTGATTGGGTTGTTTGTTTTTTTGATGTTAAGCTAAGCTGCATGATTTGCTTATATATTTTGAATGTTAAATCCTTATTAGGTGTATATCATTTGTGAGTATCTTCTAATTGGTACCTTGTCTTTTCTTTTTGTTTATGGTTTCCTTTGCTGTAAAAAGCTTTTTTAGTTTGACGTAGTCCTGTTTGTGTATTTTTTCTTTTGTTTTCCTTGCCCAAGGAGATATATCCAAAAAGATGTTACGAAGTACAATGTCAAAAGAGTTTATTGCCTGTGTTTTCTTACAAGACCACTTACCACCAACCTCTGCCCTCTGTGGAGGATCAGCTGTGCAGGGCAGGGTGGTGGTGCTCTGATGTGGTCTGTAGGTGTCCCCTGGGTGCGCTGGCCCTGGGGTTTCCCAGGGTGATACAGGCTAAGGTGAGCCCCCACCTGTGTTTTGCCCAGGGCACCCTGCCTAAGCCATAAAGCAATCTGAGTTTGCTGCTACTTGTGCTGCGTTTGGAGATTCCCAGGCGAAGCCAAGCTGTGAATCTAGGCTGGCTGCTGCTAGTGCTGGACCTGGGCCACATTGAGGCCAGTTCTTGCTTGTTTGAGAGGATTTAGGAAGTTGTGAAGCATAAGCCAAGGCCAGCCGTCCACATGGAAAAGCAGCTTGGGTGGGCCCCTAAATTGGGTGGGATGGAGTCTCAGGGGATCTCCAAGGTGGGTCAAACAGTGTTAGCCAGGTTGATGGAGTCTCAGATATGGCACCAGCCCGCTGCCTCTGTCGAGGAAGGGTTTAGAAAAGGGGCAATGGCCTCTGCTCACCTTGATGCTAGACACTTCATTTTCTCCCTGTGTGCCCCTGGTGCCTTTCAAGCTGCTACCCTGGTGCTGGAGCTCAGAGGGAGTGAGTCTGAGCTGGTGAGTCTGTGTGTGGGATCTTCAGGAGGAACTCCTTGTAGCTCTAGCCATTTCTTTCACCGACTCAGTCTCCACTGGTTTGTGCAGCCAGAAGTTGTGGGGACTTACCTTCCTGGCATTGGAACCCTGGGCTCGGGGTGCTGGCGTGGGACTGGACTCCTCACTCCTGAGATACCCTTTCCGAATTTTTATCCACCACACGTGGGTGTGGGACAGCCCATTCCACGGCTGCTCCCCTCCTGCCCGTCTCAATGGAGGTGGTTTCTCTAATTTTGTAGTTGTCAGGCTAACATTCCACTCTATTTCTGCTGGTTCTGTGTGGTGGTGGTTCTATATTTTAGTTGTAATTTTGATGTGGTTGTGCAAAGAGGTGAGCCATGTCTGCCTATGCCGCCCTCTTGCCCGCAAGTTTTAGGTTTTTCTATATATAGTATCATGTCATCTGCAAATAATGAGACTTCTACTTCTTTCCAATTTGTGTGCCTCTTATTTCTTGGTGTTGTCGGATTGCTGTGGCTAGGACTTCCATGTTGACTACGAGCGGTGCGAATGGGCAGCCCTGTCTTCTGCCTGATTTAGAGGAAAAGCTCTTAGCTTTTCATCACTGAGAATATTAGGTGTGGGTTTGTCTTTATTATGTTGAGATATATTTCTTCTATACCCACTTAGTTGAGATATTTTATCATAAAAGGATGCTGAATTAAGTCAAATGCATTTTCTGCATCTGTTGAGGTGATCATAAGCTTTCTATGCTTTTATTTTGTTAATATGATGCATCACTTCATTTTTTTACAGATGTTGAATCATCCTTACATCCTTGGGATGAATCCCACCTTGGTCATCGTGTATAATCCTTTCAACATACGCTTGAAACGGATTTGCTAATATTTTGTTGAGAATTTTTGCATCTATGTTCATTGACGATACTAGCCTATAATTTTCTCTTCTTGCAATATATTTGTTTGTGATATCATGGTAAATGCTGACTTTGTAGAATGAGTTTGGAAATGTTCCTTTCTCTGAGATTTTTTGAAATAGTTTAAAACAGACTGATATTAATTCTTGTTTGAATGGTGGAATTTATCTGTGAAGCCATGTGGTCCTGAAATTTTATTTGTTGAGAAGTGTTTGATTACTAGTTCAATTTCACTGCTAGTAATTGGTTCATTTAGATTTTGTATTCCTGGTTCAGTCTTGGAAGGTAGATATAATTCTAGAAATCTATCCATTTTTCCTAGATTGTCAAATTTGTTGGCATATGCTTCTCCATTGTGGTGTCAGATGTAACTTCGCTTTCATTTGTGATCTTATTTATTTGGGCTTCCTCTTTTTTTCTTGATAACTTTGGCTCTAAAGGTTTGTCATTTGTTTATTCAAAGAACTGACTCTTAGTTTTATTAATCTTTTCTATTGTTTTTAAAATTTTCTATTTTGTTTATTTCTGCTCTGATATTAACTATTTTTTTTCTTCTCTTTACTTTGGGTTTAATTTGTTCTTTTTCTGGTTCCTTTAGGTGTAGAGTTAGATTATTTGTGATTTTTCTTTTGTTATGATAGGCCTCTAGTTGTGAACTTCTCTCCCATATATTTTCAAAAGTTGTGTTTTCATTTTCATTTGTTACAAGGTAGTTTTTGATTTCTTGTTTGATTTTGTCTTTGGTCAATTGGTTGTTTAATAGTATGTGGTTTAATCTCCATGTATTTGTGTTTTTTTCTGTAGTTGATATCTAGTTTTAGGCCATCTTAGTTGGAAAAGATGTCTTATATAATTTCGATTTTCTTGGACTTATAAAGGCTTGTTTTGTGGCATAATATGTGATCTATCCTGGAGAATGTTCTGTGTGCCCTTGACAAAAATGTGTACTCTGCAGCTTTGGGATGAAACGTGCTATAAATGTTCTATTAAGTGTACCTACTCTAATGTGACATTTAGGGCCATTATTCCCTTATTAATTTTTGGTCTAAATGATCTATTTATTGATGTGGGTGGGTATTAAAATTTCCTACTGTTATTATATTACTGTGGATTTCTGCCTTTATGTCCATTAATAATTGCTTTGTATATTTAGTTGCTTCTATATTGGGTGTGTAAATACTTAGGATTGTTACATCTTCTTGAATTTACCCCTTTATGTATTGTCCTTTTTAGTCTTTGTAAACTTTTTTTTGTTTGTTTTAAAGTCTATTTTGTCTGAGTATTGCTATTCCAGCTTTCTTTTTGTTTCTATTTTCATGGGATATCTTTTTCCATCCCTTCACTTTCCATCTCTGGGTGTCTTTCAATCTGAAGTGAGTCTCCTGTAAGCAGTGTACAGATAAATGGCTCATGTTTTTAAATTATTCAGCTACCCTGTGACTTTCAATTGGAGCATTTAGTCCATTTACATGTCAAGTATTATTGATAATTACTTATTGCCATTTTGTTCATTGTTTTGTGGTTGTTTCTATAGTTATCCTCTGTTTTTTTTTTTTTTTGTTTTTTTTCCTTCTCTCAATCTCTTCCTTTGTGGTTTGCTGTTTTTCTTTAATGTTTTCTTTGGGTCTTTTCTCTTAACTCCTTGTATATCTGTTATAGGTTTTTGTTTTTGTTTTCCATGAGGTTTATATATGTCGTTCTATAGCCACAGAAGTCTACTTTAATACGATAGGCATTTAAGTTCTAATATGTTCTCTAAGGACTACCTTTTCCTACCTCCTCCACACTTTATATTTTTGATGTCATGTTTTAGGTCTTTTTTGTTGTGTATCTCCTAGTAATTGTAGTTTGAGTTGAGTTTGCTACATTTTCTTTTGACTTTCGTAGTAGCTCTTTTAATGACTAATTCACTGTACTTATTAAATAGTTGGCTTTACCTGTGAGATTTTTTTTCCTTTCTCATTTTTTCTTATTTCTAAATGGCATTTCCTTTTCTGCTTAAAGAAGTCACTTGAATATTTCTTGTAATGCTGATTTAATGGGGATGAACTCCTTTAGTTTTTGCTTGTCCTGGAAATTCTTTGTTACCCCTTCAGTTCTGAATGTTAACCTTGCTGGGTAAATGGTTGCAGGTGCCTTTCTTTCAGAACTTTAAAGATGTCCTGCTGCTTCCTTCTGGCCTGTAAAGTTGCTGCTGAGAAATCAGCTCTTAGCATTATGGGATTTCCTTTATATGTAACTCATTGTTTACCTCTTGCTTCCTTCAATATTGTGTCTTTATCTTTGACTTTTGCTATTTTAACTATAACCTCTCTTGGTGTGGGTGTCTTTGGGTTCATCATGTTTGGAATTCTCTGTGCTTCCTGAACCTGGATGTCTGTTTCCTTTCCCAGGTGAGTCAAGTTTTCAGCCATTATTTCTGTAATACAAGGTTTCTCTTCCTTTCACTCTTTCTTCTCCTCCTGGGAGCTGCCCAGTAATGTGAACGTTTGAACACTTGATGTAAAACCAGAAGCCCCTTAAACTATTTTTATTTTTTAAAATT
Source organism: Furipterus horrens (assembly GCF_987537825.1). Taxonomy (NCBI): domain Eukaryota; kingdom Metazoa; phylum Chordata; class Mammalia; order Chiroptera; family Furipteridae; genus Furipterus; species Furipterus horrens. The sequence continues at coordinate 22,703,819 of NW_028327185.1, forward strand.
CTTTTTTCTTTTTGTTGCTTTTATTGATTGATTTCCACTAGTCTGTCTTCCAGGTCACTGATACATTCCTATTAGTTAATCTACTGTTGGTTCCTTCTAATATATTTTTCATTTTAGTTATTGTATTCTTTAGGTAAGCTTGGTTCTTTATTATACTTTCTGTCTCTTTGTTGTTCTCTGTGAGTTCCTGTGTTCCATTCCCGAGTTTGGTGAGCATTCTTACGACTGTTTCTTTGAAAACAGCTTTAAAAGGATGTTTTTTTCTTGCTCTTTTATTTGGGAGATACTCTTGTCTCTTCATTTTGTTTGACTTCCTATGTGTGCTTATGTGAATTAGACAAAATACCCCTTCCAGCCTTGGAAAGTGGCCTCACGGAGGCGGCCGCCATGGAGGCCGTGTGCGCCGGGAGGGTGTCTCCTGTGTCGGGGGCGCTCATCTGTGGGACTGGGGCTACCCCAGGTGGTGAGGCCAGGTGGGTGTTGGCACGTCCTGTCGGTCCTGCTTGCTGCCTGTGTTTTGTGCAGATGGAGCTCGGGTGATGTTTCTAGGAAAGAGCTGCAGAGGTCTTGCAGGTAGATTACTTGGGTAGAGCCCCTGCCCATCCTGTGGAGGTGGAGGAAGGCAGACACAATGGTGCCTTTGGGCACCTACGACCCTGGAGAGTTCCCACAGCTCCCCAGGTTCCTCTCTCTGGTCCAGTGGTTCTCAGCCTTTGGGTTGCAACGCAACTCCTTTGGGGGTCGCCTAAGACCATCGGAAAACACATATATAATTACATATTGTTTTTGTGATTTATCACTATGCTTTAATTGTGTTCAATTTGTAACAATGGAAATACATCCTGCATATCAGATATTTACATTATAATTCATAAAAGTAGCAAAATTACAGTTATGAAGTAGCAACGAAAATAATTTTATGGTTGGGGGTCACCACAACACGAGGAACTGTATTAAAGGGCCGCGGCGTTAGGAAGGTGGAGAACCACTGCTCTAGTCTCCCATGTGTTGTACAGAAAGTGGTCTTGTACAGAAGTGACCGCTGTGTGGGATTTTTGTGCCAGGTAGTTTTAGAAGCTGGTTGGTGCCACTTAGTCACTAACTGTACCTGGCTGGCTGGGTCGGAGTGGCTCTCAGCAGGAAGGCCAGGTATGTGTGTGACACCCTGATGTGCCTGTTGTTCCTTTTGTTTGGAGGTTAAGGCTTCGGGCCTAGTAGATGGGAGTCTGGGTCGGCCAAAGCATCCCAGTAGAGCTGCTGCCCTATCAAAATGGAAGGGACGTAAGTGCACTCACAGGCTCCTCTGGCCCGGAGTCCCTGTGGCTCTTGGAGGGCCCTGTGGTCTGCCAGCCTCTCTGGTCGGTGTCTTTCTCTTCTCTCTAGATGCTGTTCATTCTGCCCCAGTTGTGCGGGAGTCACTGCTCTCCATATACATGTATATTTGAGTTTGCTTACGGGAGGGGGTGCATTCAGCATCCTCCTACGCTGGTGCCATCGGGACCTCCTGGCTCTATTTATTGACCAGGGCTCTCTAGGATCTCAAGTCTCATATGGTTCTAGCAAAAAAACCCTTTTTAGCTAATGGGGGTTGTGTCCTTGACACAGGAGTACCTAGAGGTGGAGTGTCTGAGCCTGGGGCGGGGTAGGGGGCAGGGTAACTGCATTTTAGGTTATGACCGATACTGCTAACTTGTCCTTCGAAAGGATAAAACAGTTCGCACTCTTAACAACGGTGCTCATGTGCTCACATTATTCCTGACATTAGCTCTTAGTCTCTTCAATGAAATATGTTAAGTGCTGTTTTGGATCATAGTTTTCAAGCATATTTTTATGTTTAGTACCATTTATCATTCTTTTTGATATGTCCAGCAGATTATATTTGGAATTCTGATGGATGTTAAAATTAATCTTATCTTTTCTTCAGGATTTAGGAAGTACCCAGGCACCTACTCTGGAACTAACAGAGATACGTAGAGAAAACGTAAGTATTTAATCTTTTAATGTCGTCGTCGGCAGCCGTCCGTCTCGAGAGACGATGGTGTAGCTTCTTAAGAGTCTATCTGCACCACCGAGAATGGTTGTGCAGTCCGACTCGGGAGTGACACGGTATCTGTCTCCTCCCGTGTTGAATCGACATCTTGTGATGATGCTGGAGTGTCCTCTCCAGTGAAGCTGAAGCTACAGAGCCTGGGCAGGGTGATATGGAGGGTCTGCTGTTGCCCGTGCAGCAGACCCCCCCTCTCTTCGCAGCTGAAGGGTCCAAGGGAAAGACGGAGTCAATACAGCTTGGCTTCAGGTGCGCCGCAGGAGTTGCCAGTGTTGACTACAACGTCAAACCGCCTTAGGGACTCCGGCTCCGGATTTTCTGTCGGGGTTTACTCCCTTAGCCTTTCCCCTGAAGAGGTATGCCGCAAGGCAGCGGAGGTTTTTTGGAGTCAGAGTTTTCCTTCTCTGATGTGCCCTGACTGGAAGATCGAACCAGCGACACTTAGCTCGCAGGCCGACGCTCAATCCACTGAGCCAAACCAGCCAGGGCTAATCTTTTAATGAATCACCAGTTTAAAAAGGTTCATTTAGTTGCCATGTAGCAGGCAGGCTGAGTTTTTTATAATCACGTTTCAGAATGGAAAAATTGTTTTTAATATTAATAGGATGGAAGTAATCATTTGAAAACGGAGGCCACTTCGGTAGTGCCGGGCACTGTGGGTTTGGCTGGCGCTTCAGCCGGCAGTGTATCTGAGCACCGCCCACCAGCTGGTGCAGAATGGGCCCTGCCGATGCTGAATGGCACTGGCATGAGGTATTGAACGCTCTCAGTGCGCTGCGGAACGAGCCTCCGTGTCTCTTCTCCCCTTTAGGAAAAAGTACAACTGAAACATTGCGTTTCTGCTGCTATTAATGGAACAAGTGAGGTCTTACTGATTTCTGCACATTTGCACCTCATGAGTAGAATATAATCTCAGCATTTGGGGGGCACCCCGGAAGGAGCAAGTGAAATGTGCTTGAAGCTCCTATGAAACATTATTAGCATACAGTGGAAGGGACAGGGCTGACTGTGCTCACAGCCTGGGTAGCTCTTGATGACCCCACACCGTGCCAGCATGGAGCTCGGGTGCCTGTGTCCCCCCCCAGGGCAGAGCAGACACAGCAGCCCCGGCCTGACTTGGCATAACCAGCAGTCCAGCTAGTTACTCATATAACGTCCAGCTCTTCCCTTTCAGATGTCCTCATTTTGTCTTTCTCTTCTAACAGGTTCAAAATGCTGGCATGTCACAGTTTGTAAGTACTTTTGCCTGCATTGTAATATGTGGAACATTTTATAAATGGCCCAGGAAGTGAATAGTTGAGTGTTGGGAGACAGCCTCATTCCTTCCGTGCCTCACTGCAGAACTGTTTCCCTGCAGCCTAGTAATAGAGGCGACATTGGTAAAATCGTACCCAGAACTGTCTGCACCAAGAGCAAAGATTCGACTGCCAATCCCACTTTGACTTGCGCCAAAATACTACCTACCAACTGTTTGTCCAAGGTTTGAAGGGCCCAAAATTGTCTTAATTCTATATGACAAGTTTTAGTTTGCTGGTAAATGTTACCTCTACCCTCAGTAGAAGCTCAAAGCAGCCACTTGGCATTTCCGTGCCGTCCCTGGACAGTTACCAGTCAGTGGGCTTTGTCTGGGAGCCACTCGTGTGTATTTCCATAACTCCCCCCTTCAGGCAGAACAGGAGCAGTGCTTCAGACTGCAAGCTCAGGTCTCTTCAGTGAGTGTCACTCACGTGAAGGCCATCAGGTCCTGCTCCCATCCACTCATTTCACTGCTTGCTGTGAGCTAGGTAGTGTTTACTGCGGGGGACCCATCTGAGACCAAGGCAGACACAAGCTGTCCCTTCCTGGGGTTTAGTCGGAACCTGTAAACATTCCCCAGTGTTGGGGCAGTTTTCCCACAAGATCCCATTCTGCAGGCTTCCTAGGGCCAACTTTGCTTTCTTTTCAGACTCTGCCATTTGTGGCGAGGCTGAACTCCTCCATGGGCCCTGGACGGACTGTTGTCATTAAAGGAGAAGTGAATGCAAAAGCCAAAGGGTTGGTATCACTGCGTGAACAGTACTGTGTGCACACTCACCCTTGTGTTCCTCTTCTTGCCTGTGCCCCGCAACAACCTTGTGAGATACAAGTAGGGCTAATGTCGTAATCATTTGAAAGGTGAGAATATTAAAGCAAGAGGAAGTTAGACTGCTAACAGCTAGTTGGTGGCAGAACCAGGACTAAATTCTAATGTTCTCACTCAGGCTTTTTGTACCCAAAAGGTGGCACTTTTGCCCACGAGCCTCTCCGTGCCTTGTACTTCAGCCCTGTGAGGTCCCGTAAGTTCTGGTAGGCCCCTCTTGTCATGTGACTTCTAAAATTTCTGCTTTAAGAACCGTCTCCAGAGATATTCAGATTTCTGAAAGCTTGAAAGTAGAGGTATTTCCTAGTAAGGAGTCACTTGCAAGAATAGAACACATGTAAACGTTAGAAGAGAATTCCTGCTTGGAAGGACCTCACTCCTGCAGCTTCAAGAGATCACTGGGTTTATTCTTCTAACCCTTCAGTTTGCTCCCCAATTGCCCCCCAATCAGATCTGTACCCTCAACGTTGATTTCAGTTTTTTTAAGTCTTTATTTTGTAAATGACACACTTATATCTGTGGAATGCAAACTTGGAATTTCATTTTCCTGTGTCCTTTGTCCATGTGCATACTTATATTTTCTGTAGTTATAACCAGAGTTCAGTTCTGATTGTTAAAATTTCAGAAAGTGCACTACTCTTTTCTACTTAATTGTTTTTCTTTTTCTTAAAAGCTTTAATGTTGATCTACTATCGGGAAAATCAAAGGATATTGCTCTCCACTTGAACCCACGTCTGAATATTAAAGCATTTGTAAGAAACTCTTTTCTTCAGGAGTCCTGGGGAGAAGAAGAGAGAAATATTACCTGTTTTCCATTTAGTCCTGGGATGTACTTTGAGGTAAGATTACATTTTTTGAAAATGGGTTAGGAAAAGAAGTCCTGGGAGCAGGGGTGAGCAAGGGGTGCAATAAATGGTCGTACAAATCAAGTCCTACTGTGGAGATTGGTTTTGTTTATCTCGAGATTGTATTTTGAATGCCCCTTTTATCACGTAGAGTCGGTGTACATGGCAGAGCCAGTAGAGGACCACAGTTAAGTGCACTGGAATTATTTGACATTTGTTGTCATATCCAAAACTACTGTGTAGCCCCGTATTATTTAATAGGAATTTTAACAGAAACCTGTCTCAGTACTGTAGTAACATGTGTAATAGCCAGTGAACATGAAGACACAGGAACCATAAACTGCCTGCACAGTCGTCTTCCATGCTGGTTACACGCAACTGTGGGAGGCAGTTCTTTCTTTCAAGGAGTTTGTCCTGTTTTTGTCTGTTCAAGAAAAGACACTTCTGGACCATTAGAACATGCACACATACAGTCTTGAGTACTCAAGTATGTGAATATTATGAAAACACGTTTCCCAAAATGTTTCTGGAATGTTGAGCATGTGGATGCTGGGTGGTTGGCTAGATTCACCCATTACTTAGGTGACTCGCTGTCTCACATGGCATTTTAGGGTCATTGATTTAGGTTATGCTTTTACATTTTAAACGGTCTTAGGCTCTGGACCATTTTATGTTCTTGAGGAATCATCAAAACTAATCTTTAACCCTTTGAGTGCCAACATTGCTGTGAGCGACACTGACAAATTTTCCCAAAAGTACCAGCATCGCTCCCAGTGACACTTTTTTCGATGGCTATAAATGTAAGTAACAATGGAATAATTTGTATTTTATGTTTCGTTCTTTTTTTGTACCTCAGGTTATATATTGATATAATTTTTTCTCATGTTGATCCAAATTTCAAATTATGCATGGCACTCAAAGGGTTAAAAGCATAAACATCAAAGCTGAATAGAAGATGGCGATTTGGCATTAATCTTTATTCCTAAGTTCCAGTGTAATGCAGCGTCCTGGTATGTGGAAAAACAGGTGTGAGCTAATCATAGAAGTTGTGGATACAGGTTTGGAATTGAGAAGGATTTGGAAGGTTGAAGGTCAAGTTGGGTTTTCCAGATTTAGGGGATGATTTGAACAAGTCACTGGAGGGGGGAAGGGTAGCATAGGATTTGACAGCCTGGCAGGGGGGAGATAGAGGTGAACGCTCCAGAAGGATGTAGATCCTGTGGTTGGCGATAGGAAACTAGCGACACAACTTGTTTTTTGACCTGAGCTCCCCAAGTCTTGAACTACTGTAAAAAAAATATAAAAGAACAGGGACAGTAAATTCTTTGAAATAATCATCGTGTCCTTTTCTTAGTTTTCTACCTCAGAGACAGTTGTCCTTGTGTTGGATTGTTTTGTCAATTTTCTGGGATACATTTTTTTCCAGTTGCATCAAATTTTTGCCTTTTTAATGTGCTTTCATTGAAATCCTCAGATCTTTCCATTATGCCATTACTTTGACTTCATATTTACCTACTAAAATACCTTTGTTCTGTAATTTCACCTGAGTTTTTTTCAATTTCATGTTCTCAGGAGCTGTCCCTTAGCATCAGATGGTGGTGAGGGATTTTGTTGTCCATATTTTTTTCCAGGTTATGTATTTTTCTTCTGCATTGTGATAGTATGTTCACCTGGGCACCTGCTGTTTCCTGTGCATTTGTTTGCCCTGCACTGGCTCTGCTTTTGCTGATACAGCTGACCCTTTCCCACTACATCCATCCAAGACCAGCTTGTGTTCCCTTCTGAGCGCAAGGCTGTGTTTTGGTCTCCTGACATCTTAAATGTATCTTACCAGACAAAGGTCCGCTCCTCTTGGTTGAAACTAAAATTTCTAGCATCGTTATGGATATTTTCCCCAGTTGTCTGTGTCCTTGGAGTCTTCATTTTTGTCAGCTCTAGTATTTGTGGAATTTCCCATCAGAATAAACACTTAATTTGCTTCTTTGCAGAGGAAGGTTCTGTGCGTCGGCCTGGCCTCTGGGGCGGTGGTTTGGCAGCAAGGCTCTGCTGCTCTGCTCTGGTCTCCTGCAGCCCTGGTGCGGGCGGGGAGCGCAGGCCCACTGTGCAGGCTAACCAAACGGGCCTCTTCAGTGCAGGAGGGAAACAAATGGTGGGGGGGGGGGCCCGACTGGCATTGGGATGTGGTGTCAGAAACACGAGGTCTAGGTGTAAAAGTGATTTAAAAGGATAGTAGGTTCTTTTGTGCTTTTACTGTTTTGAGTTTTAGGCAAGAACTCTGAAGGGCTAACATGAGTGATGAATGTGAACTGAATCTCTGCCAGAATGTTAATTGCTCCATAGATTCGTAGACTTGAGCTTTGAAGAGCTTTTGAGAAATAGATGGAGGCTAAGATGTGCTGAGATGGGATGGAAATCAGGGCCACCAAGCAGCGGTGCATTCCCACCAATCACCCTAAACTTAGGAAATTTCTCATTGTCTGATTGGTCCAAGATCCTGGAGTGTGAGGCAGAAAAGTAATGATCCTAGCCCCTTGGTTCCTAGCCTTTGAGTTAGAATCACCTCCTCCATTAACGAGAGTCCGACATCAGCAGTTTAGGGATATCCAAGATGGTGGCAGCATCGGCCAATGCTGAACCTACCCCCCTACCGTGAGCAAACACAAATGTACAAGAGCAGTTACTCCTGAGAGACAGCCAAGGGCTGACTAAACAGCTTCTGACCAGCAAACAAGAGAAAGAGAGTGATTAGAGAAGGCTGGGAAACCGCAAGAACCATCTAGGCACTGCGGGAGCTCTCCTGGCTAGAGGAGCTGGTGAACGCCCTTGTTTATGTCTTTCCACTTCAATAAGGCAGTGCTTTGGCCGGCCTGCCCAAACACTGCTCCCTGTCCCCAGCCACAATGCCTGGAGCCTTTGCCTCCAAGGGGAACAAGCAGGCAAACAGGGTGTTAGCATATGCACCTGGCCTTCCTGCTGAGCGCCACTCCATCCTGACGATCCAGTGCCATTAAGCACCTGCCCAACTCCAGCCAGCTTCCAAAACTACCTGGCACACAAAGCCTACACAGAGATCGCTTCTACACAAGACCATGTTCAGTACCACAAATGAAAGACTGTACAGCAGGGGCTGGGGAAGTGCAGGAACTCTCTGGGGTCAGAGGGGTCCATGCACGCCACTGTTCACATCACCCTGCCCTCCACAGGATGGGCAGAAGCCCTTTCCAAGGGCTCTGGCTGTGAGCCAGGTTGCTGCAGCATGTTCCCAGGCACACAGTCCCAAACCAGTATGGCCCCGGACCAAGGGGGCAAGGAGGGCCAACAGGGCATGACTGCATGCCCCTGGCCTTCCGCCCAGAGCTCCCCGAGCGAGGTCAGTGCCCTGGCCTCCCCGCCACAGCCACTGAACACGCAGCCTGCACAGAGGCTGTGTCCACACGAGGCCACTTTTTCAAGACTGGAAGAGAGAAGTATTTAGTCTTAATTCATATAAACATATAGAAAGTCAAACAAAATGAAGAGACAGAAGAATATCTCTCAAATGAAGGAATAAGAAAAACCTCCAGAAAAACACTTAAGGAAATGGAGATAAGTAATTTGCCTGATAGTTTCCAAAGAAGGGGTCATAAGGATGCTCACCAAACTTGGGAGGGAGAACTTCAACAGTTAGAAAGTATAAGAAAGAACCAAGCATACCTGAAGAATACAATCAAATGAAGAAACACATTAGAAGGAACCAACAGATTAGCTAACAGAGGAATGGATCAGCGACTAATGGAAATCAACCAATCAGGACAGCAGAAAGAAAAAAGTTTTAAAAAACTGAGGACGGCCAGTCCCAAGATGGTGACCACGATGAAGGCGACTGCAGAAGACGCCAGTTCCTTTTTTTTTTTTTTTTAAATCCTCACTCAAGGATATGCTTTGATTTTAGAGAGGAAAGCGGGGGGAGAAAGAGAAAAAAAAACATCAGTTGGTTGCCTCTGCTATACACCCCAACCAGGGTGCAACCTAGGTATGTCCTCAGGCAAGGGAAACAAAATAAAAAATACACAAATGGGACTACATCAAACTAAAAAGTTTTTGCATAGCAAAGGAAGTTTATTGCCTATCAACAAAACGATTGATTGGGAGATATTTGCAAATGATATATCTGGCAAGGGGTTAATATCCAAAATACATGAAGAACTCAAACAACTCAACATCAAAAAAAAAAAAAAAAAAATCCAATGAAAAAATGAGCAAAGGACCTGAATAGACACTTCTCCAAGGAGGACACACAGATGGCCACCAGACATGTGAAAAGATGCTCAACTTCACTAATCATCAGAGAAACGCAAATTAAAACCATAATGACATGTCACCTCACACCTTTCAGAATGGCTACTACCATCAATAAATCCACAAATGACAAGTGTGAGGGAGGTTGTGGAGAAAAGGGAAATGTTAGTCAGATTTTTAAATTGGTGCAACCACGTGGTATGGACAACAGTATGTAGAGTCCTCAAAAAAAAAGAGCTGCCATACAATCCAGATTTCCAGCAGTATTGCTAATGCAAAAAATTCTATTCACTACATTCATTGCAGCGTGACTAGTAATAGCCAAGATAAGGAAGTAACGTAGTATCTTTCGATAGATATATACAATGGAATATTACTCAGCAATAGAAAACGAAATCTTGCCTTTTTCAAAAGCATGAATGGACTTACAGGGTACTGGGCCTAAGTGAAACACGTCAGACAGAAAAAGGTAAGTATTGTACGATCTCACTTATATGTGGAATGTAATAAAACAAATGAATAAACCAAGCAGACTTTTAGGGAGCAAGCTGATAGTTGCCAAAAGGAAGGTGGGTGAGGTGATGGGAAGTAACATTTTAAATGAAGAAAACAGCCGTTTTCCTCCTTCATTAGAGTTCTGAAACTGGCAGGGTGGGGGGGCGGTGGGAGTCGGTCACCTTTGGTGTGGAGCAAGGGGCCAGAGGGGGCTACAGGGGAGGGAACGTGCGGGAAGGAAAGGCCCACCCGGCGCTGGGGCAGGCCCTTTCCTCAGTGTACAAGGTGGAAGGCGCCACCCCCAGAGCACTCCAGTGAGACAAGGGTTCAGAAGCCAGAGAAGGGAGGTTAGCAGCAGCAGGCAAATGGTGTGCTTATTTATGTTTACATTCTTGGTGTTCGAAAGATTTTAAACCAAGGGGAAGCACTAACATTGTGTGTACTTTCCTTTCAGATGATAATTTATTGTGACGTTAAAGAATTCAAGGTTGCGGTGAATGGTGTGCATTGCCTGGAGTACAAACACAGGTTTAAAGAGCTTCCCAGTATTGACACGCTGGAAATTGATGGAGATATCCACCTACTGGAAGTAAGGAGCTGGTAGCTGGCATGGCTGCTACAAAAACTGAAATACAGAATGGCTGATGTGACACTGGCTTTGTAAAATGCATCGCACGATCCTATTTTTTAATCTTGTTAAAATGAGCTCACCCAACACTAGTCCTACCGGGTGTTCTCAGTTATGCAGTCGGGCTTTGTCTAGCACAGGAGGAGAAAATTCAAGGCCAGAGCAACTTACCATTCCTCAGGCCTTGCCGCTCTCGTCCCCACCCTGCCTCACTTAGAACGCACTTCCAGAAGCCCTTGCGAAGTGCCTACTCGGACACGGTAGCTCACACACACTGAGCCCTTCCCTTTGCCAGCACTGCGCTCTGCACTGGGAGCTGGGGGTGTACACACAGCGGTGCCCAAAACCACGCTCCCCATGCTGCTGTGCTCGGAATCTTCTGTGCTCTGCCCTTATGCCATGTTTCTTCTGCAGGCGAGTGTCAACTCACCAGGGACTTGGAATTACTCAGCTACTAAGTCACCTAATGACTCTAATTTATAAAGGACACTACTGTCCCAATGACCACGTTCTTAAGGAGCCTTCTTTCATGTCTTAATAGATGAGGTGTGGATACTGACCTATATCTGGCAGTTTCCTTTAGCACAATAAACACTTAGCTCTGCCAGCTTAAGCATTACCACATGATTAACAGTATGAAACCTGAATACAGCATCAAGATTCATGCAAAAACAACAACAAACGAAAACCAACAAGAACAAATGGTGCAGATGGTGTTCAGTTAACATGATGTCAATCACAAAGCCACTGACTTTGGTGCCAGTAAGTGGTTATTAAGAGAGAGTGAGTTTCGGGTGAGTCTAAGGTCTGCACAGACCTCTGTACAGAGTTTAAGGTAGAAACAAGAGGAATTCAATTTGCAGATGTTTATGGGTAACAAAGCAAAGCCAAGAGTTGGTTTAATGATTGTTTATAAAATGGGCACTATCAGCAAGTAAAATATACCAACGGAGACCAAAGTAGAGAGAGGCAGCATAAACACCTGTTGGTTCCCCACTTGCAAGGCAACACTGCCTCTTCTCTGTTCTGAAGATTAGTCCACCTTCATTAGCCTGAGATCAAAACATTGTTCTACTTGAAGTGATTAAAATCAAACTTGTATCAGCAAGTTAAATTGTTGCGTTTCTGTACATTTTTCTGTTACTCTTTGAAGTTAGTTGGCAGAAGTTCTTTGCAGAGTTCTTACAGGTCAGATCTTGTTATAGGCAATTTCAAAGGCTTGGAAGTGGGGAGGTGAAAAGCTAAATCAGCCAGATCATTTTATCATATTAAATTGCTGGGCTGGAATCTGCCAGGATTTAGGAGTATTTTCTTAATAGATGTTGCTTATTTTTTGTATCCATATACTGAAAAGATACTGTTGCCATTTTTAAAGTACTCAGTGGTAGGAACTTCTAGTACTTCTTCCCACCTTTTCATGTTAATTTATCACGCTGAGCCTTGCCAAGCTCAAAAACCACTGACGGGGTGGGGAGGGGCGGTTTGGGAAAGTAAAGGAAGGAAAGACTCTAGAATCACTCAGGGTTATTTTTTTCTTCCTAAAAGAACATCAGATTGCATGACTGAGATTTTCCTCTAAGTCTAAAATAGTTTTCTTTTTTGTTTTACATGGAGATTGTGAAACAAAAAGCTCATTATTTGATAGAATAAATGCAAAATCTTAAAATGTTCTTGAAGTGAAGCTATTAGCATTTATGACTGAATCTTATCTAAACATCTGTTAAAGAGAAATATGCATGTCTCTATAAACTGCAGGTCAGCCCTTTGCTTCTCTGTCACAACTCTGCACTGAATTAAATCAGACCAAAGACTTTCAAACGTAAACTGAACATTCTATGGGACAGCTTCTAGATGCCTTAAATTTCAAAAAGGCAAAAAAATAAACAGCTGTAAAATAAAGGCAGTTAATTTAAATTGAACCTCACTTTCCAGCTTCACCATGACACAGCACAGAGATTAGAGAACTTCAAACCTTGGGGGAAAATATGATACTGTACTGTCTTACACAAGTAATTCTTGGTTAACCACCACCAGAAGGTGGTCCTTATACTCCTGGGGGCACTCCTTCATGCCCCCTAGTGTCCTGTGCCCTCCCTGCTGTGGGACCAGTCAGGTGGGGGCTGCTTTATAAATAGCCCGGTGCCTCCATCCCCACAAAAGACCGAAAGATAAAGGAGACAGTCCTAGTTCTGAGTCAAAAATCCATTCCAGAACCACTGCCCTCTATGAGCACACAGCAACGTCAAACCTGAAGTGTTGCTTACCCAAATGAAGTTAAAATCCAAATGGCTCTATATTCAAAAGCATTCTTGTTGAATGCTCCATAATTCATTTTCTTGAAATAAAAGAAATTTAATACTTTGAAATCCCTGACATGGATACCACATGCATAAGACATTCCTCCACAGAAGAGTTAAGACTTTGTAGCCTGAGTGAGGTACTGTTAGCTTTGGGTGCTGAGGTCAAACACATCTGTAAAAACACCACCACCAGGAGCCATCTGTATGAAACCATCATGTCTCATTTACTCTTTCTGCAATTCTATACAGACATCAGCAGGGACTGAAGGAAGCTCAAACCAGGTAGGAATTTTGTAAAGTCCTTGTACGTGTTAAGGCACCAAAAGTAACATGGTACCAAACACCCAAAAATAAAAATATAAAATACAAATCTGAACTCTGAACAGAGTATGAAACACCAAGAAACCAAAGTTTTAAAAGTAACTCTGGAGCGGCTCTCCCAGTATAGCTTCCAGTTGCTGAACAGTCTTTTGGCACTGATGTTCTACTTCTTCACATTCATCTGAAAAACGGAAGTTAAAACAAGTCAGTCTTCCCGCCTCAATTACCACTGGCCTAGTTCCACAGCTTCCACCCCCGGCCATTGTCAGAAGACAGACATGGAGCACATCAAAGAAGCAGAAGGCACCCTTAACGCCTCTGCATTCCTCCTGTCTTAGCCTTGGAAGCTGAATGAGAGAGAATCTCAAAACAGGTACTGAAATGAAAATTCCGAGTTCCGAGTGACGCCATACTCCAAGTGTAAGAAATGAAGGTTAGCGCACTTGGTTTAGGTAAGCAGTGACTCAGAATATCAAATGCTGGCCTCGCCTCCATCACGCTGCTTCACGAGAACAGTAAGATCCACTGTCATTTCTCGGGCTACATTGCGGTGCAGTGCTTCCTGTGCCCACGTCCACACTGCGCATACTGAGATGTCCCCCCCAAGTTCCAACGGTCACACCCACTTTGTTAGTTTATCAAATTACTTAGCCCCCTTAAAGTCTCCAGCTCTTTCCTTTATAAAATGGGTAATGGCATATAACCGTCCTGAGGACAGGATAGCGGGACCACCATGCACAGCGCCTAGTGAACTCTGGTTTTTGCTAACAGGAAGCTGTCCTGTACAGCCTTAACGACCCAAGACATTTTGATACGAGAGCTATACCCCTGCAGACCAAAATATTCACGTGTGAGGTAAAGGAAAAGTAATGGTCCTTCCCAATACATTCCCCCACCTACTCAGTACAGCTCAGCCTTCCACGCCTGCAGTCAGCTGGGGAGCAGGCGGAGGACCTGAGCCAAGGGTTGATCACACTGTACCCACATTTGCTTTATCAGTGGGCACATTTTCAGAATTCCACTGTCATTATTTCTTAATTGTTTGGGAATTACCTTCCATCAATTCAGCTAAGAAAGGAATGGATTCTGGTAGCAAGACGATATAATTCTCCTTGAGCGTCTCGGCCAGTGCTAACACAGTAATCAGGGCAGCAAATCGAACCTGAAGGGGACAAAAAGGTAAAGGCTGATATAAATGTATCGCTTTGTGTATTACCTTAAAATATATAGACTAGAGACAAGCTCTTTATAAACTGTTTTTTCACGAGTTTATTTCAGTTTATGTCCATCCAAACGTTCATCTTAGGACACCAGTTTATTTCAGTTTGGGGTCTGTTTGCAACACGGGCAACCTGAACTCTGTTCCAGCACTGCAGGCTCTTAGTATGAAGGTTTTTTAATAAGTTTTCCTTTAAAAAAACAAAGAAATAGAATGCCTCATACAAACTCAAATGTGTCATCCAACTTGACTGCCCTAGAGTGCACCAGGTTGCCTGGCTGACAGCCGATGCCACCCCGGCAGGACACTGTCCCTGGCCATCTCAGAACCTGCCCCAGAACCCTGACAGGCTTCCTGCACTGGTGTGAGGGGCCAGGTCACCTGCTCAGGCCACGCTCTCATCTCAGCACTGACTGAAAAATACACTGTGTCACATAAAGTTTGTGAGTGTCTCATGACTATGACAAGGAACGCAAACAGGTGTTTGGCTGTGTTAGTGACCAACATAGTAACAGAAGCTGTGCTATCCTCTCTGGTTTTGGATAATTTAAAGAATATTTGGATACAGCAAAGTGAGTTATTTAGAAGACATTTGTAGCTACTTATGTTCAATCAGGATTTTCAATATTGTGTGATCAAAACATAATAAAGTTAATGCAACTTTGTAAGAACTTATAATTTAAAATTTGGGGATTTGTCAAAATAGCTTCACTGTTCTCATGATTTCCTAATAAATCAATATTAAATTCTGCTTTGGTCTGATTTGTCCACTGAGGCTCCAGTGAGATGACGAGTTTGAGAAATGGCACCCACAGTGCAGAGCTCTGACGCTCAGAACCTCCACTGGTCCTGCCACGTCGTGGGGGTCAGCAGCCACCACCACCTTTGTTACGCACAGGACCCTAAGCCTGCGGTGCACTGGGGACGTGACACCGCACCCTGGAAGGAATGTCTGGGGACGAGCTCAAAGCACTTGTCTCAGGGAGCTTAAAAAGCACCAGGAATCACTTTTTATGTCTTTTTAAGATTTACAAGCCCTTATTTAGGAACTGAGTGCCTGTGTCACACACAGTGGAGACAGTGAAGGACTACTGTTATCTGTAAATAACCTGGAAGTAAAACCCAAAAAATCAGGTGCAAACTTCTGTCTACCACAGCCCAACCTCTGGTCCCTAGAAGACAAGGAGCCAAGTGTGTCCTGCTAGTTACCACGGTCCCACATCCATGACCCAGTTACAGCCATCTGGGTGCCAGCGCTGGTTGCCCGCAGCTGCTGACCTTGGGGGAGGAGTCTCGCGTCTTCAGCAGAACCTGGTAGTTCAGTGGCTTCCAAAGCGAGTCATCAGCCACGGCCACTGAGAACTGGGCAATGCACGGAACCAGGTGCTTCGTCACCCGTTCCTGGTACTTCTCCTCTCCTCCAAGCTTGTTTTCCAGCTGTTAAGAGAAGTGGGCTTTGAGCAACAGGGTTCATTTCTGTTTGAAAAAATACCCAACATATAAACGACATTCCACTACCCTTCACGACACTGGCAGACTCAAGCCAAGTCTGGTTCTAATGCTCTTTCTAGGAAGCTTCCCTGCTGTAGCTCACAGGGGCCCGCCCTCCAGCAGGTCTGGAACCTGCTCTTCCAGGGGTGGCCACGGCCTCACACATTTCTTGAAGAAACCAGTTTTAAAAAATTAAAAACTTAATCATTAGACCTTATACTGTGCCTTTCATTTGAAAAATTCAAAAGTAAATCCACAAAAACAGAGAAATCAATTTTGAAATACAATTTTTGTAAAAATTTAAGAAAAGCCCAGGGAAAACAACGATCCCGGCAAACAGTCATTTTAGCAGGTACAAACGCTGCAAAATGTACCAGCAACGGCTTCCCCAGCCAACAAGATGGCTTTAGCTGGTTACCTGGTCCACCAGGGGCATCATCAAGGCTTCTGCTCTCTCTTTACTTAAGAAATGCTGGGTGTCAAAAAGGAAGATTTTATGTAAACAGTTCAAAATAAACTGTAACAGCAAGCAGCACTTTTCAGGGTCGTTTTCAGAGTCAAAAAATGCTTCATCTGTAAGATGGGGAAGAGTAAAAAAATGAAAAAAACAATAAGAATTTCACAATTTAATCTCGAATGTTTAAACTGATCTAGAACTCAAGCTCAGGCTGAAGGCAGAACATAAACCGGACGGCCTCGGAGGGGCGACTCCTGCGTTTAGAGTGCAGTCTGCTGTTAGGGTCGCTGAGTACAGCGAGTCAAAGGACTCGCGTCAAACGCGTCGCTTATTAGCATGAACAAGCAACCTCAGTTTTAAGTTTTAAAGGTACTTGCAGTAACTCAGGGTAACGCCCACTTAATTTTTCTCCCATTACTTCGGGACCCTACGGCTTTGACCCTAATGCTCTCACATCCCTGAAACAGACCCCTGAGGGCCTGACAACTGACTGCGGAATGGAGCCCCCCACGCCCACTACACTTCCTGGGCCTTGTGTGAAGTCCTCAGGGCAAGGTATCAACTGCACCTGGTCAGCTACCAACCTGTTTTGGAGATGTTCACCTGGTTCAAGGTGTCAGCAAAAGGCTTCACTAAGTGGCCAGCGAACAGAGTAAAAAGCCCTTTCAATTTTTCAGCAATGCAATCTGCCAGGTTGTAAAACGTCAACAGTCTGTCCTTTGGGGCATCCTCTGACTTAGCCCAATCAAACAGCTAAAATGACAAAGTAATAGGACTTATTCTACACATCTTGTTACTTATCTAGTCCAAAACAGACGTGGAAAAATAAAGCTTACCTTGAAAAAGAGGGGTCGGAATGTGACTTCAGAAAGTTTTACAACCATAGCTACCAAACAGTCAACGATATAACTTTCTGTTTTTCCAACTTCTTCCAGGTCATTCTGAAAACAAAAGAACTGATTTATTAGGCAGAGTTCTGACTTCCAGCTCTAAGCAATTTTGGCCACAGAGCTAGTTTTTCCCTGGCTCCTAGCAGACACGCGTAGGATTTGGAGGAGTGGAAATAAGCTGACCTCAGGGTGCTGTGCTCGGAAGTCTAAGGCCTCCAAGAAAAATGCGGTGAGCTGAGACTGATGAGAGGCCAGCTCTTCCTTCTTCATGACCCCAATGTGCTCTTGCAGGATGCTCATAAACGGACCCATGTGATTCTACAATAACACAGCAGAGAGATGTGCCGGATTTTAATATTCCCAGAGCTCAGTAAGTGAAAGCGAGAATTTCAGTACCAGACCTTCCTTCCCCAAAGCCCTGGTACCCAATGTACTCTAACCTGCCAATGCTTCTGGACTTGCTTGTATGTTTTGTTGACGGCTGGTAGCAGGACACGGGGTGACAAAGTGGTAGCCAGTGTCTTTTTAAGAGATGTGAGACGGACATTAGCCTGAGAGGCTGCACCCATTTCACTCGTGATTTTCTCCAAATGAATCACCTATAGAAACATGAGAACGGGGATCAAGGCCTCAACACAGGTACTCAGGAGAACATCTATACACTCACAGAGAGTCTCAGTGGTGCGGGAACTCAACACAAATGCTAATGACTGGAAGAGCTCAGTGCATGGTGCATGTACGCTCACACCGGGTTCCTTTCCAAGCCAACCCTGAACATCTGCTTTCCCAGCTGGGACTGGGGGTGGGGGGTAAATGGTGCGAGGACACAGAGCACTCAGACGGTGATGTTCTCAGAGGATAGGAACCCGGAGACCACGTGCAGAGTCAGATTCTTCCCTGCTAACAGACCCAGAAAGCTGCCCGAGGCAGAGGCCCCTTTTGGCACCCGTGGGTGGTTCGGTCATTCGCATCAAGGCCGCGAAGGCTCCCAACCGTGTAACTGGCAACTGATCAATAGAATAGTATGAGGGGCCATTCTTGGTGCCACTTGCCTGCTGTGCCTGCAAGTGGCCACTGTCCTTCAGTGCAGGCACCTTGCAGCACTGCAAACACGCATGCACAGGAGGCAGTAAAGACAGCCAGCTCAACCCCAGAGCTCACAGGAGAAAAAGAACAATAAAATACATCCTCAAAATCAGAAAACAGGCCTCATGACAAAGCAGTACCACCTCAATGTCAGCATTAAGCAGAAGGAAGGAAAAGGTAGAAGAGAAAAAAGCACACAGGAATAACAAGCACTTCACTTCTTTTCAGAAAAAAGAATCTTCCTGCCAAACAAAAACTAAAAACATAGAGAACAAATAAAACCACTAAGTTTGTAATTTTCCCCTTCCCCTGCTAGCCCGAAGAGCATGTTGTGGTCACAGTGGCTCACCTGCGACAGGACACCTTCTAGGTAGGGGCTGATGAAGTGGGGGAGAGTCTCAACCACCTTCTGCAGGGCCGCCAGAGCGCTAAGCAGGTAGACCTCACCGGAGGCCAGCTCGCTGGTCGTGTTCATGGTCGTCAGCAATGAAGGCATCAGGCTAGAAACAAAGAATGAGTGTTGGAGTGAGTTTAAGCAGGAACAGAGTGGAGAAGGGAGTACAAGTTGCTATGAAAAAATCCAGCCCTGGTGCCCCATGACATCAGTGTGCGTCAGGGCCTACAAAATGTCTCCCCATCTCCCAGTGCCAACAGTACTGACTCAGCACTCATGTAAAAACAATGCCTTCCAGCTTAAAACTTGCCATGCGTCAGGCACGGTGCACAAGCCTTCCGTGTTTGGCCCTGTAATTCCACAAGGTGGGGACTGTCTCGGTTTCACAGACAGCAAAGCTAAGAGACCTGCAAGGCTGCACAGCCAGTCACTGCCGGAGCCCCAGGGAGTCAGGGGCATCTGACCTGTGCCCGACTGGATGGCCCTTCCAGAGGACCTTCACCTATTGCTCCTGAATCATAGTTGGTCTAAGGGGAGCAAAAACTGGGGGACAAGAAACATCATAAAGGTAAATAAGAATATTGTGCTTTTCAGTTTGAAGATCAATTTTTCAGCAAATCTAATTTTAATTTCTACTTAGAGGGAGAAAAGTCACTAAAATGTTCTTTTCCAGTTTGTACCAGAACCCCTGTGTAAGGGCTGCTGCCTGGGGACCCCTGCATACCTGGGGAGCTGGGGGATGGCCAGTGCCCCCAGGGTGGAGGCCACCTCCGCCACGCACAGCAGGGCACTACCCAGGACGTTCTTCTCGTCCTTCTTTTCTGGAGCGATCAGTTTCACCGCGGTGTTCAGCACTGGGACAAAAGGCTCTGGGTTTTCTGCACCAAAATTCTTGCATAAAAGCTTTAGGGTAAACAATGCTGTTTGTCTGTTTACTGCTTGCTCTTCTGTCCCCTTCTTTTTACGCTGCACGATGGCCAAAAGGACTGGAACCAGTTTTAGGAAATGGTAAACCTGAAGGGGACAGCCAAAATTCCCAAATAATTAAAGCTGCAAAAACAATGTTTGTCCACTTTCCACTGTTACTGCTTGACGCCGCCTCAATGGAGGCCAGGCCAAGAGGTCCCAAGCCACTCACTCGGTTACAAACCAGTGTCTCTAACTGATGGACTGACCACTAAGCCAAGGCATGTGCTCATGGCCAGTCTCTGATTCCTACAGAATGCCGCCTGGTTTGGAGTAAGAGTGCATTAGTTATCCTACAGCCAACTAAGGTGCTGTATGGTCCGTATTAAACCAGAATTCCATCAGGGCTGTAATTCTATTCTAAGAGCTCTTATAACATATATACACAGTCTGACTGGAATTAACATCCCATTTGAAAACATTCACATCACAGCACTACATTCAGGTAACGATCTATTTAGACTGTACCACAGAGCACCTTAGGGGAGGTAACGCAGCTCTTTGGCAGAGCACAGAACGCGGATGGGTCCGACATTCAGTCTTCACTTACCGTTCTCTTCCTCCAGGATGCTTTCTGCTGTAGCTTGTTGTTCAAAAGATCCATCGCTTTCCGGCGGACAGATGGCAGTGGGTTATCCAGCAGCCCTCTGATCACAGGAATGAATGTTTCTGTGGGCAGCAAGGCATTGACCTAGACAGCAGTGTTACATTTAACAATAAAAGAAATTAGAAAAAAGGGAAGACCAACTCTGATTAAGATAGACTTCTGTTCACTGTGTACCTTCTAGGTGCCAGGCATTTCTAGCACATTTTCTTATTTAATTCTTACACTAACCTTTCAGGTAGGTATTACTAATCACGTTTACTGAAATGAGCAAACAACAAAAAGAGCTAATGTTCTAAGCGAGCTGCTCGATGCCATGGAGCCAGGTGCCCCGGGCAGACTTTGAGCCCTGGCCCCGGTGTTGCGGCCACGCTGCCTCTGAGACCACAGGCTCCCCCTGGCAGGCACTTCTCTCTGTTCTACTTGAATAAAGTGGGACATTCTATTGTATTACATGACTCACCAGCGAAAGCATGGTCTGTACTGAGGCACATGCTCACACACTCGATAGGGAAACAACTGTCCTTCTGACAAACTTATTTCTGGTCATCAAGAGATTGTTTTCCAAGAAAAATCTGAGCTGCATTACATTAAGAGAATCTATTGCTAAGTTTATTCTTAAAGTACAACTATGTTAAATCATTTCACAATGACACAAAAATGGCACCAAGATGGGAGGAAATGAAACCTACCTTGTCTAACATGTCATAAGCTTTACTAAGCAGAGCTCGCCAGAACTTTGCAGTGAGCTTGTCTGCGTTTTTCTCCACGGACTGTGCAACAGCATTAATGTAGCCGAGGACCGCTTCCAGCAACCTGAAACACAGCAGACTCCTGAGAGCGCGCTATTCTTCCAGCTTCTTGACGAAAGTTTGAAATTATTTCCAAATACAAACTGAAAAGGAAAAAGTAGCATACCTCTGTTCCAGGCCTTTTAAAACTTGGGGGCCACCACTTTCGACTACCTAATTTTTAAAGAAGGCGTCATTAGAACAGCACGGAGGCTGATAACGAAAAATCACCTGAAGCAGGCGCAATGAAACATCGAAGACTTCCATTCAAACCTCCCACAGCACCTGTTTTCTGACATTACAAGTTAATCAGGTTCAGATCTCCTCGCCATACTGTAGTAACTCTATTTCCCTTACTTTAATTACATCTCATTAATATAATTATATTCTATAGATATTTGTAATAGCTGTAAAGTACTATAAAGATTCAGAAGAACACAGCAAGCAAGCAATACTCATTTACTGATACCTACTAATTATGAGATGCCGACCCTTCTTTAGCTCCTAATGTTTAGATGACCTATTTATGGATACAGCTGCGGCCCCCTGTGGACCGCTCCTGAATCCCTTTCTCCCCACAAACCTGAATCTGGTGCCAGCAACAGGCCTCTCTGTAACAGCGGGTTTCTGACACCTACCATGTGACTTAACGCTGTTCTTGCTCACGCGTTTTAACTCACACAGTATCCTCTGTCTACGCCACAGCTACTCATTCACTCAGCTCTGTCGGCAGACATTCAGTTTATGTCCATTTTTTTTCTCTCAGTCACAATGCTAGTAAGAGCATTCTTATCTCCTTGAGTGTCTGGACAAGGCTTTGCAGCACATACACCTGAGAAAAGGAGCTGAGCACCTTCCATGTGGACCCGGCCACGCTTTCATGACTCCCAGCACCCAGCCCTGTGCACAGGAACGCCTGTTTCCCCACAGCCTTGCCACCTCCTGCTATGGACAGGACCTCAAAGCGGCATCCCATTTAACCTACACTGGCCTTCTTACCAGAAAGGGGGCTTTTTCATGTCTTTACTGGCCTGGTGTGATGATTCCTCCTCAGTAAGTGCTTTTGGAAACGGATGCTTTTGGATTTGTACACAGCAATCTTCTTAGTTGTTTTGTTTATGGTGCCTTTTTGTTGAGTTGAAGTTTTTAAGAAGTTCTTCTCCGTTCCCTGGGTCACAGTGATATTCCCCAATTTTCTACTCAAAGTTCTAAATATTCTTTTTTATGCTGAAGTTTTAAATCTGCATAAAACTGTCCTTTTTTTAAGTGTGAGATTCGTCTTTTTCCCACGTGGATAATAAACTGTGCCAGCTATGGCTTTCTGACAGGTCTCTCTCCCACTGCTCTGTGATACCACATACATTTCGTACATGAAGACAGGTGTGCCCAGGCTCACGTTCAGTCCCACTGACCCTCCTGACCACTGTCCCTGGCAAGCTTGCCTGAAAGAGCAGTGTCTACACTGACCCCCATCAAGCAAGCTCACCGCACTATTAGTTCCATGAGTTTTTAAAATCTTTTCTGATTCTTACACTTCTTTTCTTTTGCCAAATGAAACAGTAACAGAGGAGACCCTTGTCCCAGATGTGGCCAGGCACCGCTGACTCCCACTGTGAAGTGTGATGAAACTACAGGTGCTGACAGTTCTCTGTGGGCAAGGAGTCCACCCACGGTGAAGAGCTCAGAGGACTGTTCTTCCAAAGTCACGAGCAGGCACTGGGTTCCCAGAACGGCTTCTCTGTGACTGTCTCAGCGCCCACGGTTCCCCTCTGGATGTGCTCAGGCAATGACAGCAGACGCATAATACCGATGTCCGCTGTGAAACTGCTCTGCATCCTGGCCACGAGCCTTCTTCCTCTCACACTGCTTCCTTATGGCCTCATTTTCTTTCTGGCTCCTGCTTTCGCTCATTGTTTGGCGATTAACATACAAACTTAACAGTGCACAAGTCCACTATTTCAGGTAAAGAGCAGCATACCACAGGGCCTTAGATCCCTCCTGTACTTGACCCCATCATGACCTCCCCCCCCCCAAACACAAACACTATCCTTACTTCCAAAACCAGATTTGTCTTGCTGTTTTTGAACTACAATCATAGGATGCACTGTTTTGTGTTTGCCTTCTTTCCCTCAATATTATGTTTATAAGGGTTATCAGGTGGCATGTCACTGAGGTCACCTACGTATGTCCCTTTATGATACTTCATCACTCCATTGTTGATGTACTCGGTGTTGCCTGTTCTGGAACATTCCTAGACATCGCCTGGTGCACGGTCATACCCTTCCGCTGGGTATCTACCACTTGAGGACACAGTTACTGAGTCATAAGGTTTATGTAAGTAAAGCCTTAGCAGATCATGCCAAATGGGTTTTCATGGTGTGTTGTACTATTTTTCCTATTATCTTTAAAGGCAGGCCTCATGTTTACATGACATTTGCCAAGCTCTTTTTACTAGCTTAAAGCACTGTTCCTTTAGAAAAAGCAAAATCATAATATCACCAACATATTTAAAGAACACATCACCTTTCTGATAAAATGACTGGAAGCCAGGAGCTGAGACATAAAGGACACTGACAAAAACTTGAAGTGCCGCAGCTGCTTGCTGGTGTGAGTGTCTACGTTAAAAACCTGCAGCATTTCCTCTTGTGAGTCGCTCTTATTAGACACAGCTTTGGGAACAGTTTCTGAAAGAGAGCAACAAAACAAGTGACCATAGTCACCTCTGACCTGAATCTTTACTGCCGATATAGAGAAATGCGATACAATTTCCAGAAAGCTATTTGTTAATCTATTACACCCAGTTTTCCCTCTTCTAAATTAGTGAAGATATGAATATAATTACCAAGAGAAATAAACAAAAAACCAGGGCAACTGAGACAAGCAAATGGAAGACAAAAATATTATAAAAGGAGTCTTTACTTGTTGGCATACTCAATTTCCAAAGCCTCAGAGGCATTTACTTGGTGATCCACAACAGATTGAAGTCTTTAACATTTAATTCTAAAAAGCTGAAGATGTCCTAACACTTTATAGAATTCCATGTTCAAATGGCTCTAATATTAAAGGGCTGGGTCCTGGCTGGGTGGCCCAATGGGTTGGAGAATCGGCCCATACACCAAAAAGTTGTGAGTTCGACCCCAGTCGGGGTGCATACAGGAGGAAACCAATGTTTCTGTCTCTGCCTCCCCCGACCCCTTCCTCTCTCTCTTAAATCAATAAACATATCCTGGGGTGATGATTAAAAAAAAAAAAGGGTTGGGGTGCAGTGGTTGGGGTCCAGGGTGGGCTACTGAAAACCACTGTCCCAGAGTGACTCAAAATGAAGACTTCTTAGCATGTTACCACACACAGCTCTCGGCACCTTCCAATCTGTCTGTCCCTCAGTCGCCCGTAAGATGAGGAAATCACTGCCTGGCCAAGAGGGGAAGACGAGGCCAACAGCCGGCCACACAGAACAGGCCCCACAGAGTCCTTGGACTTTCTAAAGCACCTTGCTGTTCTGCTCTGAAGGGCACAGAATTAAGAACATGCAACACACCAGCCAATGTCGCTGGTGCTGCAGATTTCCTCTGAGGCTCCTATACACAGGGAAGTTCTTATCTGTAGTTAACACTACTGTGGTAGCTACTTGCTTTTCTTCTTGTAAACGTCTTCGCAGATAATTTTAATGGGATGCTAAGATACAGCTAATAAGGCCCCGGTAACCTGCTATCAGTTTACCCTAATTCATCCTAGACACTTGGAACACGCCCCAGCCAACACGTCAGCACAAGGGCACGGAGCTCCAGACGCCAATGCGTGAGGAATGGCCAGCAGAAATCCTACTTACCCTTTCTTTCCGTAAAGATTTGAGAAGGTACACATTCGTATACCCAAATGAAAAGTTATTAACTCACTTTAAAAATTCCTCCTCAAGGTGCTGTCTGGGTTCTAAGGGTCACCCGCGGGTCTCTGCATCTCCCGAGCCTTCAGGCTCGGCAGTGACAACTCCGCGTTCAGGCTCACCTTCTTTCTCCTCTGGCAGCTTTGTCAAGTACTGGAGGATGTTCATCAAGCTCCGTATCTGATGCTGGACACTAAATTCACAACAAACTGAAATCCAAAATTCAGTGTCCGCTTCTAAAATAGCATCCTGTATAGAGAAGAGACATAGGTAATAAAACCAAACCTATCAAATTTGTCAATTAATAAGTACAGATAAAGGAAATGTCTTAAAATATTTCTTAGCACACAAAGTCACTGACATGTTCCTTAAGTCACAAGTGTCACCAGAAGAATGCACTACCAAGCTCCTTACATAAAAAGCCAATTGATGAGAATTACGTGGGCACAAGGCCAGGATAATCTGCCCACTGATCTCCGGCAGAACTGAACAGACTGCTCTGCACAGCATGGGTCGAGGTCTGTGAAGTCATCTAAACACAGTCCTCCCTCCCAGTTCTATCCTCGTCCATCCCAGCAGGGATCCTCACACAATAACCTGTGTCTCACTGATTTCAATGATCTGACATGCCTCCCTGCCCCCTGAAATGCCTTCAAAGCCACTTTCACAAAACACAGTTCAATGGCTTTACAGCTGCACTCTGTCTGGCTTAAAGCAGAACCACCCAGCAGGACACCAGACCTGCTTCTTAGAAAAGGCAAACCTTCTTTTTTTTAATTTTTTTTATTTTGACAGTACTTTTATTAAAGCTGGGGACAGTGAAACAAGGAAGGACTTAAGACAGAAGAAGCAACAGGAGAGAGACGAGGCGTGGCTGCCCTGGCTTTCCAGAAATGCTATGGGAAAGCAATGAGCCTAGGCGGGGCTGCTGTGGCTCACTGCAAAGCCAGAGTAAAGGGGCCTTGGAGACAGGTTCACGGGGTCAGCCTGGGGCGAGCTGCTGCTGCCCATTGCTCTTCTGGTTGCAAGTCTTGTGGGGACCACTCTCACTCTGAAAAGGATTTAAGAAATCTCCCCCCATTTCGCTATCATCCCTTGGAGTGCCCGGTTGATTACTCAGGCTCATATTATTGGGAGAATTCTTGGAAATACTGTCTATATCTCCTGAGCCTAAAGAGCCATTCATGTGATGTGACTCCATTCCTCCTAATCCACCCATGGGTCCATCTGAACCAGGGCCCATTGGAAAATTAGGCCTGTTAGGCCCAGGAGGTACTGCATTCATTTAAGTATACATGTTGTCTCCCGAGTTGGTTGAATCTGCTGGACTAGGCATGATGGGTGTTCCTGGTGGCCCTCCACCTCCCGGAGGACCTACATAATTAGTTAAAATATTTAACTAATTAATTAATTATTTAAAAAAAAAGAATAATACATGAAAGGGTGAGGCAGGAGAGCTTATGTGTACGACCCATGGGCATGGACTTGGGGAGGGGATTGTTGGGGAAGGGGGGTGCTGGCGGAAGGGAGCAAAGGGGAAAAAATTGGAACTATTGTAACAATATAATCAATAAAATATACTTAAAAAAAAAAAAAAGAAAAGGCAAACCACCCTCAGGAGATGTCTACTGCTACTGAGGAATTTTGAAGAATGACACCACCACCTTTAAAAGCGATTCTGAGCAAGCACTGTTATAATGCACATTAACCATTATATCAGCCCCATTTAAAATGGAAAATGTCACAAAATCTGTGGGAAACATCATCTTTCTCTCTTACCCACACCCTATAGTCTGACCTTTTCGCCGTAGGCAGCCGCCAGCACTGTTTTAGTGACGTACTGTTCAAAAAGTAAGGCAAGGAGAACCCAGAGGAACCTTTCTGCGCCGAGGGTGTCAACGAGCTGAACCAGGACGGGCAGGCGCCTGTGCTCTGGCACGTGGGGCAGCGCATCCACAAACACGTTCATGATTTTCACCGCGACATCTTCCACGTTTCTCGTGACTTCTCCAGAGTCTCCACCATCAGACTGCAGAGTGGCAAGTGGGTCATCATGTAGGAACATGTAACCCCCACCCCCCAAAACAAGCGTTAAGTGGCTAGGACAAGGCCTTCCTACAAGCCCAAAGTTATCAAAAGAATTTGCATAATCAAAGACCACCAGTGAAGAGCCTTGAGTGCAGTTATGTCCCAGGCACTCTCTGGCCCTGAGGGGAGGTGCTGGATGGGAGCCCTGCCCCCAAGGAGCGGCATCAGCAACAAGACACGGGTGTGAAAAGAGAACAACAGGAAGCATTAGGTGGCAGACGGCCAAATGCAGGCCCTGAGAACACGTCTGCTCTCTGGCCATCTGAGAAGCTGCAAACTCTAGCAGGACTGATGTTGTGCTCAAGAAGAATGGGTACAACTGAGAACAGTGATGAGCACAGCAAGTCCAATGGCTTCTTTCAGAATCAAGTTCAATCCCTCCTACTCTGGTATTGGTGTTCAAAGCAGAGCTGTGCAAGAGCAGAACAACAAACGTCTCCACTCTGCTCCCCGCCAGTCACCTACATTCCAGGCTCTGCACCCTGAGCACATGCCCAGACTGTGCCGCTGCTCATGCCACCGATGGCTCTGCCGCGTCACTGGGCACGCCTGACCTTTCTGCCTCCCACTTCACCCTCCTTCCTACGGAGCCCTGGGACATGGGGCTCCTATTCTGGACTCTCCAGCACTCATCTATTCTGCCGGCATATACAATAGCAAGGCAATGCTATGTTTCTCTTTTTATAGTCACGTATCCTAACTTGCCAACGTGTCAGACAGAGAGAGTATCAATCTAATATTAAGATTAAAAGGAGACAGTGCTGAATACGGCTATCCCTGGAAAGGTCCATCGATAACAAGGCCAACAACAATGGAGATAAACAGAAAACTCAAGTAGATGACCGACCTCTTTCATCTTCGAGGCCACTTTTTAGTTTCAAACCGCCCACTCCTTACTGGCAGAGCCTGTGCCCTGCTCGTTTCTTTGAGTACTTAGCTCTTAAGAGAGTGCTTGGGAAATGTTTGTTGACTTGCATATTACCAACTTTGCCACTGTAGCTCTAAAACTTCTTATCCTCATTGACCTACACAAGGGTATTATCAAAATGATGCAAAGTCCTGAAATATATAGTATGTTTATATTCACTGTGTCAGAATAATCTCAAGACACTTTCGTAGTTATACCCTTGCGGAATGCATGTTTATTTATATTCTTGGAAAAGATATTATTTCCAAGTTACTTCTTAGCTTCACCATCTAAAATTTAAGAGGCACAAAATAGGTGAACATTTCAGAAAGGTTTTTAAATGTCATTCATTTACTACTATTCAAATTTCATACTATGTAAAAACTTAAAAATAATACTAATGAAGACATAAAGACAGCTCACCTGAACAAGTGCTGGAATAACCATTTTCACTGTCTTGTTAATAACTTGGAAACTGTAAGTATCATCTAAACGCATGACGTTGGCGCCCATAAATGTAAAAATGGACATAATATTGTGTAGAACTTTATCCTGAAAGAAAAGACATCTTTCAACATTTTCTATTTTAAAACATCAAATATCAATGATTCATTATAACTCATCAATAAGAGAAATAGCCCAGTTTTAAAATGGGCAAAGGACCTGCGAAGATTTCCCCAAAGATGCACAGTCGATAAGCACAAGAAAAGATGCTCAACATCATCAGTCACTAGGGAAATGCAGACCCACAGACACGGCCTCACGCACTAGGATGACTGCAATGAGACAGACAGACAGTAACACGCAGCAGCGAGGGTGCAGGAAGTCAGAACCCTCCCACCCTGCTGCTGGTGGGTGCAAAACGGTGTAGCTGCTTTGGAAAATAGTCTGGAAGTTTCTCAGAAAGTGAAAGTAAGCAGATGACCCAGCAATTCCATTCCAAACAGAACTGAAAACATGTTCACACAAAACCTCGTTTACAAATGTCCACAGCAGCATCATTTTACTGTAACAGCCGAAAAGTGGGAACTTAAGTGCCCTTCAACTGACAAACATATAATCAAAGTGCAGTCTACACGTAAATGAAATACTATCCAGCCATAAAAGGGAATACTGTGATTTAAGCTTCAACACAGATGAACCTTGCAAGCACTATGCTTAGAGAAAGAAGTCAGACACAAGAACGGCCACATGTTGTATGATTCCATTTACAGACAAGGGTGGTGAGAGAACAGGGGTTCTAATGGGAGATGGAACTGCGCTGGAGCTGGTGGGTTATGATGGTGATATGACTTTGTGAACAGAGTCAAACCCCTGAACTGTACGCTTTAAAT
Source organism: Furipterus horrens (assembly GCF_987537825.1). Lineage (NCBI taxonomy): Eukaryota > Metazoa > Chordata > Mammalia > Chiroptera > Furipteridae > Furipterus > Furipterus horrens. Next base: position 22,732,962 of record NW_028327185.1, read on the forward strand.
GGGCGAATTTTATGGCACATAAACTATATTTCAATAAAAACAAAGGAAAAAATATCAACGATTCTTAACCATTTCTAGATTATCAACCCTTTTGAGAACTACTGACTTTCTTTCAAAGAAAAAAAATCCCATACATGAAAACCTCGCTCATGATTTTCGTAGATCAAAAGACCCCTCACGCTCAGAGAGCCCCAGGGTGAGGACCGCTGACATAAATCTCCAATATGAAAGTAGTTTCAATCTCCCTAAAATTAAGTGATGGACTTCTATCAGGGACATGATTTCTTTAACTGAGTCACTGGTTGGAAGCTGTCTGAGGACTGACAGGGAGAGTAATTTTTCCAGCAACACTAACCCTCCCACTCCCCGGAGCGTTACAAGGCCAGGCACTGCGCTAAGTGCTGAATTGCCCAGCCGTGTCCTCACAGTCACCCTGAGAAGAAGGTTACTACTGCTCCCACTTTACAGAGAGGAGCCGAAGCTTAGCGAAATCTGTCTCAGCTGGTAAGAGGCAGGGCTGAACGCCCACCAGCACTGTTAGATCCCCAAGTCCACTGAACTCACACCCGTGAACACCCGTGCATGCTCACAGGAGGCAGAAACACCTAAGTACCTGCTGAAGTCCGTCATCACCGTACTTACAGGAAATATTCCGGCCACAGTCCCCAGAAGTAAAAGGGCGTGGTGATGAGTCTGAGGCATCTCTGAAACGCGGATGCACTGAACGATCAACTCCACATTGAACTTCTCCTCATCCAGAACGTCTACAGTGGTAAGAAGGTAACAATCTCTAGGTGACAGGCACAGTTCTACCCGAAGTGGACCACTCTCCCACCCTTCTCCTCCAACAAGGCACCAGAGCACACACATACCTTTTGGTATTCTCCCGCCATCTGGAGAAAGTTTTTGGCAGATGTTGAGCAAACAGCTGAGAATTAACTGTTTGGTGTACTCCATGTTTCCCTGCTCTGGGGGCAAAGGTTCTAAGCACCTGCAGGACCCGGAAGAGAAAGGACGGGATGTGCAAGTTGTACCATGTCAGTGATGTACTGATGATCGATGTCCAGAACACGCATTAAATAAGGAACGGCTAAAATACCGGCATTAAACATACAGTGTGTACACAAGATAGAAAATTTCTACCTCTAACTTCTTCCTCATACGGGCAGGTACTCATGTCGGATTACCTCTCCTCCCCACTGCGCTCTCCGCCAGCCTGTTTGGAATCTTAGAATTACTTTGCTTTTCAGATGAAAGAACACATCCACGACTCAATGGCATGTGCTATGTGTAATCTATTTAATAATTTACACCCAAAAAACAGAGGGGTGTCAGTCATGCCGTGTCTTTAAATACAAGTACCGCTGCTCCAGGAACATGGTGTTGAAAGCTAAGAAGCTATAAGAAGATGAAATATTGCCATTTTCAACAACATGGATGGACCCTGAGAATATTATGCTAACAGAAATAAGTCAGTCAGAAAAACCTAACAACCATATGATTTCACTCACATGTGGGATATAAAACTGAAAATCACAGACATAGACAATAGTATGGCGGTTACCAGAGGGAGGGACGATAGAAATGGGGGCCAAATACATGGTGACATAGGATGATTTGACTTTGGGTGGTGGGCACACAATACAATAAACAGGTCATGTATCACAGAAATGTACACTTGAAGCCTCTATGATCTTATTAGCCAATGTCACTCCAATAAATAATAAAATAAATAGATAAAAACTGAAAATAAATAAATCAGAGTTAAGAAGGAAAGCAGGCTGTAAGGTGAGTGAGTGGTTATTCACTACACAGCACAGGATGAAACTTAGGGGCACTGGCAATGGTATCTAAAACCATTGGTTTATGCTTTCAATGATAGTTCTTAATTTTACAGAAAAGCGAAGCAAGAAAAGAGAATGTTAAGTAATAAAATAAGATGAGGCGGAATTTGAATCCCCTTCTCTCCCAAGGCCAAAGGCATGGTCATTACCTTGACAGCAGGTTGAAAAGTGTTGGTATCAGCACCTGTGGGTTTTTGAGCTTCTTTTTGTGCTGCAGTAATTCTAGGATGAGGGTTACTCTTTGCCAGTAAGAACTTCCAACTTCCTGAACAGATTCTAGGTCTTGTGATTTTCTGGGAAACAGACACGACAACAACTTAGAAAAACAATTACTATCAGTGCTAAGAAAAAAATACACCTGATTATGTCAAACTGATTGGTATGGAAAATATCAACAATTTGGTAACATTCGACCCAGGAGCAGGAGGCTCTCCCTGCAAGCACAGCTTACTTCTGCTGCATCTTCTGCCTCCGTGTCTGCTGAATTGTGCCCAAGGACTTTGTTTTATCTGGTGGCTCTAGTTCTAGTCTGACTTGTTCAGCATTAACGGAAATCTGAAATATAAAGAAAAAATGTTGGTGATGTAACTCATGGGATAAAATTAGAGCAGTGAATGCTGATTAAAAGAGGCCATGAAAATGTCTGTTCACTTTATGCCTCCCTACGACTCTAGAGCCCAGGCCAATCGCCAAAGACCAACACCACTGAGAACTACTTACGTATTCATTTGGAAATTTTCCATATATGGATAGCTGGATAAAGATTTAAAGATAAAAAATGGGAGCATATAATACATATTGCTCTGTGCCTACATTTGTTTCCCTTAATTTATCTGAGAAATCTAAGTGAATAATGTTAAAACTCTGAGAACTATTGAATCTGGATATTAAGACTCCACCATATTCTTATCCTACTATGAATGTGTTTTCCTACAAAACAACAAAACAGAATAACGAGGTGGCTGTTCTGATGTACAGCTAGGTTTCGGTGCACGTTCCATCCAACGAGCAGGCTGTCACACACATGTGTCATCTGACAACTCCTGAAGTCAGGCACAACAAGCTGGGACCAGGTGAACACCAGGCCACCACGCATTCCGACCCCTGCACAAACCAGGCAGATCCCCTAACATGAGTAAATTACAAACTAACACACATGCCCAACCTGGTTAAAGCCACAAATAGTTCATACACTAAACATATTGATGAAGACTTCTTATTTTGATTTAGCACTTCCCTATGACCAAAGCTTCTGTGGTTTTGTAATGGTTACATTTGACTTTCTAAAAGCATTGCACAATGGAGGACGGTTAAACGTGGTGCTACTTGGAAGAGAACAAACATTAATAAATAAATTATAAACCATTTGCAACTTACCCCTTTAAAAACACTGCTAATAGTCTGAGCACAATGGGTATTTTTACAGTTCACTAATAAGTCAAACAACATGTGCAAAAGCTTCTGCTGAACTTTTTCATCTGATATAGCTGCAAAAAATGGCTTTGTAATCTAAAGGAGGTAGAAAAAAGGCTATTTAGCTCAATGAACAAACTTGATTTCCAAAGACAATCTTTATATCATTCTCTCACAATGTAAAACTGTCCTCAATTTTGTCAGTTAAAATGCAATACTTCTTAACAATCCATGTGCATCATTCAGTCTTGCAAAATGGGTCAAATAAATCAAATTCCTTTAAAACATGTCCAGTCTACTTCATCTTATCCAAGTAAAACATTACACGTTTTTTTAAAGCTTGAAAGTGCCTCAGTTTCTGAAAGAAGTCACTGACCTTTTCGAGGGCTGAAATCTGAACAGTTGGCATTCCTGCAAAAAGTTCCTTTGTTGTATGCATGGCTTTTATAAATACATCCAGACTCTTTGGGTCCTTATGTAAAAGAGAAGCTGAATATTCATTATATTTCCCCAGAGTGAGATGCAAAACAGTGGCCTCATCTTTCAGGACAGCTGTGGGCTCCTTCTGGGTCTTTTCCAACAGTTGTTCAATCACAGGCAGTAACTGAGAAAGCACCATCTGAAGTGTGCAGAATTTATTCATAAATAGTTATTATACTGACATGTTTTTGCTTGCCCTAACAAAAGACCTCGAAAGAGATCGTGTTGGAAGACTGGGAGCTTAGCCCAGAGAAAAACTCCAATAATGACGACCTCTTGGACATGATTAATCCAATCAAGCACTAAGGTCCTTTCTGGTGGCTTTGTCTATAACAGTCAAAAGCTCTAAACCCTTCAGAGATGAGTGGTGAAATCTGTGAGTGTCCTGAGACCTTTTGAAACCAGGAAAAACAAACTAAACAGAAGGGTTGGACTATAAAAATAAATTTTAGCTTTCTCTAAACACTGCACTCTCCCAAACAAAGTTTCCAACTTGATATAATCAGTATGTGAAGTTTTTAATAACTAAACCAGGTGCCAGCCAAATATGGCTTGTGGGCCAGAGCTAGAGGACCGTCTGTTTTGTAAATCTGGCTTCTGACACAAAGCCAGGCCTGTCTGTTTACCTACTGTCCCTGCTGCTACCGCCACACAAGGCAGAGCTCAGCAGCCGCCAGCGGCTGTATGACCCGCAGAGCCTAAGTTATTTACTATTCAATCCTTCAGGGAACAAGATGGTCACTTATTAAACTAGACCAGGGATGACACAGAGCTGATAAATGCCATCTGTTTGCTCCTACCAGGAAAATTCAATCAAATGGTTTGTACCCAGTTGTATCCGTGTTAGTAAATCTCCATGCTGCGGTCAGTCCGAGACTGATGAAGCGCACAGCCATTTGGACATTTTCCTCTGCAACCAGCACACTTGCTACATGAACTAAGCTCTCATAACCTCTCTCTTTTGGACTACAGGTTCCCATGACAACGTAATGAAAGCTATATGTTCCAACCCCCTGAAAAGTATACAACCACATATATTTAAAAAGTGAGCAAATGGTTTTCAAATGCTCAGTTTTATGAGGGGGGACCCCTACAAAAAAAAAATTTATTTTTTAAAACTTGTGTATTTATTTTAATATGTTCCAACTTCAGTCACCTTCAAGCTCTCTCCATTGGATGTAACACACCTATCGAGACGCTCTGTCCACTGCCCAAAACAGTTTTGAACTCATCAGTTCTGACACATTTTAGTGCCTCTGCGTTTGTTTCACCTCTTCCACATCGGCAAAGCGTTTCCCTGTGAGGACTTTCTTTTATCCAGGGTAACAAAAAAAAAGTAGCTCGGGGCGAGATCGGGTAAATAGGGACAGTGGGACATGGGAGTCATGTCATTTTTGGTCAAAAACTGCTGAACATTCAGCACAGTGTGGGCAGGTGCGCCCACAGATGACCCAACATGAAATGGGCAAACGCACTGAAAGTCAAAAAACCTCGGTGAAGCCTCTCACAACAACGCCAGCCGGTGCACTGATCCAGCTGGGTTCCTTGAGCACTCACCTAGCGGGGGGGCCTGTACTACAAGGGCCCGCATTCCAGAAGATAATTCCGGGTTTTCTTTGCCCCCCCCCCCCCCACCCAATGTCCGAACACGTTATCCTGTAGAGGATTTTCACCAGAAGAACACACGCAACCCTACAGGTTTTCCAGTGTGCCTTCAGTGTTTCTCCCCATGTGACGCTGAAGTTCATTTAAAATCAAGTCAGTGATTAGACAGAGATAACATGCAATTTTAAAATGGAAAGAAACACACCATTATTTGCTTTTTGTTTCCTATCTTCTTCTTCCCCACAACACTTCCCCTCCCAAGTGAAGAAGAGCATTTTCCCTGAGCGCACACAGGTGCCCCTGTGCGGCCTCGCATGTGTAGCAGCGACTCCCCTGACCCACAGCGACACCGCATGGAATGCAGTCGCCTGACACCGCACTCACCTCACTGTGGACTCCCTGAAGCACTTTCATCAGATCTTTGGCAACGTAAGACGGGCAACTAGATACACAATAAAGCAGGTTTTTCAAAGTTTCAGACAACTTCTGATGAGATTTTGGTTTCTTTTCTCTCTGCAATTCCTCAAATAAGGTAGCCAAATCCTAAGATACCAAAAAAGACAATAAGATAAAAAGGAGTTATGCAACTATGAAGGTTAAATGTACTAAATATGGAGGGTCATTCTTCATTTCCCCTTGAAACCTTAATAGGCAAGGACATTCGTCCCCCTCAGTCAAGACAAGACACTGACTGATCTTCCAGCAGATGTCTTTTAAAAATGGGGACTAAGATGGCAGGTATTGACCTATCAGTTTCTAAATTCAGAGACTGAACTCAGTCAAAATCCCTGCAAAGCCAAAGTCAGGAGAGGAGGAAACCATCCATGCGTACACACAGGCGTGTGCACATGCGACCCCGTTGCTGAGGAGCTACCTGAACGATGTAGGTGGCATCCGAGGTGATCTCCTCTGCTTTGGGCACCACGTGCTCTATCACCATGTGGAACGGGGATGCCACTCCACTGAGGGCCTGCAGACAGTGAACGGCCGCCCTCCGCACTTCCTTTATGGGGCTTCCCAGGTTAAGCAGCAGAGATGCCACCACTGAAACCAAAGGGAAAAATACTTAAGTAACAATTTAAAAAAAGGGAATAGTTCAAAATTTAAATAATACTCAAAGGTACGTGATGAAAAGTTTTACTCCCCACTCAAACACCCTCCCTGAAGACTGTTCACTGTCTATTTGTTTGCTCTTCTAGGTGAATGCTAAACATATGCCGGTGAATTCCTTTGAAAATACACAAATGGGAGCAGAGAACAGATAAACCCTTCTGCAGAAGCCACTGTCACATCTCAAAACATTCTGCAAGTGTTTTCCTCACAAAACGAAATTAAATCATTCTTTTCAAGTTGTACAGGTCTCCAATGATTTTCCCTGTTTTTAAATCCAGTACCTTACTAGAGAAAGTTTAGGCTGATTCTAGACTTTGGCATTGAACCTGCTGCCAACACCCCTGCACACACACCCTCGCAGAAGCACGTGGAGGAAGGTACCTACTTGTGCATCGTGCTCGGCAAAGATTTTGTCCTGAACTGATGTTTACTGTGACTTTACTTCCAATGCATAAATTTTAGTCCATTTTTTCTTCTAGTTTTGTATGTTGTTTAGAAAGGCCCTCCCTACTCTGAGTGAATTTAAAGTATCGATCTGTACATTTAGAGATCATATGTACTCCATGATTTTTGCTAATATTAGAGCTAAGTTTTTTTCTGTGAAATCTGGGAGTTTCTTCTGAGTAGTGAGGCTTGAGTCAAACTTTTCAAATGTTTCCAAAAAGCTGGCCAGACACCCTACTGAGCAACCCACCCACGAAGCCCACAGATCTGAGTGTCACCTTTCCCTAAAACTTCTACTTCTGACAGCTAGGACTTCCAGAACCACGTTCGGTAACAGTGAACAGTTTAATAGGAATGCTTTTGCTTCCCCAGCTATGCAGTGGAAATATCAGTTTCTGACTTGAGAAGTATTTTTATCATGTTTCTCAAGATTTTGCTGTCACTTAATCAGAAATAATTACCAATTTTTATCTAATGATGATTTTTCTCCTTCAACACTGATATGGCCAATTATGTTATTGTGAACCAATTCTGTATTGTTGAAGTGAACTCTATTTGGGCACATGCTTAATTTTTAAAAAATAGACTGCTGAACTAATTTGCAAATATTTAGGATTTTTGCACTATTAAAACCCTGGCTTACTGTTTTGTCTGTCAGTGGCAATTTTCAATGCTATGCTCACTTTAGACAAAGGATCTGGAACCCTGCCTTTGTTCCACGCCCTGCCCAGCCCAGAAGCATTGAAGAGCTAACAGAATGCATCTGTGAGGGCAACTGGATTGTGGGGAGGGGGGCTTCTTGAAAAGCTGTCTCTGGGATAAGAGACATCTAGTTTCCTTTTATGGTAACTAGTTATTATATTTCATGCTTTGTACTGAAGCACATTTTGTTGGTTTTAATTTTCTAGAATTGATCCATTCTATATTTTCCACTCTAGAATGCTAAGAGCTTCACAGCTTCCAAACTTTTCTGAGGTGCATACGAAAGCTGGAAATCCTTCCTGGTCTCTGCAACATTAAATTACAAAATAAAGTCAGAAACAAACAACTGAGCCACACTGGCCAGGGCTCTATATTAATATAGACCAATGCTTATGAGATATTAAGTAAAAAACTAAAGTTAAAAAATGTACAGGAAGTTCTCATCAAAATAAATCTTTTTTAACTTTTAAAAAAATCTACCTAAAACAGGGGCTGCAATTTTATAGTAAGTAGTGGACAAATAAATACATTCATAAGATTTTATTTTGTAAGTAAAACTTGAATTTATTATATCTACTTTACCTTATATTTGATAAAATATTGGTTACAACTATAATTACATGCTCCTCCAAGGAGCTAATGAAAGACAAACATTGAGAAATAGTTCTATGAAAAGTTTACGATCATTCACTTTGCTTTCACAAAACATTTATAAAGAGCAACTTTGGAAGTAATAAATAACCAAGAACATCTCCAAATTTCCCAAGGGCCACTCATTCTTCTGACAGTAAATTCATTCCAGTCTGAAGCACCAAGGGCATCCATTGTCAATCAACTCTCGCATCTTCAGTCACTATGGGGACCTCTGCCAGGGCCTCCCATTTGTCAATAGCTTCATCAACTGCATGAAATTCTGTATGTTTTACAAAATCTGCAGTTTTACTTAATCAAAAATACTAATTTTATTTTGGGGGGTTTCATAATGGGTACCCAATCTGAAATGACTTACATGTGGTAAAAGAAATTAGCCCAGGAGGGCTGTCTGAGTGGAGACCCACTTTGTAAGTAGTCAGTTAAATAATGAGTTACATATATTATGATGGTTTGGATTAATCACCTACCACTTCCATCATCTGGTTTAGTGAGATCTTGCAACTGACATTTATAACGTAAAAGCAATACTTAGAAGTAAACAGATATAATTTATATATGGGGGGGGGGATACAATACTCTATTTCCAAAACTATAAAAAAGAAATTCTCCAAGCTACAACCCACACGAAGCACACACAGAGAAAGCCATAAGAGCCGGTCATAACAGAACATACAACGCTCTGGGCGGTACCTGGAGAGGACGTGGAAGCCAGCTGGGCTCTACACTGTGGCTTCTGGGAGGTCAGCATTGCACAGCCCATGTAGAGGGCTTCAGTCTGGAGCACTGACTTCACACTGCAGTTCAGGGGATTTGAAAGGCTAGACCCATAGGTCCATAAAACAGAAAAGAACTTGAATAACTGAAAAACATCTTCTAGATGCACCTAAATTAAAAAACAAAAACAGCAAAGCTTAATTTTTACTAAATGTAATAGCGTACAACTATAGAATACAAATACTTTACTACAATATTTTGCTTTGTCCAATCACATAAACTTATTCTACACTTGGTATTTTAGTAAACTCGCAAGTATGTAATGAATTCAGAGGGCTGATACCCAGAGGACTCGCTGTAACTTTGCACTTGAACACATTTAACAAACAAACAAAATGAGGACGTGAAGCAGAACGTTGAGACAAGAGTGATGGTGGGGAAGCACCATTAAGGAAGTCCTTCAAAGGTGCGGTGAACAACGTCAGCTGTGTCAACTGCTGCTGAGAAGTCAAGTCGGACAAGAACAAAGAACTGACCTCCTGGCAGCATGGAGGCAGCTGTGTTGTGACGAAATTTCCTAGTTGAGTGACTCTGCTGGGCTAAATCACCTCTCTCAACACCAGTCCCTGACTGGTCATGGTATTAACCAACCAAGCAGACTGAGCTGTTATGGTCAAACATGTGGAGAGGCCCAACACAAGAGGAGGCATGTGGCAATGTTAGTCTGTCAAACCTATTGATTGGGGTCAAGATTACCAACCTGCTTTACAGGGCTTATGCTGATCATCATGTGCTCTCTACTGTTTACAAGTCCACTTTCATTCAAGACTGTCCTGACTAAGAGAGCCTGTGATACCCTGAAGGGAAGAGCACGCCAGAAAAAGAGCCCGCACCTTGATGAAAAGCTTCATCAGCACCCTGAAGTGAGCGGTGTCAGCCCCGCGGAGTATCGTCTCAAAGAGCCCGAGGAGCAAGCGCAGGTAGTCTCTGCCGTCTGCCTCCAGCCGGTCGGGGTTCCACCACACCCCATCTACGTGGGTGGGACGAGAGAGACGACGCATGACTACGTGAGTGCTCTGCTGGGGCTTGCATTCAACAAAAGAACAGTCGTGGAGCCAAGAGCTCGGTTGTCCAGGATATCCCATTCAAAAGAGTCCCACCTTGTCCTACCTTTAGGAAAAGATTCAGGAGCCTTTAGTGCATAAATAAAATTTTTCAGCAAAAGCACGAGTAACACCGAGTCCTCCACGGCAATCCGCTGGGCGGCGTTGACCTGCTGTATGTAATGTGCCCACAGCGGCGCTGGGATCGCCCTGTCCATCGTCAGTTCAGAATGCCATTCCGGGGACATTTCCTGAAACAGCAAAGGAACAAAATGGCACAGATTCAAAGGAGTTCTGGCAATGGGTCACGCAGGTGGGCAGCAATGTGTGTATGACTGGGTAATACGCACAACTCTGTGTGCATGTGCGTTTAGGTGCGAGAATAACTTTAATTAAATTTTTAAAGAGGTCTAACACCATTCACAAGAAATAAGAAAACCATGGCTTCATATTTATCTGTTCTCCTAAAACACCATCCCTAAAAACAAACATTATTCACATATATTGTGTGTCTCAAACAGCACCTTTCTAAACAGAAAGAGTTGGATTTCTAAGAGATCCTTAACAAGACTTCTTATTTCACGTTTTTACGCTTATCTGAAGAAGGTACATTATAAAATCTCCAAACTTACTGATGAGTCTAAACAAGCAGCAAACTGTTAAGATATTCAGAAATTATACTGCAAATGCCAAAAGAAAGCATGAGAAAAGGTGTAGGAAGATGACCAACAGGACTGCATACAGGCACGAGCAGAGTAATTACTGGGAAGAAAATCAGCCCAAAGCCAGACGTACGAGATGCTGTCCTTAGTGAGGGACTTTTTGGCTCAAAGTGCTGCCACAGCCAGAAAGATGCTCATGACTCTCAGAAAGGGGATTAAATATAAATAATATAAAACCACCTGTATCTATGTATATATAAAATACACAATCTGTCCACACTTTTAACACTGAGAACAAATACAGTTCAGTTTTCACACTTTTACAAAAAATCACAAAGTTAAAAAGGACTTCTCTGGGCAACTTTTTAAAAGAGGAAGAATTATTCCTTTAAAGTTTATATAACTTGAGTTACCAATGGCCATGACCAGAACTTATAAAATTCTGAGGATATATGTAAATGTGAAAAGAATGTGATTCATTTAGCAAATCCTATGGGGAGCCCTCTGATGTTTGGAGGACAAATAAAAACAAAATGCTATTATATATGGCAGATACAAAAAGAAATAATCTTATTACCTCCAACTGTGATACTAGTAAAGATGTAAAGTAGTAACTTAGTAACTTAGTAACTCAGTAGGCTGGTGAGAGCCAAATCTAATGTAATGTTAAAATAATACAAAAGATCTGTTTTTAGTAAATAAGCACATGCGGAATATTTTGTTCAAGCACTGACACACCTAGCAAATTCTTCATCACTAAAGGCAGTTAGGTATAGCTTGGATAATTAATCCCAATAATGATGACACAGACACAAAACACTGCAACCCTCAAATTCTATAATTTAATTTTCTGCGAAAGGAAGAGAGCGCCTTATTCACCCACTACTGCTCCCAAGGCTGCTTCCTGGTCACTCCAGACCCAAACCCCCTGCCCCACGGCCTCTAGCACTAGCTCTGCCCTGACCCCCAGGCCAGGCCCTCATGATGCTTCACTGACTTTCCAGGGACGTTGACTCCTTACCACAGCAGTAATGACACCTTCGAGCTTCTTAATTTTTTTCTGCAACAAGCCAAAGACTCTTATCGCAAACGGAAAGTGAGTTTCTTTCAAAGATGAACAACAAGAGACGAGCACTGCCAGGATCACGTGTGAAGTCACTTTCTGATTCAGGCTATAGCACTCCTTCTCCCCCACGCTGATTAAATCCTCCACCTGGAAAACAAGCATTGCCCATTACTGGTCAATCTTGGTTTGCACCAAACAATTTTCACTACACCTCGGGCCTCGCTAGATAGTATGTGTTTTACATTTAAAGTTAGATGACAAATATAGAGCCTTACAAAAGTAGTAAGCACTGAATTCTAAATAATTATAAAAAATAAGTAATTTCAGAAATTATAATGAACATAATTGTGCTTGCCAACTGGATATGTTTTTAAATTGCATACCTAATACCTTTATAAAGGTATATTTACTACAGCAAAAGAAATTTTCTCATTTAGATATCTTGCTATTTTAACAAAAATATAACTAATATTTTAAATGAGGGGGAAAAGGTGGTGAAAAAGTACTCATTCCTACTGGTCCAATATAAAACCACAATGAAATAAATTATATAAAATGTTAAGTATTTCAACAATCGGCAGAATATACATTATACATAAAGAAAAACAAAATACTCAAGAATGCAAGTTATAAAAAAAAAAAAAAAAAAAGAGAAGGATCTACTAAAGCAAACACCAAGAATCTAAGATCACAAGAAGGAAACCTAGGGGTTGGACTTGAACAGCATCCCTACCATCTTCAGCATTGAAGAAGGATCCCCTGATTTTATATTGTCAGCCAACAATTCAATCATCCTCTGATTTGCTACACCAATTAGTTTTCCTGTCTTTGTACTTTTAATCACATTTTCAAGAGCTGTAAAAAAAGAAAAAATTAAACACAGGGCCCTGATGTCACCAACACTTGCTTAAAGAATCATGTACAGTAAGGAATATAAGAAAAAATTTTACACTTTTCCTATAAAGGGTTGCTTTTTATTTTTCCTTTTGTCCAATTCTGAATTTGTCTGTGGGTCGGTTTCTTTCTCATTGTATATTTTATCTTAGCAAAAAAATTTTAAACCTTGACATAATACACATGATTTCAAATAAGTACAGCCGATTTCTTATATTTATCTTCTTTTTGAAGTGTTACCTGTTCATTTCTCCTAATGAGCAGCTGAATTTCGTACCTTCTTTCCAGCCTCTCAGCAAAGGATGCAGAGAGCAAAGCCCTGAGTTGGATAAGTAGAGAGCGATTTTCGTTTCAGCAGACTCCAGATCATCACTGCCAAGGACCATGAAGGGAAGCAGGTGCACCACTACCTGATTCGCCAATTCATCCTTTCCACTCAGCATCTCTTCTTGAACTATTATGTCTGTTGCCAATTCAAGTACCTCATACCTAAAAGATACAAAAGCACATTTGGCTCAGAGACACATTAGAGACTTCAATTCAGCAAGAAATCATCATTACACTGTTTCAGCAAACATTTTTTTTTTAAATAAATCACATCAGGATAACTATAACATAAAACACATCACACTATATATCTTAACTCTACTAGAAATCAAGAATTTACTCATAAGTTCAAAAAACAGCTGAACACATACTATTTGCTAAGAATTAGATATGATAGATATAAAAACCTTTAAGACACACCTCTTCCTCTAAGGCGCTTAAGGCATTTTTCCATGCAAAAAGCTTAGGTGCCCAAGATAAAATAACCAACCCTGGCCAGGTGGCTCAGTTGGTTGGAGTGTCGTCTTGTACACCAAAAGGTTGCAGGTTCGATTCCCCGTCAGGGCACATACCTAGGTTGTAGGTTCAATCCCTGGTCAGGGAGTATATGAAAAGTAATTGAATGATGTTTCTTTCTCTCTCTCTCTCTCTCTCTCTCTCACACCCTTTACTTCTAAAATCAATAAACATATCCTCAAGTAAGGGTTAAAAAACAAGAAAATGAAATAACCAGAGCTCATCAAACACTTACTACAGAGGTATCATGTCCTTCTGAGCTTATTTTATATTTAATATATTTTTAAACTGTTAAGTAATATATTATCTGTGTAAAACAAAACCCAAATATATATTTACTCAATAGAAAATGAAAGTTCTTTCCCACCCTACTTTCCAGATTTCGGTGTATCATACATTATATACTTCTTTTTCTAATTTATTAAGAAAAATTTCAGATGTAATTTCATAAGTATAATGAACCCACACAAATGCAAAGGAAATTTTTATAATGCAAGAATGTCACATTAAGATCCATTTCATTGCCATGATCAAAGTGTCATGTAACTAAATTTTAAGTTGCAAATATGAAAAGCAAAAGAAAAAAGATAACGATGAGTTTGATATAAGAATTTCACCAATTCAAAACAGTATGAGGAGAAATGAATACATACCATGTCCTACTTTTTGAAAGGTCTGCTCTTTGAAAGAGATTCAGAAGATTTGAAACAGTCACTTCTGATGTAAAATGCCTCTTGAAAGTCTAGAGGGAAAAGAAATGTCCTGTGAATTTTTACTTATTTCAAATATATATGGTGCTTTTCAAATGAACTTTAAAATTTAATAAATTATAAAGAATTTATCTTCTAGAAATCCTCGTATAATTTAAACATTTTATAAGAGGAATTTCTCAAAAGTGGCACCCATGAGCCTATTTTCCATGACCCCAGGGTGAACTCCAGAGCTCTTTTCCTTTCTGAAGAACTTCCTCATGAGCTTTTCCCCACCAGGCTTATGCCTGCGCTCTCAAGAGAACAAATTTCCAATGTCAGAAAAATTTTCAAATATGTTCCTGCCCAGAGCAGGGAGTCACATGAGAAGGGCAAGAAAATATTTACCAAGAAATGTGCATGTCAGTGAACAGCCCATTTACTTACCTCAAAAGCATTTAGAGCTGACAAAACGACGTCTATACTATCATCACCTAATCGGGTTAAGACAGCTTCTTTTATGAAAGATTCATCAATACTCTCCTGAGCAAGAAAAGAAGAATTAATGTAGTTATTGCTAAAACCTTATACAACTTTACACTGAAAAGGAAGCTTGGTTTTGTGAAAAGCACGGCGGGATACTCACTGAGGAATGCAGGCTCTGCTCTGAATGGAAGGTCACACACCCTCAGCTCACCTGCACTGAACTAGGTAATCTCTAAAGGGTCTTTTTATTTTAGATGAGTAATTGTCCAGCATGAACCTTTTACAGTTTCCCTTGAAAATACAATATGTATAATCTAAATATAGTTCTTGTATGAAGGGGCTGATCGTACTAAAATGAGAGCACCCAGGACTGAGAGTACATAGGTGTGTCCTTACGTAAGTTCCTCAGCCTTTCTTGATCTCACTATTCTCATCTGTAAAACAGAGCTGATAATAACACAGACAATAAAGCACAACCACTTGCAGCAACAGAACAGTAAGACTGCTAATTAACCTGGATATATCCCTACCTGTAGGTGGTAACAAAAAATCCCTAGAAGTCACAAAACTGAAGTACAAGTTCCACATATCAAGCGCCACCAAAATTCTCTCCAGGGCTAACAAGCAGCCAGTGTCCCAATCAGAGCTCTAGCAGAGCCCACAGCACTGCCCTGTACGCTGGCGTGCACAGCGCCCTCCTCTGAGGAGCTAGCCAAGCGCCGAGGCGGCCGGGGAGGCGGGCGCACAGAAGGAGGGGTGAGAAGAGCTGCAGGAGTGCTGGGAGGTTCCAGAAATCTTCCTCTCACAACCAGGACCGACACTCAGCAAGTGTAGTTATCCACCGATCAGCAGTTTGTGAAGGAACATAATTTATGCCAGATCGGAAATCATACGTAGATCAACCATTTCTAAGGAAACATTCTCATAGGTCTTCATGTTGCTTTTATTATTTATATAGCAATTTTAAAATTAAGCATAACTCTTCAAAAATATAGAAAACAAAAATATTAAAAATAGAAACAATATTTATAAGTCAAATATTTAAAACTTAGGAAATCAGTAAAATTCAAGTTATGAATTTAATGTAATTATGATTATCTAAAATTAAGTTCTGCTTGTAATATGACTTGGTTCTAAGTGCATGACACCAGTTCTAGAATTCAGCCTGTTTATACTACCATGTGCTGTGGGAAAAGTATAAACTGCTACTACTTTTCTCTATTCCAGAAATTTTTCAAATATGCAAAAAAGTAATAGATGAGACAATTTTAAATATCATGCAGATGAACATTCTATTTTAATCATAGTAACTACGGTAAAATGTATATACCGTGAGCACTTCAAAGCCATGATCTGAAGAGTATGTAAAAAATAAAAAGAAGTCCATTTAAAAGAAGCTAAAGAAAAATTTAAGTCAATAATAACAGTGGTAAGCTAACATAGAAAATGTTGTGAAGATACTGTCTGAATAAAGTTAGGAAAATAATGCTTTTTTTGAATGACTGCAAAGTCTTTGTAAATATCATTTTGCTATCAAGGCAGAATTTACAACTTAGGTTGGCCTCTGTGCTTACTATTTGGAGCCACCAGAATTTTAAACACAAATGCAACTGCAGTTGCTGACAGGGCACAGTGCTCCCACAGCTGTCCTTCTGATGCCCCCATACACTCATGCCACACTCAAGACAATCAAAAGCAAATTTCAAAACTAAAAAAGTTCTCAGATAATTTGAGAGCCTTTGTAGATTGACCTATAAATTCCAGCTTGAAAAACACTGAGTTAGAGCTAAACTAATGAGCTGCAATGTGGAAACAGGACAACAGCTGTCACGAAGGCATACACAGGTGCCACCTGTGCTGGAGCGTGTCGGTCCTAACCCTCTGTCCCTGACTGTCCTCTGCTTTACTCAGCTCACCTCTATGATCACACGGTATCGATTCTAGGTGCTAACTTCAAGTTCTTGTTCTAGAGTTACATTGTTCCTCACAAGGTAAAAGCATCACAAATGAAAGCAAGCGAACACAAACCTTTGACGTTTTCATGATATTTTTCAGATGATTAATGGCCAGAAGTCTCACAGGTGCAAGGGGATGATTCAGACTGAGCATCAAGGAGGTATCAGAATCTGCTAAAATCTATAGGATTCATCAGTTACCAAATGATTTCACCACTAAATATGAGCAGCATATGAGCAAGAATAAAAGCCTGAGAAACCACCTCAAATCGCCCAACACACTCAGTAACAACCGTCTAATTTCAGAAAACAAAAAGTAAAGCAAAATCGTTGTCTCCAACATGGTATAAGTTGTAACAGATGAAAAAATTTGTATTGTTAATGCTGTGATTTCCTGTGTACTTGTGTCTACAGGTAGGTTTAATTTAGTAATTCTATAAAGTAATTTTGTATACTTCATATACATGATTCCAAAGTGAAAAGCACTTGATGTAAATCACTATATTTGCACCTTTACAAAACTTAAATTTAAAAAAACTGTTCACTGAAAACAGAATGCAATTCCTCTAAAGGATACAATAGTGACACTCAAGTTAGTAATGACCTACGTACTTACGTAATCAGACTACGGAAATCTGTATACCAAGCTAAGACTTGGAAATGAAACACCACTGAAGATAGTCTCATTATGAAAGAAAAAAGTCAACAATCATACTTCTCTTCATAATATTTATTTTCAAGGCTAATTATAAGAATTGCTTAAGTGTCTGACTTCTAGTATAAAGATTAAGGTGAATCATCAGGAAATTTCTGACGTTCTAACATGATCATGAAATAAAAACGCACCTCCTTTTTTTCCAATCGAAGACTTAGGACAGCCACCAGTGGCTGCTGGCACTGCACTGGGAATTGTGGACAGAGGAGACGGTAAGGACACTACAAACTATTTTAATCATAGTAACTACGGTAAAATGTATATACCGTGAGCACTTCAAAGCCATGATCTGAAGAGTATGTAAAAAATAAAAGGAGTCCATTTAAAAGAAGCTAAAGAAAAATTTTAAGTCAATAATATCAGTGGTAAGCTAACATAGAAAATATTGTGAAGATACTGTCTGAATAACTAAAGTTAGGAAAATAATGCTCTCTTTGAATGACTGCAAAGTCTTTGTAAATATCATTTTGCTATCAAGGCAGAACCGGTGTGAGGCCACCTTTTGGTGACTCTGCTAATGAACATCATATATAGCATTTCCAAATGATACTTTTCCTGGAATAGTCACAATTATTTAAATTCCTGTACCTTTCTCCAGGTGTTCAATCCCTGCCTCAGGGCCTTACCTCGGGTTACTGGGCAAAATTGTGTAAAAATCTCATCTTTGCATAAAACACGCCAAGAGCCCTGGCCGGGGAGCTCAGTTGGTTAGAGCACCATCCCAGTGTGCCAAGGTTGTGGGTTCGATCCCAGGTCCAGACACATAGAAGAATCAACCAATGAATGCATCAATAAGTGGAACAACAAACTGATGTTTCTCTCTCTCTCTCCACCATTTCCCTTCTCTAATATCAATTTTCAAAAGATTAAAATACACACACACACACACTCCAAAGAGAGGAGTTAAAGTAGCAAATTCCCTCCCAGATTTCTTCAAATAACCACACAAATGTACCACAAATTGTCATAGCTCCTCTGAAGAAAAACTAACCTGATACTTTCCTCCACTTGTAGAAAGAGAGATAAATTGGTGGAAAAGCTCTTGTTTTTTTAGGTCTGTAATTTGCTTTAAGTGTTCTTCTAAGACAGCATCTAATGTTCTGGGGTATCTGGAAAGAAATTAAAGAGTTAATCTATATAGAAAATTATACAAAGTTATTAACGACACATACCCTACATGTATAAAAGACATAAATTTTAAAAAGTAGAGACTGAGACTAATATTTTAATAGAATATATAAAATCAAGTGATACTGATCAAATTTATTACTATAACTATTACAACAACGTCTCTAAAAAAATTATACTCTCCTCAGTTCCCACACAACCCCTAATTCCTCTTACATTTTAAACACATTTAAATCTTATACCTGTCTTTTCCTGAAGGGAAAGAATAGGACGGTCTCTTTACAATTCATTTACTACATTAAATTAAGACAAGACACACACACATCAACTAAACAAGAGTCACAAACACACACCACTTACTTGCTTTCTAAAAGTCTGATAAGTGGAAGAAACTGTTCATTAAGCAAAGATACTTTATTAGAATTGATTTCTTCCTGTGAATTATATGAAATATACTCTTCAAAAAGAAGGCTGCAAAACAAAAACAGTATCAACAGACATGAGAGTTACTGTTTATTGAGTACCTATCATGTTCTACATGGTTTAGGAAAATTATCGCTCTCCTATTCCTCCAAGGTAGAAAATTACACTAATTTTCCAGATGCAATGCTAGGGCTAAGAAGTCTTATAATCTGCCTGAGGTGAAACAAGACCAGAACAGCTGCTGCCCTGGGTGCTGACAATGCCAGGCAAAGAGGAGCAGAAATTTCAGCCCTGGCCTGATCCAAAGCCCAAGCTCTCAACTGTTTCACATGTACACTCCCCCTTTTCGTTCAGAAGCCACGCCTGAGAGCTGGAGCCACAAACGATGAGACGCCAGCACACAGGCACCCGCCCCACGTCACACAAGGGCAGACCCAGATCCAGAGAGCCAGGCTGAAGGACTTGCTACTGTAGCCCTCTGGAAATGACAGAGGCAAGTTCAAAGCCACACCTGACTGCAATGGCTGCATTCTCTGCACTCTATCATGTTGCCCTTTAAGCCAGAAAAGAAACTGGGAGACAAAACTGTTTTTACAGAAAAGGGAGAAGTAACTTTTACTTCATGCCGACCCTCAATATGAAGCTTCTAGTTGATATTTACTGAATACCAACTGTGATGTATTGTTTCAGGTATTTTGGTCCACTTCCTATCAGGAAACTGAACAGTCACAAATTACATGTAGCTATAACCCAAATTCAGCTTAAATATTCACTGTTCATGATCATGTATAAGTGCTAAAGAGAAGCAAGAGAAATTACTTTTTCTGTTGTCTCAACTATTGGACTAAGTACTTATAATTAATGAATTGATATGGACAAAGCAAGAAATACATTGTAATGGGATACTGAAAAACCCTAGATAGTATACTAAGCCACAGAATTACAAAACAAAAGCATGTTAAAATAACCACTTACCTAGCCAACAAATGGTCTAAGTTGTTCTTCAGTGAGATGTGTGTAAGTATAGCTTCCAAGTGTTTCCTGTAGATCTGACCATCCATCCCTTCAGTTTCTTCTTCTTCGTATATACAACAAATTAAAATCGATTGGGGAAATGATTTTTGCACGCTTACACTATTAAATTTACTTACAGCAGAAAACTTTCCTACAGGAGTAACTTTAAAACATATACACTAAAACCTGCTCTTTTTAAACCTCTTTTCAGAAGTGTATTTCATCTATTTATTCATGGATATTTTCCACAGCATTTCTGCATGTATTACCCTAATTTACCCTTTACCTGAAGTTCTCTGTATTTTTAAACACCAGTATGATCATGCCTACCTCACTAATAAAACCCAAGTCCCAAAACACAGTCTTCCCCCAGGTCACATTGTGAGTGGTTAGGACCCGAACTGAGGTCTCAGTAAACCACAACTGTGCCCCCTATCTATGGGGGCAGCATTCAAAGACCCCCAGTAGATTCCTGAAACCTTGGATGGTACTGAACACTACGTATATGTTTTTTCCTATACATACGTACCCATGACAAAGTTTAATTTATAAGTTAGGCACAGAAAGAGATCAACAACTAATAATAAAGCAATTATAACAATATATAGTTATATTGTGTAAATGTGGTCTCTTTCTCGCTCTCAAAAAATTTCTTTGTCCTGTACTCACTTTCCTTTTGTGACGATGTGAAATGATAACATGCCCTACTAAGTCAAGAATTTTACCTTTTCACTAAAGAAAAGCTTCCTTTTGGCACATCTGAATCCCCAGCATCACTGCTCTCCCGCTTGTGCGCATTGCTAAGTGAAGTAAGGGTGACTTGAACGCTAGTACTGTACTATTGAGACAGCTGACCCGATGACCAAGAAGTTACTAAGTGACTAATAGGCGGATTAGTTTACAGCGTGGAGACACTGGGCAAAGGAATGAATCAGGTCTAGAGAGGGACAGAGCAAGATTTCATCATGCTACTCAGAACCACACACAATTTAAAACTCATGAATTATTTCTGGAATTTTCTATTTAATATTTTTGAACTGTAGTTGAACACAAATAACTAAACTATGGAAAGCCAAAGGGGGGAAAATTGTGTCACTGGGAATAGGCTAAATGCTCGTCCTAATACCTGTAAACGTATGAGGTTACATTTGGTCCTGCCTTCAGAGACTAGGGCAACATCACTCATTACCCTCAGAATAGGGAAAATGAACTTCATTTACACAAGGCATGTTTCTGAAACATACTTAAACCAAGACTTGGTTAAGCAAATCTTATTTTCTAATAGACTGACATATATTTAGAGATGCCTTTCTTAGTCCAAGTAGCAACAGGTCAGAGTTGTTCTCCCTTTTCTTTATTTATTGAAGGATAAAATACATGTAATGCAAGTCAACATTTTTAAATTAATTTTGGGTTTAAAAAAATTTTGGGATTTTTATGCACGAGATTTTCTTGGTCTTGTACTTTCAATGACTCAAGGGAGAAAAACACTTTTGTAAGCAAGTGAATATTGTGAATGAAATCACTAAAATTCATTAAATACCTAAATAAAAACGGAAGCCTTGGCCGAGTGACTCAGCTGGTTAGTGTTGTCCCAACACCAAGATTGGGGGTCTGATCCCCGGTCGAGGCACATATACCAACCGATGACTGCACAAGTGGGACAACAAATCAATGCTTCTCTCTCTCTCTAAAAACTTAATTAATCAACTGAGAAGAGAAAGTTTTTGTTTTCAAGTAATTCCTTAGCCTTTCCTGTAGAGATTATTTAAGAACACACATTTTTTAAACAATAGAATTCTGAGCATATCAAGGATTCTCGCCAACCCTGCTCTTCCCTGCAAAGGTTTCTCACATAAGAAAAATAAACTAATTACACAAAAACAATAGGTTGGTAAAAACTTTAAATACCTTAGACATAAACATGGGTGTGGTTCCTATTTTAAGAGGATTAAATAGACAGCAAGTGTTTGGACAGAGTGTAAAACCACATACCTGTAACTTGATTAATGATGGAGACAACAAGATGGGGAAGCATGTAACGCAGAAGAGGACTGATGTCGTATGTTTCAGAAATCCCATGAAGTATTGTAATAAGATCAGGAACATTACACAAGTGTGGAAATGGCCTTTGAAGAAACAAGTACATAAGGTGTTGACTTTACAAGTTACACAATAAATGGCAATTTATCTTCAAAATATTATTCAAAACCATATCCTTCACATCTAATTATCACTTCTCAATTCAATTGTACATACTTCTTCCCAAGGCTCTCTGGCTTCTGTCTCTGCAGGAGCACTATCAGGCAGCCTAAGCCAGCCTTGACCAACGCAGGCGTTTTAGCCAGTGTTCTGATGACCTGTGAGGCCAGTGCGTTGACGATGGTATCTTCCATTGTCACTTTCACAGCAATCTGACATATTATCATATATGTTGCAGCTCTGTAATCTGGTAAAGATGACTTCAAGCCCTAATATTTTTTAAAATATAAGGAAAAATAATGAGCTGTATTATTTCATTCTATTAAAATGTCATTTTACCTCGACAAATTAGAAATGCTATAAGTTAAGAGATTAATACTATCTAACGCACACTCCTCAGAAGTTAAAAATCAAGATGCTGACTCCTTTCCCTGAGCAGACACAAAGAAGAGACAAGTCTGTTTGATGAGAGACAGGGATCTCAGAGGGTCTGCCACTCAGACATCCGTCACACGTGCTGAGCCACACATGCTGACGGGAGCCACTGAGCTCCTCTTTTGTATGCAAACTACCCCAATGCGAGGGAGACCTCAATCAGGAACGGTATGAGTGACGACAATGGCCATGACTGGGTCCCTGGAAGAATGTGAGAGCAGTGCCTCCGTGGGGGTGTCGGAAGGTGGCAGGCACCAAGGCAACGGGAAGAAGAAACACTGAGAAGTGGAAGTCGGTGCAAAAACAATGATGAGAATCTGTGCCTTAAAGATTCTCTAATCCACTTTCTATTGAGCAAGGCGACATGACTGCTACCAAGGGAGAGCTGGGAGAGAGGCCACCATGTGAGGATGGCCAGAAACTGGAGGGATGCTCCCACGAGGCAGGGAGCACCAAGGGAAGCGAGGAGAGGGGCCTGGATCCTCCCTCAGAGGCTCCAGAGGGAACCAACCCTGCCGGCACCTTCACTTCAGACTTTTGATCTCCAAAGTGTGAGAGAATTAATTTCTGTTGTTTTACGCCAAAAAACAAACAAACAAAAAACAAACATACATATCTGGGAGACAATGGCAGGGTCACATAGCCAACATTTATTCTTTAAGAAGCTCTAATTAAGATTCTACTCTGGTAAGTTTTTAAGATTAAAAAAGTCATACTTTTTTAAATCTAAAATTAAATCTCATCAACCATCTTAAATAAATGGTCCATTTTAGAACATTTATGTCTAAGTTAAACTTTTAAAAGCAAGAACATCCCTGCAAGTACAAAATAATCTCCACTTGAGCAGAGCCAACCTTCTGGACATAGGGAAGCAGCTTAGCAACCACACTGTCCGACACGTCCTCAGCAGCCACCAGAGCGGACACGATGGTAGACGCATAGAAGGTTAAGAGAACCCGCAGCCGAGCTGAACTCCCAGGATACTCAGCAAAAACCTGGAACAAAAACCAAACAAAACACATTTCAGAGTGAAAGGCCAATTAAGAGAGTATAAAAATATTAACAGTACTCCTCAATTACCTCAGACTGACATTTTAATTACCATTTGCAACATTAAATAGCACACAAATTCAATGGTTCAATTAAATATGGCAAGACCGAATGAACAATCTTCCAGATGTTTTTAGACTGCCTCTTTAAGTTTAAACAATCACTAAAAATAAAATTTGGCAAGAGTTAATTCATTTCTGTACAACAGGAAAACATCTTTTGTGATCAAAGACTGATCCTCTGCTCATGCTCCCCAACAGCCCATTTAACAAAAGGCACTTTCTTTTTCCAGGGCCAGTTACCAGGGAGCCTCGGTACGTTTTCTTCCTTTGGAGCAAGCCATCTTTTAATGGAATTACACACTCAAGAGACAATGCACTACCCACCTTCACAGATTTTGTTACCAGGCTACAGATGAAGTCCATGAACCCAAGGTCTTTGTAGCAGTGGGTGATCACGGTTCCCCTGGCTAAGGGCGCGCCAGATTGCTGTGGAACAGAAAGCACAGCCATTGACTGGTACCCACCACAGCAGCAGCTCACAACACAAAACAGCCTCTCCTGACAACTAGAGGCAGAGGTGAGGTCAACACCTAAAATTGCGCAAACCTTAGAAATTCAAGGGGATGTCAGCAACAAAGGTAGTGGCAGTCAGCGAAAAACGCCTACTTATCTATCATGCATAGCATCTTGATGTGTATTTAGCTGAATCCGAAATCTCTAGGTTCTTAGTAACTCTACTGGCTAGCTTTGGTTTTTGAGCCAATGTTGATATGGTTTTACCACTGCTTTACAATAACTCTAATAATAAATAACTCTAAGAAGCTGGCCACTTTATACTGCTATTCCCAGCACCTCCCATGTGCATGGTATATATTGCTGTGTCAAGGAGACTGTGAAGTAAATTTTAATAGGTGAGCGGGGTCTGGAACCTGAACCCAATATGACTAGAGAGCACAGGGTCGGTGCGCAAACCAGGGGAAAACGACCTTCGTATTAGCAGCGCGAGTGCTGAGTAGTCTGATAAGAAGCTTCATTAGAGGTTGGCCTTCACTTGTTGAACATTCTTCAGTTCAAGTGCTTTACATCCAAACTCTTAAATTCTCCCTAAAAATTCCCATTCCTTTCTTATTAATAATTCAGATCACCAACCTCAATGTCATAACCCATACAGTGAACTCTGCCCAGTCAAAGCATCTGTTAGCCTACTTTTGTCCCCATCTGCCCTCCTCCTAGCCAGAATTGCTACACCCAAAATTCAGTAAAATTCCTAACATACATCTACTCTCCTCTGTTGCATGTTCCAAGCAAAGTCAGTTGTTTAATTACAAAATTATGCCACCTGGACTTAGCCAAACCCATCCTATAAGGCAACCATTTTTTTATCCATCTGTAAATTAATTCCTAGCATCTTCCTTACAGCTTTAATAATTTCGTAAAGTCCTTCAAGTTGTCCTTACCCTTTTAATTTTTGTTAAGAATTGCCTGCTTTTCTTCACCTCCAACACTTTCTAAGCTCTTCAGTTCCAAAATTTAAAATACGAGACAGGATAAAATAGTGGAAAGATATAACCTTTAAAATCAGCTCTGAATCCCAATCCCAACTCTACCACTTTATAGTTATGGAAGCTCTGGCAAGTAATTTAATTCTCTGATCCTGTACTCAATGAAAAAATGGGAGTTTTGTGATGAAAACCCTACATATGTAAATTGCCTGGCTTAAAACCAGGTATAAATAAAAGCCAGTTTAAACTGGAAGTTAGGAAACAAAAGTGACGGAGGTAATATTGGGACTACCCTCGGAAGTACTGACTTTATTTTTTCCAAACCGTATTTCCTAATCAAAATCTGTAATGATTATAGATATGTCATTCAACAATCATACCTTAACTGGCAACAACCAGAACCATTTGTGCTTTGAATTATTAATTTTCAGAAGCTGTATAACCCGCACAAATATTCTTGTCTCGTGGTATGGTAGAACACAAGCAATGAGGCTATCCTGATTATAAAGATGGATGTGGAACCTGGGGAAAAAAGCAAACAATGCAAATTGACAGAATTTACAAGCATATGTTGGGCTGGCCAATAAGGCCATTACATTTTTTCCATACGATGGCTCTAGTAATGCTTAGTTGTCTTTAACTTCATTTGAAACAATTTTGTTAAGACTGCATTGTGACAGCTCTCATATCAGCTTGCCTTTTTCTAAAAACTTATCAAAATTGGTGAATTTTTGTGTAGCCATTTTAATATTGAAGATGGAAGATATGTGACACTTTTGGCATATTATGCTTTATTATTTCAAGAAAGGTCAAAATGCATCTGAAATGCAAAATAAGATTCGTGCAGTGTATGGAGAAGGTGCTCTGACTGATCGAATGTGTCAAAGGTGGTTTGCGAAGTTTCTTAGTACTACTGACATTCTGGCCTAATAATTCTTTGCTGTGGGGCTGCCTTATGCATTGAAAATGTTTAGCAGCACCCCTGGCTTCTGCCCACTAGAAGCCAATAGCGGGAGATAGCTGACATGCTCAAAATATCCAGATCATTGAAGTTATTGGTGAAAAAGAAAAATGTGTCTTTTATTTTACAGAAAAAAAGTAACAATATTTCCTTAAATGTCCAAATCATATTATTAGGGAGCTAAAACTACTTAGACCGAATAAGTAAAAACAACCACATTACTATAGGATATAGAGCAGTTAAACATAAGCCCTCTATTTTGTATTAAAGTACTCAACAGGGTACTGCCAATTCTTATGTGGTAATGTTTTTTGTATTCAGTACCAAAATTCATATCCCACTGACCTTCAACTTTGTTTTAACCTATTATTATATTAACATAACTGTGGGACCACTGCAGTCAACCCAGCAGAGGAGCACCTGGACCACGGGCAGCAATGCGCAGCTTCCCTTCATGCTCCAAAGTTCACCTGCCAAGTTTCCTAGCTTCCCTAATTATCCTCATTCTGAAACCAAAAGACGAATTAAAAAGAAATCCACGTTACTTTGAGAGAAAAAAACTTATCAAATTACAACCCTATATAATTAGACCATCAACTTCACAACTCTGTATTGGTCCCCCAACCCTAATTTAAAAAGAATGACAGATGTATTAATTCTATCACATACATGAAATCCTTTCTAGCCTTCAAGACCTAGCTCAAATGCCTCGTCTTCCAAGATGCTTTTCCTAATCCCCCAGCCTAGTGATCCCTCATACCTATCTTTCCCAGAGCATCACACCACTCTGCCTTTTTCAGTTTTGTATGTGGCTTTATACTTTGCACAAAGCTTTTCATTTTTCCTCTTCCTTTCTTCTTTTTTTGCTCAACTTGTTTCTGTACTGTCTGAATGTTTGAAACAGTCTACTTTTAAATTTTGGAGACATGAAAGGGGATCAAACAGAAGAGTAGGGAACAAGTTTTCTAAGTTCTCAGGGAGAGGAAGAAGGGAGTGTGATCGGCCTCACAGCTGAAGGAGGGGAGACTGAGAGCAGTGCCCGGTTACGGTTTTTAAAGAGGATTTATCGGGGTGTGCTGCAGTGTAGCCCACACGCTTGCAGAGCCCTCTTTTGGAAACTTCAAAAAAGACAGAGTTCTTTTTGTAAGTATTTTTTTTTTAAGTATTCAATTCCCTAAATACTATATACATCATTTTCATGGTTAAGAAAAAAAATAAATCAAAAATAGAGATAAAGATAAAATTATCCTTGACTACTGTCCAATCCAACCCCCATTCCCATTCCAGTTCAATACTTCTTTCTCTCAATCTCTGCCCCCATTTTTCTTCCCGTTTTGAAACATAAATAGTATCATTTTCCACATATTACCAGAACCTCTTATCACTACAAAAAGAACTTTTTTTTCACTTCACGATATAGAGCCATATACTGTGATGTCCCAGTTTAAACATCCCCTTATGTTTTTCCAATGTTTCACTATTACAATGGTGTAATGATATCCTTATAATAAAAACAATAAAAGATTACACTTAGTGAGGAATAATCTGCATACACTTTTACTGCAGCATTGATTTCCCAACAGTAACCAAGGGCAGCCTACTCATCACTGTACCGAACTTGATGTTACTTGACTAAGTACTGTAAATCCAGAACCAAGTGCAAAAAGTGCTCCTTCCATTAATTGGTCTGTGTGTGTGTGGGTGGGTGGGTGGGGGTGACATGCTAGAAAACAGGAAAATACTAGACTTGATTCTTTTTGGTCTCGTGAGTCTAATGTTCTCATGATCAGAAGACCCCAATAAAAACTACGGTTCTCAATGCTCACTTGCTTCCTGAAGGGAAGCCACTTTACCACCATGTCTGCAATAAATGCACTGGAGAGCTCTCTTCTCTTAGATCATATATATGGAAGGAGAAACGAAAATGTGTAAGCTGTGATGTGATGCTAACAAGTGAGGAAATAAAACTGATAAACTTACTGAGACAATCCCCAAAGTGGATGAAATATCAGACCTTGGAAACAAACTTGGATCTCAGCTTACTAGGTATGTGACTTAGGCACCTGAACCTCTCCAGGCCTCAGTTTCCACAATTACAAAACGGGGACAAGACAACACAGTATCTCCTCACAGCAACGTTCTGACTATTGAGATAATGCACGCACAGTGCTCGCCACGGGGCCTGGTGTGTAAATGTTCACTACACGTTAGCTGTGATGGTTCTTCTCAAGCATCAGTACTTTAGAGGATACTATTGCCCTCCTCCCAAACCACTGATTTTGTTATTTTGGCAACAAACAAGTTTAGTAATTCCCTTTGTCCCAAACATGCAGTGACAGCTGGTAACAGCAAAGTGACGCACACGCCCTAGGGCTACCAAGCTTGGGTCTTGAGCTCTCCTGCATTCCACTGTCAACAAAAACAAGCTTAGCCGCCGAAGGGCCCGCTTACGTCACCCTGCCTGGCGTCTTACCTCACCTCACTGCCAGATGGCACGTTCATCTCTTACTTACCTGATTTTTCAGTTTAAATGGATAAATGCTGACATTACTTAATTTTTTTTAAGATCGAAGTTGTTAGCCCACAGTTATTTCTGTAACCCCATCTGCTACCTGTGAATCAACCACTCCAGACACTTCTGTGCTGGCTTCAGCAGGAAGTAAGGCGACAGGTGAATGAGGAACAATGAAATGTTTTCATCCAGCTGCTTGTTCACGGCTTTGGTCTGAACGCTGCGCTCCAAGGTTTTGGCCAGCTGGCTGAACAGCGGTGCTTCAAACTGCTCAAAGGAAGGATCGATTCCAAGCAGCTCCTCCAGGCCAGTGCATCCTGGGAAAAGGCCAGTTCATTGAACAATTCTGTGCAAGAAAACTCTTCTTACCCCCTTTTTACAGTTTTACTCCCCCCCCCCCAAAAAAACTGAGTTCTTTTAGCATCTGTAATACAGCCCCAAACACAGATTTCTAATTTTCAACCAGAGAACAGTATTACACCAACTGGGAGAACAAAAAGTACTTCCTGGCAGGGTTCTTCCTTTTTTTTTTTAAATATCCCTAACAACACACAGGCCAGCCCTCTGGAACGACTGCTCCTCCTGAGCCGCGGCTGTTCTTCGTCTCTGCCACCAGCGTCTAACGATGTGACGGCCCCTAACCTTGCTCCCTCGTCTGTGACATGCAGACGCGGCTACTTACGCACGAGGCAGGCGTCTAGCACGCAGCTGCCATTCTCTTTCCCTAACAACGTAAATCAACCAGATGGAACTGCCCAGGGAGAAGGCAGGTCAGAAGAGAAAATAAGAAAGCACAGCAACATCCAGAAAACAGACTCTTCCACGGGCTTCCTAAAGGGGAGCTCACCAATGGCAAAGGCGGTGTCCCTGTCGATGGTGGCCGCTTCCTTGGGGTCGAACAACAGAGAGGCAACCTCATCTCTAGATAGGAGGCTGGGGTCGCTCTGAGGGAGGGCGAGTCGCTGGAGCTGCTGGGCCAAGGACGTCATCTCTCTCGCTAGAGGATTTCTGGCGCACGGGCTGGGAAACACGGACCGTGAGAAGTTCCGCGAAACTGTTAGTCAAGTTACCTCCCGCGTAAGTGCAAGCAGCTCCGCGCCGCACCGGCTGCCCGTGACACGTGGACTCGGCAGGTGCCCACACTCCAGTCACAGAGTCGTCTAGTCGCCTGCAGCCCCCGGGCCACGCCCGCGCCAAGGCCCCCGCAGCCCGGCACCGCAAAGCCGTACCCTGCTGTGGTACACCACCGACCCGCAGTCTCCACTCACCGGGGTGCTACTTCGGCAGGACGTCCTCACCGCATGGGGGGGCCGGACTGAGGACCCAAACTCCTCACAGCGAGTTCCACAAGAAGCCCTGGTCAACCTCGCCTGGAAACCTGGAGCACGCCTCGGAGCAGCTTCCGGTTCCAGGCACTACGGCGAGCGAAAGAGTACAAGCTTGCTGGAAAAGCGAAACCATGGCTCCGCCTTCCTGCGGCGAAGCCCCGCCTTTATGGGCCGGACTTCCGGCTCCAGATCCCACCCTGTGGGCGTCTAAAGGTCCGGATACGTTCCGCCGCGGGCGTCAGTCACTAAACGTGCGTTCAGGAGCTGGGCCGCTCTGCTGCCGCGGGTGTCGCCGCCGGGGGTGGCCGTCCCGCCTCTCTGAGGAGGGAACATTCAAGCTGAGACCTGAATGAGAGGTCTTGGAGAAAGAGATCATTCCAGACGGGACTCCTCTCCAATCACCACAGGCTCTTTTCTGCCCATCAGATACAGCAAGCTTGTATTTTCTTCACAGCACTTATCAGAGCCTGAAACGATCTGATTGGTTCACCCGGTTCTTGCAGCCCCTCACTAGACGACTATCCGCAGGGAGGCTGGCAGGACACCTGCCCGAGCTTCGTGGACCGGGTAGGAGTGCAAATGGAAACTTGCCTACTGTCGGTCTGAATACTTAAGTTATAAATCAGCCTACTGCACCGTTCACTTGGAAATGTTATATCCTCCAACTCGGGCACGTAAACAAAATAAAAATTCTTCATATGGATGAAAGACAGCAAAATGTGAAAGATGAGAGCGCTTAATTATTACTGTACCCGTCTGGGTAAAATATTGGTTGGCTGATGATCTTGGATGAGTAATAAAGACATAAAGAGCTAATATGTTCCCTGTATATTTGGCCCATAAGAATTTGCCTTCACTTCTGGAAAAATACCAGTTATGTTGTTTAACCCAGATGTTCACAAATAGTATTCTACCGACAAAAATGATCAAGAAAGACTAAAAAATAAAATTTTATTATATTCAAAATATACAAAATTTGAATATATTCACAAAATACAAAGGAAAAATTTAATAGATTATATTCATTTTCACTTGTTCTCACAAGACATTTTCTAAGAAGACAAAATGCACATAAATTTTAAATAAAAATAATGACAAACTTGAAATAAAATTAAAGCTAAAGTTTAAACATTTGGTAACTATTATTACCTTCTTAAATATTTTCATAAAAAGAAATTATTTGCGAGTTTACCATTCAGCGTCTAATGAGTTGTCCATGCAAAGAATCAGTATTCCCTTTTACGTTACATCTATGTCTACCTATATACAAATAAGAGTCACAAATTGTAAGTGATACTCAGCAACCACAACCCGTTGTTGAGAATAGTGCACTAACTCATGAGGACACCCAGAACCATAAACTGGGAAACAAAAGGAAACAAGAAACGGCATGTTTGAAACTACTTTAAAGTAATACTTCATATGCAAACCCTATTACGTTCGTGCAGTCTGAAAGGAGAGTGTGGCAGTTCACTGAGCTGCCTTTTCTCCTCTGGAGGCACTTCTGCCTGCAAAGCCTCCCTGTGCCCCGCCCCTGGGTCCGGAGCAGTACCGTCCACCGGCCGTAGGGCCTTCACACAGGATGGTCCAAGTGGGGGTGCTGAAGACAGGACTTCCTCATGCTCACGGCTGTGCCCTACTGCAAAGTGACGTGCCTGGGATGTGGTCGACACTGTTATCTCTTTCCTGTTCAAGAAATGTATATCAGAATGCAAGCAAATGAAAGTAGCATTGTCACAGGGATAACTGAGTTATTCCAATGATAATAAAAGTAAGTTATTCAGAAACTTCAGAATTGTATTATTAGTAGATTATTTGCATCACATATGACAGCTGATGGCATACCATCTACTTAAAATATATCTATTGAGGAGAAACAGAATAAGATGCATATAATTAACAATGTAAAGTCAATATGAAATCTACATTTTAGTCAAGTGCCGACAAATATATGACTAGTTCAATGACTGAGAAATCAAGTAGCTGTTTCTCCATATTGTGTCCCTCAGTTATTTATGTTATTATGAATGTTATAATTTATGGTCTTATTGTTGCTGGCGGAAGTGGAGCTCTTTCATGGCGTCAGAAGGAACGCATTCCTGAGGCCCACATATGGGAGGATGTGGCCTGGAAAGGTTTATTTGGGTGGAACTAGAAGGCTGCCCCCAGGTTCTTACTGTCTCCTCTCCAACTGTTCCACCATGGGAAAAGTGCAGCCTTGTCTTCATCAGGCC
The DNA here is from genome assembly GCF_987537825.1 of Furipterus horrens. Classification (NCBI taxonomy): domain Eukaryota; kingdom Metazoa; phylum Chordata; class Mammalia; order Chiroptera; family Furipteridae; genus Furipterus; species Furipterus horrens. The sequence continues at coordinate 22,765,135 of NW_028327185.1, forward strand.
CAGAAATTGGGGCAGTGTCCAGATACTTTGCACCATTGATTCTGTCCCCAGCTGCCCCCAGGCTGGTGCTGTGCCCAGGCCCACACCGAGGGCCCAGGTCGCTGCTAGGGCCACATGGCTGCTACAGAGAGGGGACAAGCAAATGGGGCAGGCACGTGTTACTAGAAAGAGAGAGAGAGAGAGCTTTGTGAAGCTTGGGTTATATTATCTTGGGCTTGGGAAAGACCAGGCGCCCTTTCAAATTAACCAATCAAATTCCCAATCATTCACAGGCTGCCAATCTATTTTCCAGACCTTCCACAGTTCTGTGTTCCTTATCTGATGCTTTTCCCAGGCTAGACTCCACCCATTATGGTGTCCACCTTAGTTCATACAGGCATGCCTCAGAGTGGAAGCGCCTCCCCCAAGCCATCTTGGCTTCTGTTGCATATGTGCTTACTCTGTCTTCTGTAATGATCCTTCCTGCCCTCTTAAGTGGATTAGGTCATGAGGGCAGAAGATGCCCTAGGGGACATATGAAACTGTAACTTCCTAGTGAAACAGGCTGATGCTCCCTAAATGATTATGCTTAATAATGTCTGATTCCCTTTGCTCCCTTCCTTTATTTATATATAGCTACCTAGGCTAACATTATCACTAAAAATTACAGCTATCTTTCTTGTTATTTTGCAATAACTGGTAGCTGGGAGTTGAAAAAGATTATTTGGAACTTCGCCTGAGTGAATGCCTGCTGTCCCTTTGGGAGCCAGCAGATGCCATCCAAGCATTTCCTGATCCTAAGGGCACCCAGCAGTATCCCCGAGACCTTATTGGAGCTGCAGTTTTCAAATTTTTAAAATTCAAAAACTGTGTGCAATTATGTAAAAATTGGATCATTAAGTTGTCCATATATTATAAAATGTGATAAAACTCATGCTTTTAAAAAACTTATTTTTAGCTTTTATTTATTTTTAGAGAGAGGGAAAGGGAGGGAGAGAAACATCAATGTGTGGTTGCCTCTTGTGCACCCCCAACCAGGGACAGTCCACAACCCTGGCATGTGCCCTGATCAGGAATCGAACCAGCAGGCCTTTGGTTCGTAGGCCAGCACTCATTCCACTGAGCCACACCAGCCACAGCAAAATAACACCTTTAAGTGTTATTTAGAGAACCAAAGGACTTTAAAATGTTCAGATTTTCTTAGCTAATGAGGCTCATTCAGAGTCATCTGTTTAATAAATACACTAAATTGTAGGTGTGAGTAGCCTGAATCCCTTCCCCATCCACTCCATTCTGAGTTAATTTCCATTGAATATTTGCTGCTGGGGGGAATTTTGTGTCGATTAGGGTAATGATGAAGTAGAGAGCTGGGAAAGCCAGAAATACAATATTAATAGAAATATAATGGCAAAGAATCATCAGAAAATCCAGGAAAGTTTTTTTGGGGGGGAGGGGGGGTAAGCACAGGAATTGGCTCTTTACAAGTATGATTTGAAGAAGAACTTGGGGTAGAGAAAGGGATAAATTGAAGTCCCTATGTATGATATTAGACAGATAGAAAGTAGATAGAAAAAAATAAAAGTTTTTCCTTTGTGTGACATTTGGATTCTCCCTTTGATATTTTTAAGACTTGTATGAAGATTTCAACTTACTTTAAGTTCTATTTGGGAGCCAGGCTAATGCTTCTTGTATAACTCTATGCTATAGCTACTTTAAAGACTCAGTAGGCAAGTCTAGTGTTATGTGGGTTATTTAAGTATTATAAACAAAAGAGACAGAAATACCATTATATACCTATATACCTAAGAAAGTCAAGAATTCAGTTCTGAAAAACAACTGCATATAGTGTGAATTATAGGAAACTAGACAGGTGCAAGTATATAGACACACATACTTTCATGTGGCATCAATAACATTTCATCTGTAATTGTGGGAAAACAAAAGATAAAGTCCAATTTCCACTACATACACAAAGCACTTGAGAGAAAACTTAAATTTATAACCTCTGTGGAGAAACTGTAAAGCCTTATGGAAAATTAAAATGAGAGATCTGAATGAGTGGAGAAGATCAATAGATATATATGCTCCTGGATAGGAAGAAAAAAAATATTTATATGCCATCCTTAGGTTAATTTACATATTTAATTTATTCTTTTAAAAATCCCAGAATGGCCCTCCCTGGCTGGTGCAGCTCAGTCGATTGAGTGCTGGCCTGTGAACTGAAAGTTTGCCAGTTCAATTCCCAGTCAGGGCACATGCCTGGGGTGCGGGCTAGGTCCTCAGTTGGGAGACATGTGAGAGGGAACCGACTGATGTATCTCTTGCACATTGATGTTTTTCTCCCTTTCTTTCTCCCTCCCTTCCCCTCTTAAAATAAATAAACAAATAAAATCTTCATTAAAATCCCAGAATAGTTTAATTTGATTAAATGTTTGATAAAATGATTATAAAAGAACAAGTATAACAGAATACATTTTAAAAATTCTCAGAGGGATGCATGGTAAATGTATAATAGGGGAGATTAACATTATCAGATATTAAAAATAAATGACAAAGCAGTTAAAGGTAAAAGAGTATAGGTACAAAAATAGCCCCAATCCCAAAGAGCTAATCCAGAAACAGACCCCAATAAGTGAGTATTTAAGCTAGTACAAGGAACTATAGAAAACAATCAGGGAAGAAAATATCTACTAATCAATGTTGGGGTAAGTAATTGGAATGGCATTTTTAAAAATCAAAATAGATACTCACCTTAATCCATACTCAAGAATGGATTCCAGAGTACACACAGAAATTATAGTTCTGACCAGAAGGGAATAGCAGAGACCATGTTTACACTGCCACTGGAAACAATCAAAACATGGATAAAATATATGAAACAATAGTTTTCAGGACACTGCATCAAGTTCCCAGTGATCCCAGGGTGACGTGATGTCCATTAGTGCCTGGGAGAGTCTCCTGGCCTTAGCCCAAGGAGAAGAAACCCAGCAGAGCACAGTAGACACTGAGGTGAAGAAGTGGAGCTAAGAGTCCAGGAGAATAATATGGTAGCCAGAGTTGCAAGAAAGAGAACAAAAGAAGAGACAGCTCTGAGGATCTGGAAGGGTCTCCCTGGAGTATTGGTCAGCCGTGCTTGTGAGGGAACTCCCTAAAGCTGAGGAAAGAACCATCTGCAAAGATTAGAGGGAATAACACCTGCATTCCCACGGGGTGGGAGCCTGTTCCCATCTTGCCTCAGAAGTGGGGACTAACTGGCCCTCACTGAGCACAACTCCAGTCCCTGACCCATCTCAACAGCTGGATAAGAAAGACAAAACTCTCCAAGTGACCTAACCACACTCCAGAGCAAAGTTCAACAGTGTCTGAAGATAATACCGGAATATCCAGCCCCCACCCCCACCCCCCACCAAGGTAGAGTTCACAATGCCTGGCATCCAATGAAAAACCATGAGACATGCAAAGAAGGAATTAAATACAAAACATCATGAGAAGAAATGCCAGTTGAAATGGATCCAGAACTAATACAGATGTTAGAATCAGCAACAAGGACAACAAACAATTGTTCTAATTATTCAGCATATATTCAAAAGTTAATAGATTTTTTTTTTAACGACTCACATTGAACTACTAAAGAGAAAAACTACTGTGTGTGAGATGAAAAATAAATTGCATGGATTGATGGCTAAGCAGCTACCACAGAGGAAAAGATCAGTAAACTGGAAGGCACAGCAACAAAAACTCCAGAGAAAAGAGGATTTTAAAAAATGATCGAGACATCACGAAGCCATGGGACAACTTCATGTGGACTAGTGTGTTTGTAATTTGAGTCCCCTAAAGAAGAGTCAGACAGAACATATTGGAAGAAAAACAGTGAATCGATAGATCTAGAAAACTGAATACACACTCCCACAAGAAACAGGAGGAAAACAACACCAAGTTTCATCATAATCACAATGCTAAAATACATACAAGAACTGAAATAGAAGGGAAAAACACAGGAAATCATAAAATTGCACGTTTATTAATTTTGGGGAAAAGTCTCAGAAAAAAATTATTGAGGAAAAGATCAGCAGCTCTAAGTACATATAAATCACAAATTCAAGTACAATACTTTCTGTCTTTTAAAGTCATGAATAAACAAACTGGAAAGACAACAGTGAAAAACAATAAATATAGAATATAAAAGAATGTTACATATGTGTATATGTATGCAAATAATACTTGTCTCAGAATGAGAAAAACACTAAGATTCCAATAGATAAATATCTAAAAATAACCAAATATGCAAAATACAAGTTTTAAATTTATAGGAAAATGTTCAACTCTATTAGAAAGCAAACAAGTATAGATTAGAATAATGTGCCTTATACCTATTAAATTAGCAATATTTTTAAAAAGTAATATTGTTTAATCCTAGAGAAAGCAGGTTTTAGTTCACATTTTCATGCATTACCAATGATACTACAAAGTGTCACCCTTTCATAAACAATTCGGAAATATATATCAGGAACCCAAAACGTGTTCCTACCTATTAGTAATTCCATTTCTTGAAGTCTCTGCCAACCCAACATGCCACAGCCATAAGTAGACTGTTATGACTTTGTTATGTGGAATGGTAGATTTTAAAAATAAAGTTATATATAATTAAATATAACTACAATTAATATAAGTACATATTTTCAAATATAAACGTAAAAACTATAGTTCGATAGTTTTACACAAAAATAATTAAAGATCTTTTTCTAATTTATCACTGCCTACCAAACATTTTTACACGGTGTCATTTCTCCATTTTAAATCAGACTCTGAAATTTAAACTTTAATAAATATAGTTAACATTTTTCTCCATGAGTAACTCCATGTAGCTTATTAAAAATAATATATCAACAACAATTTAAATACCAATGCACATTTGAGTCATGCTATTTTAAAGGCTTTTGCTTAGCCTGGAACAAAGAGCATCCTTTGAAGAAGACTTCAGTTCTGGGAGTCAGGTTTCTACAAGAGGAGCGGCAGAATGAATTTGCTCTGTTTAATACACTTATGAGACACTGTAATTTCTCATGGTGGATCTCAGAGGACCTTTCTTTCAAAGCCTTTATACTGGTAAAAATATAAAGCTACAAGTAGAATTGCAGACATTAAAAAATGTAAGGCTTTGGATGGAAGAGTGATAGACATATTTATGTAAAAGGCGGTTATTATTTTGAACTATCAGAAAGATAAAGGAGGAATCCATCCCATTAAAAGCTCCAACACTAGCCAGGTCCAAATTATTTGAACATTTTGAAGTTAGAAAGATGATGGTATACTTTAAAAAATTAATTGGGTGGCCACTATCAACATGAGTCCTACTGTACTTCCCACGCATTGTTAGTCTTGTGTTTTCATTGAATGTTCTTCCAAACATTGCAAGAGATCTCAGAATTTTTAGGGAGCCATGGCTATTATACAAGAAATATACCCAAGACTATAAATAGTACAGAATAAAATCTTTCTGATACCTCTTTCTTCCAATAATAAGGATTTTGGGATCACTGTGCCCTAATCATGATTTGTTAGTGGTCTGCATACTTTCTAAGTGCAGCTTATTCGACAGTGCTTTGTTGGAACTTATGCTGAGATCACCAATAAAATGTGTTTCCAAGTAATATCAGATTTGCTCTTCTTATTCATATCAATTCAATGAACACTAACTACGTCTCTCCACAGTACGCCTGGCACTTTGATATATGAAGGGAATGGGACTGACCCCAGTGCCTCTATTTAGCCAGAAAGAGGCCCCAGCACAGTCTAGTTAGAAAGCAGCCATTTAACAGCACATCTGCCATTCGGTTAGCAGGGCAGATACCAGAGGGCACAAGGGGTCGGCTTCTCCTGGGGAGTTCATCTTTACAGAGAAGGTGACATTTGAGCTGTGTCTTGAAAGATTGAATAGAAACAACTGAGGGGATAACATGCTAGGGGACAAGTCATTCCGGGCAGTAGTTGGCCTCTGAAAAGGCATGGTGACATGAGCAGAGTGTTCGGGTACTGCTGGTCTGATGTGACAGGGACATGGGCTGTGCTAGAAGGCACAGGCAGGAAGGAGGTGGCAGCTGGAGATCAAGGTCAGGTCTGAGCCAACTCTTCTGTAAAGCAGAGTAGTTGAGGGTGACAGCTCTGGCCAGGAGTGGAGGTCAGGTCAAAGCAGCCAGGCTGGTGGCAGAGACCAGAAGTTGACACAGGGGTTATGTTAGCATTTTAATAAATTTCCCTACAAGTGCCATTTAGAAATTATATCTTCCATTCTTATATTGGACTGAAAGTTTAAAAGGTTAAGGCTTTAAAGCTGCACACAGATTTTATGAAATAAAAATGGCTACCAGAAAGAAAAGCATCCAACAAAAGCTAACAGTAATTAAGAAGTTAGCAGGGGGAAGCTCACTAGAGCCTTCAGTCTAGGAGGTGGCTCCCAGACAGCATTGAAATGACACTGTAACTCTTAATGGAACAACTGAGTGCTGAAGCCAGAAGGGCACATCAATCAAACGAACCTTCCCTGGTGAATTTTCCATCGTTCTGTCAGAATCTTTTTTTCTCTCCTGGGGCTAACTGAAAGTTTTTTAGCATTAGCATAATATCTATGTATCCAATTTGACAGAAAGAAGACATCAACTGAGGTACTTTCATCAGAATAATTATTATCAATAGTTATGGAGTCCCTGTCAAATGCCAGATTTTAAATACTGAGCTTTTGTCCTTGCAGCATTGAAGGGTTATGTATGTTAAGTCTGCTTGTTCTTTTTTTTGTGTGTGTGTGTGCTATGCTTTCTCCTTTTTAGTTAAAATCACTGAAAATAGCAACATTTGTCTTTCTTCACCTCCGATAAGATTGACGGCTCTCATATCTCTAACTGATGTCCCACCGACTCTGGAACACTCAGCAGAAACTCAGGACTGTGCATTAGAGTTTTCCAAAGAGGTGAGGAAGGACACAGAAAAGTCCATTATGATGCCAGACATTTATGTCTTTAGGTAAAGCAATTATGTTCCACATAATTCCACGAAGGGTCCTTAGCAATCACACAATCCAACTCTTCATTTTATAGATTAAGAAAGTTTCAATAAGATTCCATTTTCACTGATCAGCTTGGTGGAATATAAAAAGACACATGATACTCGATGCTGGTGCAGGTGTGCTGGCTGGGGAAACATCACATGGCATCGTTTTGGAGGGCAGTTTGGCTCCTCATACAAATTTAAAATACATATACCTTTTTACTCAGCAATTTCATTTTTAAAAAGTGATCCTAAAGAAACCTAATACATATACATAAAGATCTATGTACCTATATGTTAGGTGCAGATTTTTATTTTTTAAGTATATTTTATTGATTATGCTATTACAGTTGTCCCAATTTTTTCCCTTTGCCTTCCTCTAACTGGTACCCTCCTTCCCTCTAGCAGTCCCCCCACTCTTAGTTCATGGCCATGGGTCGTGGATGTAAGTTCTTTGGCTTCTCAATTTCCTTTACTATTCTTAACACACCCCTGTCTGTTTTGTACCTACCAATTATGCTTCTTAGTCCCTGCACCATTTCCCCCTGTTCTCTCTCTTCCCCCTCCCCACTGATAACACTCCATATGGTATTGATATCTATGATTCTGATCCTGTTCTAGTTGTTTGCTTAATTTGTTTTTGTTTTTTAGATTCAGTTTTTGATAGTTGTGAATTTGTTGGCATTTTAATGCTCATAGTTTTAATCTTCTTTTTCTTAAATAAGTCCCTTTAACATTTCATGTAATAATGGCTTGGTGATAATGAACTCCTTTAGTTGTTCCTTGTCTGGAAAGCACATTATCTGCCCTTCCATTCTAAATGATAGCTTTGCTGGATAGAATAATCTTGACTGTAGGTCTTTGCTTTTCATCACTTTGAAGACTTCTTGCCAGTCCCTTCTTGCCTGCAAAGTTTCTTTTGAGAAATCAGCAGACAGTCTTATGGAAACTCATTTGTAGGTGACTCTCTTCTTTTCCCTTGCTGCTTTTAAGATTCTCTCTTTATCTTGAACCTTTGGCATTTTAATTATGATGTGTCTTGGTGTGGTTCTCTTTGGGTCCAACTTGTTTGGGACTCTCCGTGCTTCCTGGACTTGTATGTCTATTTCCTTTGCCAAATTAGAGAAGTTTTTATCCATTATTTTTCAAATGAGTTTTCAATTTCTTGCTTTTTCTCTTTTCCTTCTGGCACCCCTATGACTCAGATGTTGGCACTTCTGGAGATTTCCCAGAGTCTTCTTATTCTCTCCTCATTTTTTTGAATTCTTGTTTCCTCATTCTGTACTGGTTGACTGTTTATTTCTTCCTTACATTCCAATTCATTGATTTGAACCCCAGCTTTCAGGTCTGGTGCTCCCCAGGCGCTTCTCGCCTCCCCTTAAATACGGGTGTCTGTGCTTACCGCCGTCCCACTGCCGTCGCCACTGCTGCTGCTGCTGCTGCTGCCAGCACAGCTTGACCTCTCTGCCCCAGCTTCGCCCCTCCTACCTGTCTGGACGAGCACCACTTCTTTATAACTTCATACATTGGACTTCCATTTATTTTCTGGAACTTCTGGTTATTTATGGTTTTGTGGTAGTTGTATTCCTTCTTATTTGTGGAGTGAGACAGAGTGTGTCAGTCTAGGCCTCCATCTTGGCCGGAAGTCTCCTGTGTGTGGTCGTCTTCCCAGCTTTTATTTGCCACGTGAATGTGGGACTGTTCATTCCACCAGCCACTGCCGTACCACCTCCACATTTTGTCTTCTCTCCCTTGGCTCCCTGGCTCCCGGCTCCACTCCTCCTACCTGTCTGGATGAATATTTCTTTAAATCCTTAGATTCTGGACTTCCATGAAGTTCAATTTTCTGGCAGTTGTTTTTTGTTTTGAGATTAGTTGTGACTTTTCTTATGGTTGTGCGAGAAGGTGAAGCATGTCTACCTATGCCTCCATCTTGGCCTAGTTGCAGATTTTTAGATGGTGAAAAACTGGGGTCAATCTAAATATCCTTTGGTAATGGGAATTGTTAACTAAATGAGGGTATCGCTGTACCATGAAATATTAATATAAAACTGAAGTTGGAAAGAACATTCATGATAAATGGAAAAAAGCAAGTTATAGGACAATATATAAAATTTGATCCTATTTTTATTAAAAATATATATTTAAATGCTTATAGGAAAATATATAGTGATACACACCGAATTTCTAATAATATTTTTATTTTTCAATTACAGTTGACATCCAATATTATATTAGTTTCAGGTGTACACCCCAGTGCTTAGACATTACATAACTTACTAAGTGATCATCCCAATAAATCTCGTACCCATCTAACACCATACGTATTAGAATATCATTGACTATATTCCCCATGCTGTACTTTATAACCCCATGACTATTCTGTAACAACTGATTGGTACTTCTTAATATACACCAAATTTTTTAAAAGCAGTTACAGCATGGAAGAGACTTGGAAAGTGAGGCAAAGTATATTTTTACTTTATAGACTTAAATATTGCTTATTATTTTTACAATGAGCATATATTACTTCTATCATTTTTTAAGGAAGAAAAATCTGAACCCCAGATAAACTATAGTAAATTGTTCAGATCACTCAAGTGGTTCTATAATCCAATCTGGGTGCTTTTTCTATAGAAGGCAAGTCCTTGAGAGACCTTCCCCTGAATGCCCAGCTTCCTGAGGATCTGGTCAGAGCACATATATCTTAAGATATTAAGATGAACGGTTCACTGCTTTTATTAAGACAAATTTCTGAACCTCTTGATAAGCAATACATTCTTCTCCAAGATTTTTCTTTATATACTATTCTAATCATCTTAGAAATATTCATTTAGAGTTGCTATACTTACATGTCCAATTCCGACCACTTTCCTAACCACTAATCCACAAAGACAGGATTGGAATGAACTTGGATGTTATTCCATACTTGAACAGAAGACCCAAACTTTCCAACACAGCACACAAGCTCTGCTATCATGTTTCTTCATCTGTGCTTAGAACATCTTCTGCAGGCTTACTCAACTATAGTTGTTATTTTTAGCTGCATTTTGGTATTCATGATGCATAGCAACACTGCTCTCCATCAAATAATATCAAATATATAGCATTTTTGCTTACCTTAGTATCTACAGCAATATTAGCTTTTCCAAATGTTTATTTTTTAAATTTAATTTTAGTAATTAAAAAATTTAAGGTGTAGGGTTAGAATTTTCAGATTTTTAGGAATGCCCATATAATTATTGGCTTATTAATTTATTGATTATGTTGATCATTAGTAAATCATATAAATTATTAATAAATGAAGAGAAACATCTGAAAGTAATTCAAGGTAGGCTTTAAAAATATAAGACTTTAATTCTGCTAGAAAATGTCACAACATTATGCTAAGTAAAAAGAGATACAAAAATGTATATCTCAAATTACCCCTGTTTAGTAAACATATATATTCTTATGCAACCGTATATGAATAGAATAAGATCTGGAAATAAATTTATGCCAATATTAACTAGACAGTGAGACTAATTTCTGTTTTCTTCTCTATATTTCCTGTGGTTTCTGTTTTCTTCTCTATATTTCTCGTGGTTTCTGTTTTCTTATTTTGTCAAAATAGTGTTTTCAATTTGATATCAGAAAAAATTTTTTAAATAATATCTGGAAGCCAATATAATCTAAAAACAATACTTTCTGAATGTCTGTTTTAAAAATATTTTTTAAATTTATTTTTAGAGAGAGGAGAAAGGAGGGAGAGAAACATGGATAAGCAAGAGAAACAGCGATCAGTTGCCTCTCACATGCCCACAGCCGAGGACCTGGCCCACAACCGAGGCACGTGCCCTGACCAGGAATCAAACCAGCAACCTTTTGATCTGCAGGCCAGCACTCAATCCACTGAGTCACACCAGCCAGGGCCTGAATGTCTTGTATGTGTGCGTGTGAATAACAGTTAACTTTAGGCAGTCCTAGAATAGAGTGACATAACCCCGTGTTAATGTATATGTAATGTCGCTGTGTAATACATTTCATTATATTTTTGATGTAGCTCGGTTAAAGGAAGAAATATAAAATCACTCATTATCCTTACCACCTAGAGATAACCACTTTTAACATTTATATACATGGGCATGCATATATTTTCAAAGAATTGTGTTTGAAATATCTACTGTTTTTTAAACTGCTCCTCCTGGAATAATTTTCCATGCTAAAATCTCTGTTAATAGCTACATAATTTGAAGGTACTATAATGTGTGCATATCATAATTTACAGGAGTTACCAAAAGTAGGTTTACAGTTGTGAGTACACAAAACAGAGTTTATTCCTGCATTATATATTAAGTATTGTATTATTTCCCATGGGAACAGTGTAAACCTACTTTTGCTCACCCCTGTATTTAAATACTTTTCAAATATTTAGGCTGTTATTTAAAAAGATGTACAGCCCTGGCTGGTGTGGCTCAGTGGATTGAGTGCCAGCCTGAGGACTGAAAGGTCACTGGTTCGATTCCCTATCAGGGCACATTCCTGGGTTGCAGGCCAAGTCCCCAGTTGGGGACACGGGATAGGCAGCCAAATGATGTTTTTCTCCCTCTCTTCCCCTCTCTCCAAAAACAAATAAATAAAATCTTAACAAAAAAACATGGTTGGAAAAAAAGAAATGTGCAGCAGGGGACCAGGGGACGTGCCATCTCAGTGATGCTCACCTGGACCAATAGTCACAGCAGCAAAGTAGGCCTTTGCTCTGGGTGAGGTTTGTCTTTCTCTGGTGCTGGGAAGGGCACGAGGCTAAGAGCACCAGGAAATTGCATGAGAACCATGGAGGAGAGGAGAGGCTTCTTGGTAGAACATGTCTTGCTGGAGTCTATGCCCCTCCATTGGTGGGGTGACTTCAAATACTTGAATGTGTCTAGTCTTCCTGGCCTCGAGATGCCAAGAAGAAGCTAGTGGCAGATGGACTGTAAAGTGGTCCCCACAGCCCCTGAGCTGATGTCCATGCCTTTATCTAAAACCTTCCTTTTTGTGGGCATGGGGACTGCTTCCAACCAATAGAATATGGCAGAAGTGACACGATGTGACATCAGTCTCACCAGGAGTCTCTCTTCCTTGCTGGCTTTGAAGGACAAGTGACTGTTGAGGAGGCCCACAGGACAAGGAACGGAGGGCAACCTCCAAATGACAACGCTCAGTCCGCCAGCCCACAAAGAACTTAACGCTGCCAACAGCAGGTGAGCCCAGAGGCAGGTTCATCCCTGGTTGAGCTTAAATGACCCCGCAGCCCCAGCTGACACCTTAATTGCAGGTTCGTGAGATGCTGAAGCAGATGACTCAGTGTCTGACCCACAGAAAGTGTGAGATAATAAACGTTGTTTTGAACCACTAGGTTTGCAGTAATATTGTTAAGTAGCAACGCATACTAATGCAAAGCTCAGGAAGACTTCATCAATCCTGAGGCTAGGTAAGTAAGAAGAAAGTGAGAACAGAGAGACATTGTCTGTGTCATCAACAGAGTGCTTCCACATTGCCAGTCCATAGGAGGAGCACCCGCCTTCACCATATGCAGGAGGGCCACCAACCTAAGCGATCCAACGTCAGACCGGAGCCCCCATAAGCCAACAGAGAAAAGTGCACCTTACCTAAGGAGAACTAAGAGCCAAGAAGAGAATTTTAAAAACACATATAGAGCAAGAAAGAATTGCTGAAGGCAGTAGACAACCTCTTCAAATAAAAAAATAATAATAGCCCTGGCTAGGTGGCTCAGTTGGTTGGAGCGTGCTCCTGTGCACCAAAAAGTTGCAGGTTCCACCCTTGGTCAGGGCGCAAACGGGAGGCAACCGATCGATGTTTTTCTCTCTCTCTCTCTCTTCCTTCCTCTCTCTAAAATTCAATAAACATATCCTTGGGTGAGGATTACAATAATAATAATAATAATAATAATAATAATAATAGTAGTAGTAGTAGTAGTAGTAGTAGTAGTAATAAAAGAAGTCTCACTTCCAGTCTTGGTATAGTAACTAGGATGGATTAATTTTCTTGCAGATAAAAATCAAAATCTTCACAAAATATAAAAAACAATAACTTACTGTGTTAGACATGGCCCAAAGCAGACAGACACTGAAGAGAAATTGTTCCTTGAATAATGACCTGTGTACCAGTGAGATCTCTTAATATGATCTCAGCCCCTTCTCTTATTTACTAATTCTCTGCAAAGCCAGTAGGCTCTGCCAGCCTCCCATGTCCTGGCCTTTTCCCAAATCTTCTTGTCTCTTTGAACTTGGTGCCCCCTCCCCCACCAGCCAAACTCCTGGTCCAGGTGTAGCCTCTGGCCCTTCCCATCTCACTGCTGTTCTTTCCATTCCCCTCAGGGCTGCAGCTAGCTATTCTTAACAACCACCAAATGACAACCACTTCCTTGTTTACAAATAAGGTGAACTTGGCCTCTGAGTACCACCATCCCAAATTAGTATAGCCGTAGGACATATTATACGTAGGTCAATGGCCTAGAAGGGCCTACCCCCTTATATTTCTTTGACCTCTTCTCTCTGCTTTCCTTTCTCAACTCCATCCATGTTGTCTCTTCTCTGCTCACTGTTTTTCTAACACAAGAGACACACTTCCACCTCAGGGCCTTTGCACTTGCTGTTTGTGCTGTATTAAATGCTCTTTCCTCCCTATATGTCCACAGTTCTCTCTCTTTTTCAGGTCTTTGTTCCAATATCACCTTTTTGGTGAGTTCCTACCTGGAAATCGCATCTAAAACTGTCAATTCGTTACTCTTGTCCTGATACTCCTGCCTCCCTTCTCTTAAGATTACTGTCTGACATGCTAGATGTCTTACTTACTTAGCTTGTTTACTATCTGTGTCTCCATCTAGGATATAAGTGTATGCATGGCTTTTTTTCATGTGTTACTTCTGTAGTGTTTGGAACACTGACTGACATATATCAGGCACCTGACAATTATTTGTTGAATTTCTCAGTTTGGCTTAAGACTTTCCGTATAGTATAATTTCTCCCATGGATTGGTGGGCTGGCAGTGGTGTCTTGGAGATCTACATCATGGTCTTAATGTTTCAGTCCCCTTCGGCCAGAAGAGTTACTTTTGGTTCTTGGTGACTAACAGAGAAAGAAAGAAAACTAGGGCTCCCCAGTGTACAATGTTATGGGTTCAATAGTTCACTTATAAGTCAATTGTTTGGACATCCTGAACTTATTTTCAGAACATGATTGGTCACAGTTAGTTAACTGCAGGGAGTCTGAGAAGCATGGAAGGTGCCAGAACTTGGAACCAGATCTGACCACTGCGATGGGGCAGGCCAGGAAAGGACAGGAACAGGTGCGCTGAATTCTGATGGCATTCAGTGCAGCCAGCAAGAGATAGTGTCCTGAAGGCAAGGGTGCAAGCAACAGGCAGCAGGAGAGAGGGTCCAGAAGAAATGGGGAGACCCCATTGGAAAGTAGAAATTAGCAGTGGGGCCACCTAGGTAGTGATATGTAAGAACAAGTTTATAAAAAACACCATTAAGACAGTGCAAAGACAAGCCAAGAAATAGAGAAAATACTTGCGATTGTATATTTGACTAATGACTCATTTCCAGGAGAGTTAAGAAGGTGCTTTCTATCAAAAAGAAAAAATAGACAAATAGCCTAGTAGAAAAACACTCTCTTTTTAACAGTCACTTCAAAAAGACAATATGTGAATGTCTAATCAACATATGAATATGTCCTCAGCATCATTTATAAGCTGTCAAAGCCACCATGAGATTTTACTACACATCTAACAGAATGACTAACACTGAAAAGAATGGCAATAGTACAGCATTGGCAAAAACCCACACAGATCAGTGGAACAAAATATAGAGGCCAGAAATAACCCCACAGCCAATTAGCTCATGACAGAGGCACCAAGATTATAGAATGGGGAAAAGACAGTCTCTTTAATAAACGGTGCTGGGAAAACTGGACAGACACTTGCAAAAGAACAAGACTGAATCACTATTTTACACCATATACAAAATCAACGCAAAATGGATTATACTACCTTTGGCCGCCTGAGTAATCCTCTGGATCTCAGTTTCCTCATTTGCAAAACATAGATAATGCAAAACTCTCAAGATTTGCTTGATATAGAGAATGGGTTTAATAAATATAAGCCATTAACAATTGTAATCATTTTACCTCAACAGGAGCAAGAAAAAGATTTAGTTACCACACACACAATAGAGTTCAAGCTTTGGGTAGGAGGAACAATGTGGAAAGCCACTAATGTGACATAGGTCAAAGCCAGGGCTGAACCTGCATCAAAAGGAATTCAAGTGAGTTCCTGAGACCTGACTAGAGAAGCCCATAATTCTCCGCAAGATCCAAAAGGAGGGGACAAGAGGAATGCAGAGGGTGGGATGGACCCAGTGGGGAAGTTTCCCCTCTAAGTATAACAACTTCTCCATTATGTACATGATCCTGGTACCAGGAGGTGGGGTCTGTTTCTCCTCTCCTTGAATTGTGTTGGCTCTGGGACTTGCTTTGACCAATGGAGTAAAACGCAGTGATGCTGAGTCTGATAGGTTTCACTTTGTTTTCTTGGAACCCAGCAGCCACACTGTAAGGCAGTGCAGACTATTCTGCCAGAAAGAAGGGCCACGTAGAGAGGCTCTGGAGGACAAAATGCTGCATGGAGAGAGAGGAGAGCCAAGGTCCCCCAGCTGATGGTCAGCACCAAGCCTCAGACCTTCAGGAAAGCTCAGCCACCAACTAAATGCAGCCACATGAGTGAGCCCAGGCTCCCTGACGGCCACCTTCTCACTATGACCTCACGTGGCAGGGAGGAAAAACATAAGCTCGCTGATGTCCCTTTTTATAAGGGCACTAATCTCATCACGAGGGCCCAACCCTCACCACCTCAGCTCAACCTGTTTATCCCCCATAGGCATCATCTCCAAATACAATCACATTGAGGCTTAGGCTTCCAGGAGCATTTTGGGGACACGATTCAGTCTGTATCACCCACCACTTACCTCTCTCATGTTTCTCCAGCAGCACTAACTTCTCGGTTTCTCTAATGCGACATGCTCTTTGGTACGTTGGGCTGGGTAATTGCTGTTCCCTGCCTAGAATGTTCCACTTCCCAGACTTTCACTGTTGCCTTATCATTCAAGTCTCAGAGCAAATGCTACTAATAATTCATTAGAATGGCCTTCCCCAACCACTTCAGAAAAAACATGTGCTACCTGGCCACTCTGCCACATTGCCTTGTAGTATTTCACCCACAGACCCTAAGACTCTCTGATGTGAATGTAGTCAATAATTTGTTTGCTTGCTTATTTGCCCATCCTCCACCATGTAGTGTCCACAACTGTAGGTACCGTACCTGTCATTTTTTTATGGCTCTATCTTTGGTGTCTACAATAGTTCCCAGCATGTGATAGGTACAAAATTCCATTTAGTCTACAGTACACCTACATTGTAGACCTAATAAATGATATGTCATTTAACTCTGTCCATCACACACACACAAGTTTACCGCACACTAGTTCTTTGAGAGTTAAAGATGGATTAGAAATGCTCCCCGACCTTCCAAAAACTCCCCCTGGATGCATACTGTGCATGGAGGAGGGCAGGACACAAACAAAAACTTTTATACGATGTGACAGATGTGCACACTTCTCAAGTGTACACAGGAAGTGTGGAAATCCATGTCAGGGAGAAGCAGAGTCTGCCTGAAGGAAAAGGGAGAAGCAGGTCCTGGAGAGCAACCGAAGGGACCTTCAGCTGCTCCTGGAAGACTAAGTAGCAAATGGGTAGCAGGAGAAGGGAAGTAATTCCATCCAAGAGGAAGAGCAGGAACGGAAATAGCGGTGGTGTGGTGGCTGGAGTGTGGGGATCGTGCAGGGAGGAAGGGCAACTGATACAGTGGAGGGAAGACCGGAACTGGGTTATCAAAGACCTGTGGGTCATAACAAGACCTGTCTTTTTTCCTGTACACATTGTGGAAATGAGAGCAGTCCCCACTTTGACAGAGTCCTAACTCTGGTGTCAAGAACTATGTCTCCATTGCTACTGTCCTAGAACTGGATTAAGAACCTCTCAAGCCCTGGCCGGGCGGCTCAGCTGGTTGGAGCATCGTTATGTACACCAAAGGGTTGTGGGTTTGACCTCCGATTGGGGCACATGAGAGAGGCAAGTAATAGATGATTTCTGTCACATAGATGCTTCTCTCCCTAAAATCAATAGGTATACCCTCAGGTGAGGACTTTTTTTTTTAATAAAAATAAAAATATAAAAAGAACCTCCCAAGTCTATACCACCAGCAAGGATTCTATGGCGTAGGACAGAAGTTACTGAGCCTTGGAGGCTGCAGTGAAGTGGGGACAGGGACTGGGAACCCTAGAGGACAGGGCTCTGGCAGGAGACAGTGGCGTGGAGGGGATGAGAGCAGGCAGAGCAGGGAGAAGGGGTGGAGGCCCCTTCGAGGGGTAATGGTGTGGTCCGGGGGCGCAGGAGCAGTGAGGGACAGCACTGGGCCCGACCCTCTTGGGGTCTATCTTTTCCCATCTTCTCATTCTTCTCAGCAGGGACACACGGGGGAGCGAGGTGGGGGGAGGGGGGGAAGTGCAGTGGCAGGACATAGGTGACAAGATGAGGGTTCTCCTATTCCTCCTCTCTCCACATTCAATGCCAGGGACTAGTGTTGGGGTCAAAGCAACAGAGAGAGTGGAATGAGGAGGAGGAGAGGGAAACTCCCTCCCTCTCTCATCGCCATTTTCTCCATCTTGTCTCTGCCTCCCCGTCCTTCCCTCTCTCTCTCCTCTCTCCCCCTCTCCCTCTCCTCCACCGAAGGCCTTATTTCCAACAGGTACTCATCCTGGAACCGGGACAGGCGGTTGGGGGTTTCCGGGTGGTAGGCAGGACTGGCGTAAAGCGGACTCAGTACTACGCCGCGACGATTCTGCAATAGCCCAGAACAGCACAAGGAGAGGC
This sequence comes from Furipterus horrens, assembly GCF_987537825.1. Lineage (NCBI taxonomy): Eukaryota > Metazoa > Chordata > Mammalia > Chiroptera > Furipteridae > Furipterus > Furipterus horrens. The sequence goes on from NW_028327185.1 coordinate 22,783,125, forward strand.
GAAGCACGTGCGCGTACCTCCAGGGTTCCAGAGTGAGGAAAATGAAATTTCTGGAATCACCCAGTGGGGGTGCGGGTGCGGATGGAGGCCAGGTGCAGGGGGCCAGCAGGGCAGCGCAGGTCAATACACTGCCGTCAGGGGCCGGCAGTACATGGCAGGCGGGAGCCTCCTTCCAGGCAGACAGGACGGCAGGCCACCTGGCGTTGTGGTCCCACCCGGTGACGCTGAGATCCAGTGCCAAGTGCTGATGGCCTCTCCCAGGAGCGCGGCTGGCCTTTAGTGGAAGACAGGCTCCCACAGGGCAGGGCCTAGAAGGTGTAAATTAGAGAAAGCATGCTAGTCATTTGCTGGTAAGCTTGCCTCTAAAAAAATAAAAATAAAAATTAAGAATCTTAGAGGACATATTTCAAATTTGCTTTTGCATCTTTACACCAAACTCCTAGAAAATTTCCACTTTGATGCACTATTTTTCTAAAAAACAAAACAAAACAAAAAGTTTTGGATTGCACACTCACCTTCACCAAGACTTCATTCCATTATTATTAGAAATAATTCTTTAAATTTAATTTTAATGGAATCACTTAATTAAAAGCTTATAGATTAATAAGTATTTAATTTTAAATAACACCTATATATATTTTTAAAGGTTCAAGATATAAAACATATCTGGTCCTACAACACCAGTATATTTTATAGAATTGAAATATTAAAGTACTGCCTTGGAGAAACCTTATACTCGAAAATGTTCCCATTATGATGCATGTGTCTCGGTCTCACAGCGAAGGAAATCACTCCACACATCACTCCACGTAGCCTCGGCTTGATGAATTTTTCATCCTACCCTCTCTCCAAAGACTAAGGATGAGGTTGAGGGGATGGTGTGGCCGAGGAACCATTGAGCTACAGTTGGCTGGAAAATAGACTGTGGAAAAAGGGGGACTGTGTGATTATGTTAGAAAATCATCTGATAAAGATATGATTCCTTCAGGAATAGAGGAAGCTATACATCAACTTACAAATAGGGTTCATTAATTTTTTAAGCACTGTTACTTGTGTTATACAAACTCTTTATTAAAAGGAAGGTTCTGGAATCTTGCCTTGGTTTCCAGAATTCCAGGGGTAAATATTTTAGAAGCATATTCTTGTGCATCCTCCATAAAAATATCCCTGCTCATATGTATACGATTCATTTACACATATCCTACCTAATGGAAGGTACTATGGCCATACTCTGTGACATTCACATATATAAATGTATATTTTTATGTGTATATGTGGAATAACTCTTTATGTATTAATGTATGTCCTCTCCTGCTAGCTAGCAAATTCCATGTCTGTTCTATCTTTTTATACTTTGTCTTGTTTGAGCCTTGACTGTGGTAAGGACTGTATTGGCATTTGTTGGCTGGTACATGGTCTGCTGGAGAAATATGTCAAAGACAACCACAGAAGAGATGGGATGGACAAATTTTGCTAAAAAAACATCACTCTTTAAATGCATGCATACCATTCTCTCCCAGAGCACATTTCCAACATCAATACCGATGAAGTCTATGAGCTTTACTTGATTTTCTCCATAACAAGGGGGCCCATTGGACGGGACACTTCCAGCAGGGAATAACGTGGGACTTCATAACATTCTCTGTGCCCGATGTCGTCATGAGCACTCAGCCCCAGCCCATTCAGCTTATACAGCACTGGCTGTGGGTGTCATCTGAGGTCACAGTATCTCCGCTCAGGCACCTCGCATCATCACTTTCCATTCTGTCCAGCCCCCGGAGTCTCATTTTAGCTGTGGATCACGCGGCATGGCATGTCTATAATGTCACTTGTAGAGATACCGTGACCCTTTGCCCCATTGTCCAGTGCCCCCACTTCAACATCAAGTGTCACACACTGTGCATGTGACTTAGAAGCAGGGGGTCTAATCAGAGGGCTTTGCGGACAGCGAATGCTTCAAAAAGAAAGTGTGGGCAGAACAGTTTCTCGGTGTTCAGTGACAAATGTGGCCACGATGCCTGTGCAGCTGTAATGTAAGCCATGTCACATTTTACCTGGACGAAGTGACAATAGAATAAGAACTGCCCCTCTGATTAGCAGGAAAGCCGCCAACCCTGCCTGCCCTGCAGCTTCCCCCAGAACGCCGGCCGCCAGTGGGTTCCAGGAACTTCCCAGGCAGGAACATCTCCTGAGGACAACAGCTTCCTTTCATTGCCCTTCAGTTCCAGACCCATAAATGTACAGTGGGAAAAACAAAGATAGAACCAGAGGGACAAAGAAAGCATGCAGTGGAACAAAATACTTCTTAAGAACTACGTGGACTTTACGGAATTTCCTTTCTAAATAATCCCCCAGAGTCATCAAAAATAGGTCCCCATGGCCCTTTTAGGCCTGCGAAGTTCCAGGTTGTGTACCCCTTCGAACTTGAATGCCAAGCCGGGCAGGTGGGGCTTGGGACTGGGGTCCCTGGCAGAGCGGCTGCTCAGAAGCCTTGTGTGCCCAGGCTGCCGGTCCTGCTTTAGGGGTTGCCAGGCGTCTGCAGTGCTAGAATAGTAAACAGCTGTTTCTCAGAAACAGAGATAGGGTTATCCACAGCTTCGCATGCTAAATTTAAATTTAATAAAGCTCTTTCCTAACAGCCTGGATCAGTGCTTTGCAACCCGGGTGGGGCCAGGAGAACTTCACCTCCAAGGGGGTGGGGGAGGGGACCAGCACACAGAGCTTGAGCAAGTTCCCGGCGATTCTGTACCCCTCCTGCGAACCCCAATACCTCCTCAGAATACCTGGCTCAGATCTTAAAGGCTGTCCAGCTTCTGCAATTTGCCGGCAATGCTCCTGACACTTCAGAATTAAGCTCGGGAGCTCTTAGGGAAGGTGGCAGAGGGAGGTGTCCTGGGTCTTGGCCCCTCCCCAGGGCTGCCCTGTGAACTTGCTCACAATCGCTGAGGAAAGAGCTGAGAGGTTGAAACGTGCACTGAGAATGAGGTCGGTATAATTAAACGCTGACAACAGTTGACTGAGAGTCTTAGGTTTGATCCTAAGATTTAGAGAGTGACTTTGGATGTCATCAACTGTGTCTTCCATAATCCCTGTAAAAAGGGCGGTGCACAGACAAATGGCCTTGCAGCCTGGAGCGAAAGGCTGGAGGTGCAAGTAGATGCCTGCTTCCCCTGCCTGGGACTCAGACCCAGCAGCCCCCCAACCCCGACCCCTGTGCATGAGCTGGGGAGGAAGGTTTCCTTCTGGCAGAGACTCCTGGGAAGAAGCGGGGCATGGTTGCCATTTGTTTGAGCCATGACTGAAAAGACCCTATGACCTTTGAAATCCAAATGCATCAAAGGAAAACCCACATGAGCCCATGTTTCCAAAGTGCTGGTAGTTCTCTGTTCGGCAAGCCATGGAGACTTGTATATAACTATGGGGAAGACCATTTCCTAGTTCCGGGACTAACACTGGAATTAACCATTTAGTTATGCAAGTAAAAAGCAAAGCTCAAACTTGGAGACTGGGACCAAGGCAGACCCTATTGGGTGGCTAACTCGGGGCTTCCTGACTAGTGATCAGCTCTGCACTGCACTGGTTCTCATGGTGGGCCTGAGACCCATTCAGGGATATGCGAGCTCAGAACTATTTTTATAATAATTACATCTTATAATAAAACGGAGACAGCATTTCTCTTTCCCTCTCTCATCCTGTCATGAGTGTAGAGTTGGGTTTCCCCTGTGCTATGTTGTATGTGACAATGACAGATTGCAGGAGCGGAGGAGAACCCAGCTTTTTTCTAGCAAGGTGTGTAATAAACAGATTTGCAAAACTGCAAAACAAGGCCATTGTGCCCACTGATATTTTTTGTGAAAAACAGTTATGTTTCATAAAGATATATTTTTTATCTGAAATTTATATTCACATGTAATGGATTCCTTATTGTTATTTTTAAATGAATAGCCTTAAATCGTCTCAGTTTTAATGTCTCACATGGTAAACATTGATGGATATGGGCCAGATGAATAAAAGCTCTTTATGGTTCCCCAATTTTTAAGAGTATAAAGGGGTCCTGAGACCAGAAAGTGAGGCACATGAAGTGGCCTGGGAGTGGGCTTGAGGCCAGAAGCAGCCAGCCTGAGCTGCCCTGAGGGACTATTTCTGCACAGTGACCTGGGCCTTGGCACCCCGCGGGGGAGCTCCTGGACCCAGCAGCCATTCCCAGTGCCCCTTTCCGTTGCCCGCCTCCTACTGCAGACACTGGGGAAAACAAACAAACAGACAAGCTCGCAAACAGAGATTTGCTCTCCTGGCCTGCTTTGCAGTCAGCAGTGACCACGTGCCTCCAATGAGGCAGAAAGGGAAGTGGTTGAGAGCTGTTTCTGAGAAAGAGCTCCCGTCCTTACAAAAGGACAGATGGGAGGGAAGAAGGTGCTGGCCTCGCCCCTTGCCCTCCCTCTTGCCTGCAGTGCCTGGAGCAGAGGCATCCATATTGCGACCATGAGGGCCAAGGACACGGCCTCTGGATAGTGCAGCCCGCATCATTGCGCAGCCTGCGCATTCTTTTTGTCACATCAGAACAATAAATGCTCTTTGTTCCAGCTCCTGCTCTCACGATGTGCTGCTCTCAGCATCCAGAAGCGCTGCCAGGGATCCAGTTACCCGAGAAGCTCAGGCAGTGGAGTGTGTGGCAGCCATGCTGCGGAGTTTGGTTGCCTTGGGAAAACGGTGCATTCCCTTTCTCCTTACATATACTTCGTGCCTAGAAACAACAAAACAACACGTGTACTATGGAGGGAGGGTGTGCGTTTCGTCTGAGCTGATGACAGAGCAGCTGCTGGGCGGAAGCTGGGGGAGCTGCCACCCAGCGCAGCAGCTCCAGAGACAGGCTGCGGGGCGCAGAGGGGAACGGGCCTGGGGGCCGGCCTCCCCTTGACCCCTCCCACCCTGCACTAGCCACACCCCACGATTCTAGGAATGCCGGCAGACCTGCCCATGCTTTCCCGGGACCCGCGACTGCTTCTAACCGCTCAGCTCTGTCCTTGATTCCAGCTTCTGTAGTCTGGTGTCCATCTCAGTTCTCAACTCATCTCCGTGTATGGAATTCAGGGTTTCTTTTCCCTTCGCCCACCCCTCCACCCGCAGCATCTCCACCTACTAATGAAAACGCCCTGCTCATGGTCCCGGCCTCTGGGAACCTCATGCTCCCTCAGAACCTCCTTGCTGGTCGTCTGCAAAGAGGAGGGGCGGGAACACGGCCACTTGGATAAACCGAGCCATGCCCCTGAAGACAGGCTGTGGGTGCAAATAATGTCTGAAAACGGAGCCCCCCATCACTAGGTATTATTACTCTTGTCCCACGTTCTGGGCTTTGGAAGGTGTCGGGGGTAGAACCGGGTGGCCGGTTCTCATGTCTCATCCCCTTTCTTCTTCCACTCATATTCCCAGGCTGCTCATTTCCTTTTGTGCCTAATTTTTTCTTAAGATGGCTTAATGTTTGCTTTTATTGTTTCACCTGTAAAATATGTGCACCTGGGAGTGTGAGCAGCAGGCGGCCGCCTGGGTGGGGTGGGGTGGGAGACACCGTGACTCTCCCCAGGCCCTGTCCTTCAGGTGTGGGGCCTCGAACTGCCAGAGACCCCGTTTGGGACCCAGGACAGAAATACTGCAGGGGAGGGGGTGAGGCTCAGGAGAGGGAGCATTTCCTCCTGTGAGAGAGACTGTGGGGGTCCTCCTCGTCTCTTCTTTCTAACGCTTTCTAAGGACACGGGTCCTCCTTTCAGACAGCGCGGAGAGCTGCCCTGGGTGGAGCCTCACTTCAGCCCAGTGGCCGACCCCTCCGGCTCTTGGTTCCCCCACCCTGTATGTGTACTGGGAGAAGGTGGGTCCATGGAAGTTTCTGAGTCCAACCCGCTTCCGGCTTCCGTGGGAACCTAAACCAGCCTTCTTACCTCCATGGCCCAACCACAGAAAGAAAGTGGTGATCAGACTGGGCAGCAAGGACCTACTGAATCCCAGGCCTCTCAGCTGTCAGTTCTCCTCCCTCCCTTCCCAGATTCGAACTGGAGCCTTACCTAAACGTTAGATGAAACTGACTTTCACGTGCAACTTGGTACTGGAAAAGGTAAATACTATAGAAAGAAAAAAAAAATCACCGAAGAAAGAGAATTAAAGATGTGTGTGTGTGTGTGTGTGTTTAGGTTGATGGTAAGAGACAGACTAAAGCTAATTCCCAAACTTAAGGGAATATATTCTTTTATCTGTAAAAAGTATCAAAAGTAATGGAGATCATGAAACTTGAATACTTATTGTAGCTTAAAGAAAGCAGTGAAGAACAGAGAGGGAAGGCAGAGGAGAAAAGAGGAAGAAGAAAAGGGTAAAAGCAGCCAACAGCAGCAGCAAAAATGATGCCTCTACAGTAAAATTATATTCTAAACGTAATTAGTACTATATGTCGGCAGGCAGCCGTCCGTCTCGAGAGACGATGGTGTAGCTTCTTAAGAGTCTATCTGCACCGCCGAGAATGGCTGTGCAGTCCGACTCGGGAGTGACACGGTATCTGTCTCCTCCTGTGTTGAATCGACATCTTGCGATGACGCTGGAGTGTCCTCTCCAGTGAAGCTGAAGCTACAGAGCCTGGGCAGGGTGATATGGAGGGTCTGCTGTTGCCCATGCAGCAGACCCCCCCTCTCTTCGCAGCTGAAGGGTCCAAGGGAAAGACGGAGTCAATACAGCTTGGCTTCAGGTGCGCTGCAGGAGTTGCCGGTGTTGACTACAACGTCAAACCGCCTTAGGGACTCCGGCTCCGGATTTTCTGTCGGGGTTTACTCCCTTAGCCTTTCCCCTGAAGAGGTATGCCGCAAGGCAGCGGAGGTTTTTTGGAGTCAGAGTTTTCCTTCTCTGATTCTTTAATTGATTAACCATAAGGTAATTCAGAGAACCATTCACAGGCCACCTTTTCTTACCATCCAGAATGTATTCAGGCCAAACAGTGTTACAGTAATAAATTAACATTTTCTTAGTCATAGGATAACGACAGTACATATCCCAATTTTCCAAAATTCTCTTCAGTGGACTGCACTCAGGGGCTTGCCAAGAACTGCTTTTATTGACCCAGACATACATGACAATGGCTAAAACCAGAAAAACCCCAAAGACCAGAAAGCATATATACCACTCAGGCATCCATAGTTCTATTACTTCCAGGAATTCTCCTAATCGGACAAACAAATCTAGTATCCACGATGCCATTATTTCAGAAATACTTCAGAAATAAGTTTTAGCAAACAATCTTACTTCTCTAATCCCTTCTCAGTTCTATTTTCTTTTCACCACACTGGCGTGCTTAGGCGGTCGGCGTCCTCAGAGGGTGTCTCTCAAGGGGGTCGACCTGCCACGGGCAATTATTAATGTCCCGTCTGCGTCGCCAAATTGTTACAGAACCCCTGGGCTGCTCCAGTTGAAAACAAACCCGCGGGCTCTTTAGTTAGGGGCCCGATTGCCTGCCGCCAAAATTATAACTCTCAATACCAGAGTTTAGTGAAAAGAAAAAGAATAGTTTATTTAAGAGTTATATAGATTTAGTTATTTGCGGATTTCTGTTGTTAAGTCTTATGTTCTTTAAAACACCCATAAACACATATCCTTGCCTCCCCCCCACCAAACCAGGCTAGTTTTAGAAAAGTCAGAGAAACCCTTTCCCTACTTTCCAAACACAGTTCAGCTTTACCAGTACCTGCCAATCATTCAATCCTGATTGGGGAGACCTCGTCTGTGTTATGGGGTCCACCAGCTTTTAATCCAGAACCTCATGGATTCTCAGCCTCCTTGTAAACTGTATAGTTAGTCCTTTTGTAATCCGCACAGTCAGCCTCAGCCTTAGTCCAATTCGCACAGTCCGCCTTAACCTTAGTTAAATCCGCACAGTCAGCCCGCCTAAAATGACTGCCGCTTATTTTTAAATCCCTGACTGCGTCCTCTGATGCAGTGGGTGCGGTAACCAGTTCTGACCATTCACAGAACCTCACGCAGGTTCTGTGTGCTTTCTCCATACCGTTCCCTGGTTCAAGACTCCTCCCATCTACCAGAGGCTTTGGATGCATTAAAGCCGTTTTGCATAAAAAAAGACACTAGCCACCGGCATCAGGCATGTGGAGGCATTCTGAAAGCTGCTTCCTTCTCCCCATCCCCCAGCTGCAAACTCTGGGGTTTTTTGGAACACCCCTGTTTCTGTAACAAAAGGGCTGCCGATTACTTCTGGAGGGAAGGCAGGGGACAGGGAGTGGAAAGGACATGTGAATATCTGGCCTCTAACGTGTATTAACTGTTGAGGGTAGTGGTTCCATGGGAGTGTTCGAATTGTGATCATTTATTGAGCTGGCCACTTATGATGTGTGAGACCAGAAGAGGTCAAGAAGAGCTTGTCTTTGCTTTTACTCTTCCCAACTGAAATGTCTTCCCTCTCTTCTCCACGGGCCCAGCGGTCACAGGTCCTTCAGGCCCACCCCCGAGGAGCCTTCCTTAGCTCGTAGGCCATGCAAACCGCTGCCTCTCCGACTGTGGGATGCGGAGGGTCCGGGCCGGAAACCCAGCTGTCATGGGCCAATCTTGCTTCTCCTGCCCGTCTCACAGTGGAGCTTCTCCTCCCTTCCTGTGCTCACCAGGGCTGTGCCCGTCCACACCTACGCGCCACAGGGCGTGGCTCCTTGACCTGGGCTTGGGTGGGGAGGGCCAGATACCAGGGCACAGGCAGGGTGCCTCTGGGCCCCTGGCCTGCTCTCCATGAAACCCTGAGAGCCTCAAGCCACACATTCCATGAGTGACATCACCGGGGAGTGATGACCTCACGGTCTGCATCCCAGGGTAACTACGGAAACGTGAGAACCTTTCCTACCATTTCTCTAACGGACACCAACCTGTTTGGTTGCTCCAGAGAGAGAGAGAGACAGAGACAGAGACAGAGACAGAGACGATGTCGATTGACCGCATCATTTCCATTCAAAGTGACTTGACCGCAGTCCCCTGGGTGAATAGCGCAGCAGGTAGGTCTAAGCTGGGCATCTGTACAGGAGGGATTGGTGTACACAGAAGCACATCCACTGGGGCTTTTCTTTCATACCTGAGAACGACCCTCACTCTAAGTAATGCCAGTGAATGGCCTGGGTCCCCATCAGAGACCCACAGTGTCCTGCTCACCACTGAGGACAACTACAAGGTCATACCTGGGCAAGTATTCAGAAAGGTCCTCATCTTATTGATGTAGCCTCCCCCTTTGGGCTACAAGATATTTCCATTCAAACCCTTTACTGGTTGGCCTCTTAGCAAAGTCAAGTACATTTTCATCGGCTCATGATAAATAAAGAAGTTTGAAAAAGAAGTTTGGACGGTTCTTTCAAACCCAGTCACCTTCACTGTGCTGTCATGTACACATCCACAGGGGCCCCCTCAGATACGTCCCAGACTGAGCTGCTGAGTACTGGGGGGAATGGGGGCGCTTGACCCATGGGAAGAACGAAAGACCCAAGGGAGTGATGAAGTGATTCTGAGACTGAGGGCTGAGGAAATGGTCTCCCAGAAGGCTGTTGGGTTGATGGAAGCCCACACTTGGTACCCAGAATGCGGTTCTGAGCCTCCTGGTAACTGTTCGAGCATGTGGCCTTTTTCTCATCTCGATAAAACTATCAGAGGACTAGCGTTCAGTGTGGCTGAAAAATCAGCACCAATGGGGCCTGCGAGGAGTTGCCAGGGCAGAAGGGGGTTCTGAAACAAATTTATATTAAATTATTTTTTTCCCAAAACTTGGAAGGATTTTATTTCCTTAAAGCCTCAAAGTGACAGGTTGTAAGAAATTATTTCTCTGTTGTGGGAGAGATTAGGGGGCACCCAGTTTGCAATTATTTCCGGGTTCTGTTTTCTCTGGGAATGGGGGAGATATTCTGGTCTGCTGCTGCCCTAGGCCCCCAGCAGCCCCTCTCTAAGGGACGTGAAGTGAAGTGCCGAGGCTGTGCTTGGGGTGCCAAGCAGCTGAGAAGGCTTCAGGAAGAGCCTGGGAGAGACACGGGACAAGGGACGTCCCGGCAGGACAACATACAGCACAAGTGAGGGGTCAGTTCTGATCTCTTTCCAACAGGTGTGCCTCGCATCTATGGCTCTACACCTGGTCGCTACCATGTCCCCTACCTAATGAGTGGACACACCCAGGTGGGCTGGCATGGAGAGACATATTCCCTGGTTGGTGGCTATCGATGCTTTGGGGACCCTGCTTTGGCCACCCCAGCAAAGAAGCCAGCCAGACGAGCCCTCAAGAGACGCCATCCCGAGGAAGACTCGGAAGAAGAACTCGGCTGCCCCAGTCCCAAACGTCAGCGGCTGGAGCACGGGTACAAGGAGCTGAGCCACCGGAAGCTCCCCCCAGCCGAGGGGGTGGCGGAGAAGCCAGCCAGACGGGCCATGAAGAGACACCATCCCGAGGAAGACTCGGACGAAGAACTCGGCTGCCCCAGTCCCAAACGTCAGCGGCTGGAGCACGGGTACAAGGAGCTGAGCCACCAGAAGCTCCCCCCAGCGCACGGGGTGGCGGACAAGCCAGCCAGACGGGCCATGAAGAGACGCCATCCCGAGGAAGAGTCGGACGAACCCCTCGGCTGCTCCAGTGCCAAACGTCAGCGGCTGGAGCGCGGGGCAAACATCTGAGCCCGCACAAGCTTGCTGGCTGAGGCACTCTGCACAAGGGACAAAAGTTTCATGGCCCAGGACAGCCAATGTCCCTTTTCTCAGTCACCCCTGTGCTCACCGCTGGCCATCACAACCTGAGCCATTGCGTCTGAGCCTTCCTCAGCCAGCTCCTTCCACCTTGACAGCCCTGGGCAGGGAGCCTCACACACCGAGGTTCCCACGGGAGACACCGCTGGCCGTCCCAGGGCTGAAGCCGACCGGGCAGGAAGCCTTGTGCTTCTCTGGTCATCCTCGACACCTCCTGCTTGGGCAGAAGAAACACCAGCCTGCCCTCTGAGTCCAGCAGAATCCAGCAGCAGAGAGTGCAGGGGGGCCTTAGCAGGGCCCCCCCGGTCTACCAGATGGACTCCTGCCCCGCGTCATTGCCAGCGGCCACCAACACAAACTACGAGACTCCTTGAAGCCGTCTGTGGTAACTCGGGGAGCCCCCAGCGGGTGTCTCGGGAGCAGAATAGGGAGACTTAGGGAGGGTCTAGTTACACGAGGTGGTCAGGGAAGGCTCCTCTGAGGAGGTGCATGTTCAGTGCAGACGTGAGTGATGGGTCACGTGAGGAGCTGGGGGGAAGAGCATTCCTGGAGGGCCAGGTGGCAAATGCAAAGACCCTGAGGCAGCAATGCGGCCGGCCTGATCCAGGACCCCCAGAAAAGCCAGGTGAGGCCAGGAGCGGGGAGAGAGTGAAGACCTGACGGGGGAGGTAGCAGAGAGAGACTACATGGGCCCTGTCACCCAGGGAGAGGAGTGTGGATCTTGTCCTAAGTGGCCCGGGAGGTCTGGGTGGGCTTAGAACAGGGTGGTGGCGTGGTGTGAGGGACAAGATGCAGAGGCCACTCGGACTGCCGTGGGCCGTGGCAGGGCGGTGCTGGCTGGTAGCAGTGGGCGTCTCTGCAGGTAAGGCGACAGGCAGGCCTGGGGAGTGGGGGGCGTGGGGGAGGGGCGATATCAGCAGACAAGGACGAGCCATGGTTTGGGGGGCACTGTCAGCAGCTTGTGGCCCTTGGGCGGGGCTGCCGTCACCCTGCCTGTGGACAGCACACTTGTCCTCAGGGGCCACTGCAGGGAGACTGTTGTGGCTCCTCCCCCGACACACACCCTCAGGCCAGGGAAGGTCCTGGTCACATAAGGACTTTTCCTAAGCTGGGTTAGAGGACGGAGGCACACGCACTGGGGCCCCCCAAAAGTTCCCAATGGGAATCTCAGTTAACCTACAAAAGACAGCTAATGCATCTTCCCTCAGTGACCACCCCACTGCCCACCCCTGGAGACGGGATCCCTCCTGTCTGTGTCTGATACGTGCTGTAACCAAGGCTGACATTGGCTACTGGCACTCAGGCGGGTTGGCAGTGCCCAGACACGAGGCACACAGACTCAGACCCACACGGGGAGCTCAGGAAAAGGAGAGACTCCCAGCACCCCCACCAGGCCCACTGAACACACTTTAGGGCGGGCTCTGGACATGTGCACTTTGAAGAGCTTCCCGGAGCTACCAGTTTGTAGGGACCACAAGCGACAGAGAAACATGGGAAATGACACCATGGGATGCAGCCAGCAAATTCCACAACAAAACTAACAGACAAAGGATGGGATTTTGTTCACAAATAGATTACAGGGAAGAACCTTTCATCAAGACGGCAGAGTAGGTAAGTGCTGTGCTCACCCCCCGCACCACACCCCCCGGTACCACCTCAAAATTACACCTAAACTGCAGAACAACACCCCTCGGGAACGGCCTGAAGACCAGCTGAACACAAGTCCTATACAGTGAAGGACACTCAGAAGAAGCCACGAGGAAACGCAGGTAGGAGGGCTGGCGATGCGGAAGGCACGGGCCCCACACCCACCGTGTGGCACTTAAGAGACGATGGGGGGTATGCAGGCTGCAGGGGTCCCCTTGGCAGGAGCGATGATGAGTAAGGGGTCCCAGCCCCACTGATGCTCCTCAGCCCAGGGTCCCAGTTGCTTGCTGCAGCCTCAGTTTCCCCTCAAGGGGCCCGTGCAGGGATTTACTCACCGGCACACTCAGTTGCTCTGAGCTCCAGTGTTGGGGCAGGAGCTTGGAGAGTGTCAGGGACATACAGGGAGGAACCACATGGTCTGGCTTCAGAGTCAGGGCTGGGGAGCAGCTTTCTCCCACACAGAAGTGCCAGCAGAACCCATTGTTTTGTCATTGATCCTCCCCTCACCCAGCTTGCACACCTATCAATAACTTCTATCAATGTAAATGGTTGAAATGCTCCAATCAAAAGACTACTTTCCATTGATACACAAATGAATAAAGAAATATATACAATGGAATATTTCTCAGCCATAAAAAAGAACAAAACCCATTTGGGACAATAGGGATGAATAAACCGAGAGGACATTATGCTAAGTGACACAAGTCACACAGACGAACACAAGTACCATGTAACCTACTTACATTTAGGATCTAAAACACAAAAGAAATGAACAGACTGAACAGAGACAAACTCACAGATACAGAATCAATTGATGATTCCCGATGCGAGAGCTTTGGGGAGAGGGTGGCAAAAGGCGAAGGGATTAATAATTAAGAAACTGCCAGTTATGAAGTTAGTCAGGGAGATGTAATGGGCATCATGTGGAAAAGAGTCAATAATAGTCTAATAACTGTGAATGGGGTAACCTATCTAACAGGAAACTGCATAGACATTAAGTGTATAGCTTCGTACGTTTTTGCATGGTTCCAGATCCCGCAAAAGTACCTTCATTTCCCCTCCTCATCAATACTCCCCCAATCCAGCCATTAGCCTAACAGCTATCACCACAGATCACTTGTGCCTGTTCCTGAGCTTCAGGTATACACGGGATCATGGGACGCACGGAGTCAATGTTCTTCACTCAACACCATGGCTGTCAGACCCACCCACGTCTTTGCACGCACTCATTGCTACATCTCTGTCCTCATCTGATCACCATCCACTGTATAAATACCCTAAAATTCATTTATCTCTTCCACTGCTGGTGGACACTCTTCCAGGTTGTGGCTGTCACGCTGACATGAATGAGTGGCCAAGGGAATAGGATCCTTGGCCCGGTCACATGTCTCAGATGCCTGCACAGGTTTATCACCTAAGGGAACCAGAAAGCCTGCCGCCCACAGCCCTCGCCCCGTCCCGAGTGCCCCCGTGGGAGGTGCCCTGCAGAGCTGAGTGAGCCCTGACCAAGGCCCACGGCGCAGGTGCCCTGTGCCCTCGGGGTCCCGTCTGCGCCTGCATCACGGGGCAGCATGTGAAACACCTTCTCCCCAGCAAAAGTCACCAGGCAGTCCCGGTCCGCTGACATATGCTTCCTCCCAGACTATCTTCTAGCAAAGCCAAGTGTGTTCTGAGAGCTGATCAGGGTGTTTAAAATGGTAAATTAAAATGTAGTTCTGCTGGGAGGCCCCTCTCCAGCCACGGTCACTGGGGTGATGGAGGTACTCAGCTGGCAAAGCCAGGAGTAACTCGGGTCTTGCTCTGGCCTCGCAGCTCACGTGTGCGGATTCTTTGACGACTCCGCTGGTCAGGGCTGAGGAGAAAAACAGCTCCGCGTACCTGTCCATCGCTTGACTCCGAGGGACTCGAAAATGTGACAAGAATGAAAGGAACAGTGTGCCCAAAGTATCTCAAGTGTGGGGGACTGCCTCCCGGGTGGAGATTTACAGAGGGAGACAGACAGGGTGCCGCGACCCCGGGAAGACAGAGGCGGGGACGGAGGGGCAGGGCAGGAGCAGGAGAGGAGCTTCCGGCTTCTTCATTTATTCATTTTCTCTCACCACCACCAAAAAAATTGGAAGTGGCTTTCTGCAAAATGTGGCAGATCCTCAAAACTAAGGGAGTGAAAACTTAGCTCTTACAACAAAGCAAAAGGTAAAGTGAGAAGACAGAATTATAATTAAATACAAAAATCAGCCTCAAGGAAAGTTACCAAAAGGGCAAACCGGCTCTGAGCTTCCAGAAAGCCTAGCAGAGGGAAGCATTGCATGTCACATAACTTCTCTGGTTTCACAGGACGCCTTGGGAGCAAGGGACCTTCCCGACCGCCAGTGGCTACCCCTGTGCTCAGCCCATCGCAGGCAGCTCCTGGTATGTGTGCTGATTGAAAACATGTGCCAAGAAGCCTGCAGGTGTTGCTCATGGGGAGTCTGCCAAACTGGCATTACAGCTGGCCAGCAAAGCCATGTCTGGACCCCTTTTGCAAGAGAACAGCTTGTAAGATTTTACCTCGTATGATTTCTTTTGTTGATTTGAAAGAAAGTTACCAAACAGGACATTGAAAAAGGAAAGTGCACAGATATATGTGGGCAATTTAAATACCGAATATAAAGCACGCGCTCTGCTACCAACAGCCAGGGGAAGAAAGAGACCACCACCCCCACAGCCCCTCCTCAAGAGGCAATTTACCGTTGTCTTCTTTCTTTACAGTTTTACCGCCTGCGTGTTTAAAACCTAAAAAGGACAGTCCTGTTTCTGAATGAATGGAATTACACTGAGGTACGAGTTCTGTGTCTTCATTCTTTCTGTCTTTAAAAAAAAATCCTCATTGAGGAAATGTTCATTGATTTTAGAGAAAGAGATGGGGGTGGGGAGGAGGAAAGGAGAGAGGGAGAGAAGAGAGAAACACTGATCCATTGCTTCCTGTCCATGCCCCAACCAGGGACCGAACCTGCAACTTCCAGTGCGCGGGACAATGCTCCAACCAGCTGAGCCGGCCGGCCAGGACAACGTGTTCTCGTTCTTTTGCTCAGTGTACTGTTTGGGGGACTCTACCGTGTTTTTACAGCTGCACTTTGTCCTTTGCTTGTCGCAGTGTATAAACCACACTTGATCAATACTTCCTCCTGTCCGTGCACGTTTGGTTTTGTTCCAGTCTTTGGAAGCCTGCCCGGGTTTTCCAGCCCACCCTGGGCTCTCACTTCTAGTTGACCCTTGCTCAGGCTCTCCTGGCCACCAGCCGCTGCCCAGGGAAACCCCCTCCGTTTCTGCCCAGTAGCTCCTGGCTCGGTCTCCCAGCCAGCCCCTGCACCTCTAGTTCTGGGTACCAGTCACTGTCCCGTGACCTCGTGCCTAGAGCCGTCTCATGAGCCCAGACACTTCATTAGCTTTGACTCAACTTTTACTCCCTCTTCTTCTTCTTCCTGGATTTCACCTCTGCTCTCTTTTCGAGCTCCCGGGCTAACGGCATCCAGCCCACCCGACCGCTGTGGCCACGCCTGGCTTCCCGTAATTGAGACTGCGAGTGCGAACTCAATGTCTGCCACCGTCCTTTCCCCGATCCCCACTCTCTGCCCGGGCTCCTTGAATTGGATCAAACAGCCTTATTGGGTTGGAGGACCTGAACTGCCTCTTTACAGCCACTGAAAATAGGACCCATTGGCCAGCTTCAATAAACTCCGAAGTCAATAGATACAAATGTAAAATGGACCCACTATTTCCCACAGCCAATACTGTTTTATTTCCCACCAAACTTAAGTCATGAAGGAAATTAGGTCCATGAATTCAATTGAGTGAGTTTCTTGTGCATTTAGTATGTCCTGGGCACCCTGTGAAGTGCTCTGAATTGAAAAAGTTGAAGAAAGACACAAAAGGTGGGCAGTGTAGCTTTTTGATCGCAGTCAGACCCTGCGCTCTAAGGATGACGCCAGAGCTCACACCCAGAATATTCTTGCAGTGAGCTTGTTCCTTCTGCAAAGGCACAGCCCAACCGGGGCAGTTGGGAGAGGCCCAGAACTGTTCACATATTCTACGAAAACGTCATCTTCTTCGTGGGAGGGTAGCCCCGGGATGCGAAGAGATTCGGTGTCTGCAGCATCCAGGAGGGAGGGCTCATTGTTAGCTGGGCTGCATACATTCAAAGGCTGAGGGGCCGGAGGGTGGGGGGACAAGGGACATGGCGGCAGGTCCACCAGCACAGACTCACCCAGAGCAGTGGGCAAAGCAAGAGGCAGAGACCTGGGGAGATGGAGAGCATCTGGGGGGCCCCGCCTTCCTCTGCACACACATGTGGCGGCTTGGCTTACAGTTATTTGACTCCGGTCTTGTGGGTTAAGCAGAAATGCATATGGTGGAGCCCCGCGCCCTCAGGAGCTGAGAGTCTCAGTGGAGAAACTAATCTGCACACAGATGAGCAGAGCACCCTGTGCTGGGGCAGGACGCTGAGCACCTGGTGCACCTGGGAAGGCCTCCTGGTGGAGGCAAGGCCAGGCAAGTCGCATACAGAGGTGCTAGGGGGGCAGCAGCAGCAGGAGAGCGGGGAAGGCCAGCGTTTCCGTGCTGAGTCCGCAGCCCTTTTACTTCGCAGCTTCTGTGCCGCCTTCTCTCTCCTTCTGTAGCTCCGGCACGTCCGTGGTGCTTTGCAGAGGGTGGGCACCCGGAATGCAACTGAGTGCCCGGGTCAGCGCCACACAGGCCACTCTAGCAAGAAGCTGAAGGGGGCAAGAGGCCAACATCTTAGCCCGTCACATGTTTCTGGACCAGTAGTGGGGCCCTGTGTCTATCTACCCCCGGCTGTGATGACCATGTGGCCTTCTGTGTGCTCCGGGCTCCCTAGCGCAGTGCTGGTGACACAGTGGGCCACCCCACAGTGTTCCTGTCCTGGCTGGAGCTTACTGGTCCTCTCCTTTCCTATCTCCACCTTCCAGGGGCTTCCTGGAAGATGCCCCCGAGGGTACCTGCTTAAGGGCTGCTGACCTGGCTGTGACAGAATTAGCGACCGACGGGGCTTCAATTCCACCTCATCCGTGGGAAGCTGCTCCTCCTCCAACTGGCAAATGACTTCCAGATGCCACAACAGCTCAAGTTTTCATTGCTTGCTGCAAAGACCAAGTCTCCTCTTCCCCATGGGCAAGGCTCTGTGTCACTGAAGCACTTTTGAAAGGAGAGGACAATGAAATCCATTTTTGGTGTCATCCTACTTGGCAACAAAACAAATACAAGTCCTTTCAGCTGACAATGCACTGTGTGCTCTGATGGGGAGTCAGCCTTCCTTCTTGCATGAGCTCTGTTAGGGACTCAGGTCTTCACTCAGAAGGCATGGACTCATCTTTCTTTGACTTACTTTCTCCATTTACAAACTAGAGATAATGGTGTAGTTCCCAACCTCTCTTGTCCTACAAGGGTATTAAAATTCAAACTCTTGACCAAACTCACCCACAGGTTTCCCAAGTTCTGATAGACACATGTTTGGACAATGATGTGATGATTCTCCTAGACACTGGCCGGTGCCCATCTGTGACTGTCTGCTGTCTCCTGTCATCCAAGTTGTCGCCTCCAAGCTCTGCCCACCTTGGCTGGACCACCTCCCACCGCCTGCCAGCCTTCTCTGCCAGCGCACCAGACACACGCACCCTGGCCCACGGCATCTGCTTCCTAACCAGCCACCTCCTCCTGTGGTTTCTCTTCCAACCACCCTGTGACTACTGCCAGAGTCTCTAGGACATCTTTCTACAATGTCCTTCTTGACAGATTGTCCCCCAGGGGTGATTGTGTCCCCTAGGGGACATTTGGCAGTGCCTAGACACTTGGGTGGATATCACAACTGGGGTGGGGGTGCCACAGGCCAGGGATGCTGCTCCACCTCCTACACCTCCTACAACGCCTCCCCTGATGAAGACTTCCCTGGCTCACAACGTCACGAGGGCCAATGTCGAGGAACTCTGCCCTAGACACACACACACATACACACAGATACACACACATTCAGCGGCTTCTTAGAACCTATAAAAAAAGTCCAAGTAAAGTGAAGTAAACAGAGCACTTTGCATTGTGTCAGTGCATAGTATACACTTTACATATATTAGCTGTTTATATTCTAATTTTGGAATCACACAATCCATATGAATGTTCTGAATGGTTCAACTATCATGTACAGATCAGATTTGGAGGACAAAAAAAAATCAATTCCTAATTCACAAGGTCATTCCCAATGTACCTTCTGCATTTAGAATTGATACCTCCATTGTCAATGTTCTCCTAGCATTTTGCTTATGCTCAAAGTGTGGTTTTCATTCTTTTTCTGTGTTACATTTCGTTGCATGTGTATCTCCTCTATTTGACTCTGAATTCCTTGAGGCCCAGCCTACAGCATCATCATCTGTGATTCACACATAGAAATTACTCAATAAATGTTCTTTGAGTGAAAATTTGACTTACTGAGTCAGACTTTATAGATGCCTTTTGATATGCTGTTTTCATGTCAAATGTGTGATGTCCCAGAAAAATATAGTTACTAAACTAATGATTTCCTCTGGTATTCATTTATAAAGTGAAGATGCACAAGTAAGAGATTTTTATTTATAGTTGAAAGTGTAAATTTGACCAAAGGGTGAGTGAGATCAAGATTGGTTTAAGTTAAAAATGACTTTGGTACAACTAGACTATGAATACCACGCAATAATGAAAAACAGTGTAGTGTGGTTACATACTGTGGTGTGGGAAGACCTCTGAGACATACTGTTAAGCAGCCCCTCTCCTGAGCTTCTCTATTTTTATTAATAGTATTCCGCTCTTTTTAAAAATATATTTTATTGATTATGCTATTACAGTTGTCCCAATTTCCCCCCTTTGCCCCGCTCTGCCCAGTACCCCTCTTCCCTCCAGCACCCCTCGCTTAATGTCAATGGATTGTGCATGTAAGTTCTTTGTCTTCTCCATTTCCTTTACTATTCTTAACATCCCCCTATCTATTTTGTACCTACCAATTATGCTTTTTAATCTCTGCACCTTTTCCCCATTTTCACCCTTCCCTCTCCCAGTTGATAACCCTTCAAATGATGTCCATACCTATGATTCTGTTCCTATTATGTTTGTTTGCTTATTATTATTTTTTAGATTCAGTTGTTGATAGGGATTCAGTTGTGAATTTGTTGACATTTTAACGTTCATAGTTTTGATCTTCTTCATTTTCTTAAGTAAGTTCCTTTAACATTTCATGTAATAATGGCTTGGTGATGAACTCCTTTAGCTTTACCTTGTCTGGGAAGCACTTTATCTGCCCTTTATTCTAAATGATAGCTTTGCTGAATAGAGTAATCCTGGTTGTATATCCTTGCTTTTCATCATTTTGAATACTTCTTGCCAGCCCTTTCTTGCCTGCAAAGTTTCTTTTGAGAAATCAGCAGACAGTCTTATAGAAACTCATTTATAGGTAACTCTCTGCTTTTATCTTGCTGCTTTTAAGATTCTCTCTTTATCTTTCACTTTTGGCATTTTAATTATGATGTGTCTTGGTGTGGTCCTCTTTGAGTCCAACTTGTTTGAGACTCTCTGTGCTTCCTGGACTTGTATGTCTATTTCCTTTACCAAATTAGGAAAGTTTTCTTTCATTATTTTTTCGAATGAGTTTTCAATTTCTTGCTTTTCCTCTTTTCCTTCTGGCACTCCTATGATTCAGATGTTGGCACATTTAAAGTTGTCCCGGAGGTTCCTAAACCTGTCCTCAATTTTTTAAATTCTTTTTTTCTCCTTGCTGTTCTGGTTGAATGCTTCCTCATGTTCCAAATCACTGATCTGAATCCCAGCTTCATCCCCTCCACTGATGGTTCCCTGTAGATTTTTCTTTATTTCACTTAGTGTAACCTTCATTTCTTCCTTTATGTTGTACTCAATGAATTCTTTGAGCATCCTGGTCACCAGTGTTTTGAACTTTTCATATGATAGGTTGGTTATCTCCATTTTGTTTATTTTTTTCTGGGGTTTTGTTCTGTTCTTTCATTTTGCCCATATTTCTTTGTCTTCTCAATTTGGCAGCCACCCTGTGTTTGTTTCTGTGTATTAGGTAGAGCTGCTTTGACTCTCTGTCTTAGTAGCGTGGCCTGTTATAGCAAAGGCACCTGTAAATTGTGTGGGACAGAGCCTTATGTAATCCACCAGGGCATGGTAACCTGCTTCACCACTTTGTGGCTCTGTGTGGGGGCAGGGCTGGGAGAGGGGACAATGCTGTTGCCTGGCTTCTGGAGGTTTGCCTGGCTCTTGCCCTGTGCAGCTGGCACTCTTCCAGCTGTTGCTCTGGTGCTGAATCCCAGAGGGGATGGATCTGTGTATGTTTTAAGTCTGTGCGGGCCCTTTAAGCGGAGTCTCCCAAAAATGGAGCATTTTTTCCCACCATCCCAACTTCCACTGGTTTTTACAGCTAGAGTTATGGAATTTATCTTCCTGCTGCTGGAACCCTGGGCTGTGTGGTCTGGCCTGGGGCTGGGATTGCTTCCTCCCAAGGTACCCCTCCTGATTTTTATCTACCACCCAGGAATATGGAACCACCTGTTCTGTTGCAGCTGCTTCTTCATGCCACACTGTGTCTCCGTGCCTCTCCACCCGTCTCTGTGGCTCCACCCCTCCTAACCGTCTGGGTGAATGTGGCTTCTTTAAATGCTTGGTTGTCAGATTTCCATACAGCTCGATTTTCTGACGCAGCTGGGTGGGTGTTATTTGTTTTGAGGTCTAGTTGTAATTCTTTCTGTGGTTGCATGAGGAGGTGAA
This sequence comes from Furipterus horrens, assembly GCF_987537825.1. Lineage (NCBI taxonomy): Eukaryota > Metazoa > Chordata > Mammalia > Chiroptera > Furipteridae > Furipterus > Furipterus horrens. Next base: position 22,804,314 of record NW_028327185.1, read on the forward strand.
GCCTATTTACCTATGCCTCCGTCTTGACCAGAAGTCCAGTATTCCATTCTTACAGTAACACGGCTCATCCCCTTTTCTCCTCACATCCAGTGAGTCCCACAAACCTTCTCACCTCGAGACCTGCCATCCTCACTCCCATCTACAGCACAGCACTCCTCACTGCAGTATGACAGTCGGCCTGTTCTAGTTTCTTCCTGCTCTAAAGATGTGACGTTACATACATCATCTTCTGGCCCACATTTAATAGTCTTAGCTTAGTATTCAAGACTTTTCATAATTTCACCCCTACCTACACTGGGACTTTAATATTATCTCCCACATCTACTTGAGTTGTCTTCTCTACAGACCTGGTGAGGGTTTGTTCACAACACTCTGCAGTTATTCCCAGAATCATGGTGACCATGTGGCTCTCCTCCATGGTGACTACTGTAATGAGGGTACCAATCCTGCATCAGAGCACCTGGCTTCTGATCTCCACCCTGCCCTTCAGTAGCAGGGACGTTGGGGAGAATCCATCTCCTCATCTGCTGCTTCACCTGTGAGATAACAAGACAGTGTCTGCCTCGCCAGCCTCTCCTGGTAGCTGTGAGGAGCAACTGAGCTTTTTCTGCAGGTTTGCCAGATTTAATGAGTATAAAAAAGCAGACCAGGTTAGACCTCTTCAATGAAACTTTTCTCGGCCTTTAATAATGACCTTCGTAGGGGCAATGCACCTGATTTAGTTGCCTTGTGGTGTTATTTTTGTGAACATCCCCTCCCCACCTTAAATTTAGGTTTTTAAAAAAAGAAATGACATTTGTGGCCTCTTTATATCCCCAACATGTAATATAGTTCCTGCATGTAAGGAGTGCTCAGTTCATAGGGTATTGTCCCCGCCATAACTATGAACAGCCTTCCTTCTTCCACTTTCAGACTTATCCCAGTTTTGATGACAGATTTTCTGATGAATAAATGACTGTGGATGGTGATGTTGGTGGACAAGCGGCCTTCATGCTGCATTTTATGGGCTTCTGTTTTTGCTTTCCTTCCATTCCTCAATGTTGCAGCCAGATTTTTGATGTTTGTTTCTGAACACAGAACAAAACCATTCATTAGCGGTTCTTTCACATGGGAACGTAGCATTATAATTTTCATTTCAAGTCCAGCAGCACATTAGGATGAAATAATCATCTCCTGAAAAGCTGTGTGCAAAATATTGCTCTTCTCCTTTAGGCTTAGCTGGCTGGCACAGAGATGGTGGGGGCTGGAGGCGACATTCTTTAAGTAGCCTTTGGGTTTGAGTGGAAGAGCAGCATAAAATCAGCAGCTGACACAATGGGACAGCAATTTGGTTCCCTGGTATTTTAAACATCATTATAATGAGTTGCATAAGGAAGACATGTTTTCAGGTATCAATTACAATCAGTACTGAAGAGATTAAGAAATTAGAATTTTATTTAGTCCCTAAGCAGCCAATTAAGACACAATCCGTCAAACCAATGTGATTTTTGGGTTTGGATTCTTGTTTCAGTTCCTCTGGTAAGCACAGCTATGGCGTTGGTCTGAAGGCAGTATGAGAAAGAACTGTGATAGTTCTCCCATCAGCAGGGTCGGGGGCCATCTGGGCCACCATGTGTAGGGGCCTGCCTTTGAATCTGGCTCCTGCGTCAGCATAAGAACCCATGATATGAGAAACACACTAAGTTCTGCCCTGGAGGAGTCAAAACCCTTAGGGGACAGGCAGATTGAGAATTGACACTTGTGGCCAGATCTCCCTCCTGGACTATGTGCAGTTCTGGTAGAAGCGATGTCATGTGAGTGTTCAGTATGCATGACATTTTAGGGGCGAGAGGTACTGCTGTAGAACCACAGTGATACCACATCGGTTTGGATGACACGTCTTACCCCAGGGACGGGCACACTGATACACATTTTAATCCTCTCATGACTTGGTTTGATGGAATTGGGATCTGGCTTCTACTTTTGGTCACCTTTTCTGGAAAGTGAGTTACATTCCCCATAAGTATCATGCAGGACCCACCTTCTGAAGTGTCTCCATCTGTGCTCTTCCAAACACTCGCTTGCTCCACATGCTAATTTAGGTGTTCTCCTGGTGAACCCAAAGAAAGTGACTTTTCAACCTTAAGTTATTTTTTCCATTATATATTTTTAAAGTTAAGAACTTGGAGCACTGGCCAGGCAGCTCAGTTGTGGGTTCAACGCCTGGTCAGGGCATGTACAAGAATCAATCAATGAATGCACCAGTAAGTGGGACAACAAATCTCTCTCTCTCTCTCTCTCTCACACACACACACACACACACTTTCTCCCTTCTTATAGCTCTCTAAAAATCAATTAAAAGAAAACTGTATGGGATGGATTAGCTCCCACAGGTAGTGTGTAGGGTCTCACCATCTTCTGGGTAAGAAGCAATGATTAACAGCAATTCTGTATTCTTTTGAGTCCTCATTCCACAGCCATACCAAGGTCAGTATGCAGTAAAAATTAATCTTCCACAATTATCTATAGCCATTACCCCCAAGGAAATAGTAGCTAATAGATCTGCCAAAATCCCCATGACCTTGGCTCCTTGGAGAGGTGGGGCTCTGTTGAAAGGCCGGGTGAGTTGTGCCATTCACTTCTGGGCATGAAATTTATACGGTGAGGACGGCCATTTCCTGGCTTGTGGCTGCAGAGTCTCCTGAGGACGTGGGATCCCTTTTCTAAGTGTACAGTCTCCCTGTGTGCCAACAGTGGGGCTGTGGGTACACGATCCTTCAGAGGAAAAGCGGGTTAAATTTCCTGGCATTTTTAGAGTAATTTCTTCAAGTTAGATGGAAGCTAACTAGTTCCTTCATTTTTGGTCTGCTCGTATCTCATCATCTCCATCACTCTTTACTAAAACAAAAACTCAAACCCTGGCCGCATCACTCCATTCTGAGCATATCCTCATGACCCAGGGCTATCACTTTAAGACCAAGACTCTTTCTCAGTCAATCAGATAGAAAGTTAACCTAGGCAATGGCTCTCTCTTTTTTCTTTTTTAATCCTCACCGAAGCATATGTTTATTGATTTCAGAGAGAAAGTAAGGGAGAGCGAGCGAGCGAGGAGAAACATTGATCGGTTGCCTTCTGTACACTCTCTCACCGGGAATCAAACCTGCAACCTTTTGGTGCGTGGGACGATGCTCCAACCAACTGAGCTCCCAGGCCAGGGCTAGAAAATGGCTCCTTCCATCTCCCATTCTTTTTGCCCTCTTGAAAAAACTTAAAGTTGTCTGCTTCTACCAATTAAATGACAGTTACTCCCCACTCCACTGAAGCAAAATAAGTACGTTTTGGCTTTATACTTCCTTACACTGTTGACATGAACAACTATAGGACTATATAGAGCCCAAGTGCTTTTGTTAACTCTGACCAAAAGGAAATGAGCCAAGGGGTGCGCCAGTGTAGGAAATCCCACCCTAAAAAAAGAAGTGGATGTGTTCCTTTCGCTTCCCTGGCCTAGACTCCGCTCCCAGTCAGCTCGCCCATGTGGTTGGTCTCACTCGAGCCACACTTTCCAGTTGGGCCCCTAAAGGATCTCTCCTTTTAAGGCTAAGACAATGATGCAGCCCAGTCTGAGAGAGGCTGGGCAGGCTGGGCCTGAATGCTATATTCAAAGGGTGAAGTCCTCTACCCTCAAAAACAAGTATATTTGTACGATAATACTGCTTTCTCACTGGAGAAATTCATCTTTGAAATTCAGATGTCCCTGCTAGAGCCTTGAGGTGGAGAGAGGAGGGAGGGAGCAACAAAGGGGCGGATGAGACTGGACCCCAGGCCACGCTATTTTGGCTGAGGACTAGCCTGCTTATGCACACCAGCCTCTGCTGGGTGGATTAGCAGGCTGGAAAAATGCCTGTAATAAAAGAATAATTTCAAAATAAGCCTATTTCTTTGGGTGTAGAGCAGCTTAAATGTTTTTAGCAGTTTTTAAGGTGCCTTTTCAAAATGACATTTGTTCTCTACCCAAAGTGTATCTGTAAAACCTAAACGAGGAACAGATAATATAACGTATGGAGCCCAAAGCGAAATGCAAACGCAGGCTTTCCTGTTCAAACATGGAGAATTCTGGGTGGCTGGCGACAGTAGCCTCTGTAACTGAGGGAGAGCCCCTCCCGGGGGCGGCCTGGGAAGCTGCAGGCTGTGTGCCCACCAGGCCCCTTGGGCTGCACGTGACTTTTGCTCACCAGTTCTCCTTTGACCAGTTCCTTAGCTGCTGCAGTTCTCAGGGGCGAGGTCCCTGGAGAGCAGCAGAACTTCCCTCCCTCAGTGTGGGAACCTGCTAGGAAGGCCCAGTCTTGGGCCCTGTCTGTGCATCCACAAGCCCTCTGGGGGTCTGTCCCACGTGCGGGCCTGGGCAGTGTCAGGTCTGGGCAGTGCTGCCAGATGGGCTGCAAGAACAGTGGACAGATTTTGGATTTTGGAATAGAAGTGACGTTGGGGGTCATGAGGCCTGGAGTTCATGTCTAACTCTACTCATCCCGGAACAATTTACAGAGACCAAATGGCCTGTTTCATCAGTTAATTACTCACAATCACCTTCCCAGTAAAGCCAGCTCAGATCCCAATTTTAAAGATGAGGAAATCAAAATGCTGAAAGTGTTCAGCAAGTAGGCAGGTGGAGCTGGGATTAAAACCCAGAGCTCCTAAATCCCTCCCAGTGGCCCTCTCCTCGTCCTCCAGGTAACAGGACACAGCTGCCAGGTGAGCTCAGCTGCTCCCTCTCCAGCAGCTTCAAAACGCGACAGGAGCCAGTGAGCGGCCCGACTCTCACAGGGACATGCAGGTCACAGAGACTCAGTTAGGCGCACTGACAAGGACTGAGGGGGCCTGATGTTGGTAAGAAGCGGGTTTCCGTGGAACTCACCGCGGACTCGGAAGTTGCAGTTTACTGTCCCTGTCTGAGGGCCGGTGCTCAGGCCCTGGCACCCGCAGGTCCCCCGCAGCCTGTGCTACACTCCCTGTACCCTCAGGTCTGCCCCTTACATTCCTGTCACTAAGTCACTTTGAAAGCCTTGGCCCCAGCTTGTCATTTTTTCCATTCTGAGGCCCAGGCTATTTGTAGTTTCTCCACCTGTCACCACAAGCGTTAGGCTGCAAAGGGTGAGCTGGCTTCATGAAGCGCATGATACCCCAGCCCATTTGGGACACCACGCTTCCTTGGAATGTTCCATTTTAGGGACCCTTTTACAGTCCTCACAGCTCTTCATGTGTAACTTCATTTGGATTGGGAAATACATATTGAGTTAGTTTCTTTCAGGGCCTGAGTTATGAGCATTTCCCATTTGTAAAAGAGGACTCTTTGATAACTTACAAATTGCATAACATGCTCATGATTAAAGAAATTACTGCATGAGTCCAAGCAATACAGATGTTATAAAAGGATCATTATAGCCCTAGCTGGCATGGCTCAGTTGGTTGGAGCGTTGCCCTGTAATGGAAGGATTGCAGGTTTGATTCCTGGTCAGGGCACATTCCTAGGTTGCAGGTCTAGTTCCTGACTTGGGCTTGTACAATCCCTGGACTGGCTGTGTATGGGAGGCAACCAATCGATGCTTCTCTCCCTCTTCGATGTTTTCCTCTCTTTCTTTCTCTCTCTTTAAAAAGCAATGAAAAAAAAAAAAAAAGTCCTCAGGTGAGGATGAAAAAGAAAAAGAGAAAAAAGAAAAAAGGATCATTATAGAAGAAATAACTGGAAATAAAGCAGGAAAACATAGTGCAATAAAAGAATATCTAATTTTCAGAGTGTAATTTATAGTGAAAAATGGAAAACAATCACCAAAGCAGTAACTAAAATGGGAAATTATGGAGAGTATTAATAAAAAGATAAAACAGAATGTGTCATAGACCTAAATGTAAAATGCAAAACTATAAAACACCTAGAAAATAACATAAAGAAAATCTAGGCGAACTTGGGCTTGGTGAAAGTATAATTCATGAGAAAAAAGGATGTTGGACTTCATTAAAGTTTTTTTTTTTTTTAATTCTGTTCTGTTAAAGACACTATTAAGAGAAAGAAAAGACAAGCCACTGACTGGGACAAAATATTTGCAAAACACATACTTGATAAAGGACTGGTGTCCACCGTATACAAAGAACTCTTAAAATCCAACAATAAGAGAACAAACAACCTGATATTTAAAATAGGCACAAGATCTGAACAGACACCTCAAGAAACAAAATAAAGAGATGGCAAATATGCATAGAAGATGCTCTGCATCACATGCCATCAGGGAATTGCAAATTAAAACAACAGGACACCACTGCACATCTGTTAGAATGGCTAGGTCCTACCTGCTACCGTTTTCCTCTGCCTGAAGGATTTCTTTTAACCTTTCTTGCTGGTAATAAATTCCTCCAGGTTTTATGAGTCTGAAAAAAAGTACTTGCTTTCATTTTAAACTATATATTCACTAGGTGTAGAATTCTAAGTTTACAATATTCTTTTAATATTTTAAGATATTCCCTGATGTCTTTGCCTCACATTGCTTCCAGCGAGAAATTTGTAGTTAATCTTGACCTGCTCATAACCTTTTTTTCCCCCTCTGTGTAAAACATATCTTTTTTCCCCTGCCTACTTTTAAGATTTTCTTTATCATTGATTTTGAGCAATTTGATGTTTTCTTCATGTTTCTCGTGCTTCAGGTTCAATGAATATCTTGAACCTACGAGTTTATAGTTTTTGTCAAATTCAGGAAATTTTCGGCCATTATCTCTTCAAATGTTTTTTTCTGTTCTATCCCCTCAGCCCTCTTTTTGAGGGATGAGTTGCTTATATATTATGTTGCTGGATGTCCCACCCCTCACCAATATTCTGCTTTTGTTTTTTTAATTCCTTTTTCTTCTTGTTTTATATGTTGATGATTTCTCTTGCTAAGTCTTCAAGTTCACCAATATTACTGATGACCATTTTAAACTAAACTCTTGGTCTGAACTTTTTAGAAGTGTGATGTGGGGCTGCAAGGCCAAACTCATATGAGAGCCAGCTCATATTTAGACATTCTTGGGGATGAATGTTTTTCCCTTTCCCACAGCCCCAGGGTCTAGGACAGAGTGCTTTGGTTGCTGGCCTCTCCTAGTCCACTGCTCACAGATGGTACAGCCTCTGGAGCAGACACAGAAAACTGCAGTCTTTCTGCCAAAGAAAAGCAACTGGCCTTTTGGTATATTCTGTAAATTCATGTATTCTGTTTAAATTCAAACTAACAATAACTATTTTGAATCCCCACTAAGGAAAGTGTGTCCTACTTGGTTTTCTGTTGGCAACAGAATCTTATCCATATAAACACACCTGAGCAGCAGTTTTTTTCTCCTTTTACAATTTTATTTTTCAATTACAATTTACATAGCATATTATTTTATATTAGTTTCAGGTGTACAGCATAGTTGTTAGACAATTATATACTTTACAAAGTGTGCCCCCCCCTGATATTTCCAGTACCCACCTGGCACCATACATAATTAATACAATATTAGTGACTATATTCCTTATGCTGTACTTTAAACCCCCATGACTATTTTTTAACTACCAATTTGTACTTTTTAATCTTTTCACCTTTTTCACCCTTCCCCCCAACCTTTTCCCTCTGTCAACCATCAGTCTGTTTTCTGTATTTACGAGCCTGTTTCAATTTTGTTTGTTTATTTTGTTCTTCAGATTCTTATTTCACTTAGCATAATAACCCCTGGGCCCATCATGTTGTTACAAATATCCATAGTTCATTCTTTTTTATGGCCCAGTAATATTTCATTAAATATATATATCACATCTTCTTTATCCTATCATCTAGTGATGGAAACTTGGGTTGTTTCCATATCTTGGCTATTGTACATAATGCTTGCAGTGAACGTAAGGGGTGCATATATTCTTTTGAATTAGTGTTTGTATATATACCCAGAAGTAGAATTACTGGGTCATGAGGCATTTCCATTTTTAAATTTTTGAGAAAGCTCCATACTGCTTTCCACCGTGGCTGCACCAGTCAGCAGTCCCACCAACAGTGCAGGAGGGCTCCCTTTTCTCCACATCCTCGACAGCGCTTGTTGTTTGTTAATTTATTGATGATAGCCATTCTGACAGATGATATCTCATTGTGGTTTTAATTTGCATCTCTCTGATGATTAGCGAGGAGCGCCTTTTCATGTCTATTGTACATTTGTGTGTCCTGTTTGGAGAAGTGTCTATTCAGGTTCTCTGTTCATTTTTTAAATTGGATTGTTTGTTTTTTGGGTAGTGTTAAGTTCTATGAGTTCTTATAAATTTTGGAAATTAACCCATATTGGATATACCATTGATGAATATGTTCTCCCATTCTGTGTATTGTCTTTTCATTTTGTTGATGGCTTCATTTGCTGTGCAAAATCTTTTTAGTTTAATGTAGTTCCATTTGTTTACTTTTTCTTTTGTTTTCCTTGCCCAAGGATATATATTGGCAAAAATATTGCTAAGAGAAATGTCTGAGGTTTTACTGCTTATGTTTTCTTCTAGAAGTTTTATGGTTTTGATTCTTATATTTAAGTCATCAATCCATTTTGAGTTTATTCTTATAAATTGTGTAAGAAAGTGCTCTAGTTTCTTTTTTTTTTTTGCATGTATCTGTCCAATTTCCCAACACTATTTATTGAATGAACTGTCTTTACTCCATTGTATGTTCTTGCTTCATTTGTTGTATATCAATTGATCAAATAGGTGTGTATTTTTTTCTGGTCTTTCTATTCTGTTCCATTGGTCTATGTGTCTGTTTTTATGCCAGTACCATGCTGTTTTGTTTACTATGGCTCTGTAGTATAGTTTGATGTCAGGTAGTGTGATACCTCCAACTTTGTTCTTTTTTCTCAAGATTGCTGTGGCTATTTGAGGTCTTTTGTGGTTCCATATAAATTTTTGGATTTGTCCTAGTTCTGTGAAAAACGCATGATATTTTAATAGGGATTGGGTTGAATCTATAGATTTCTTTGGGTAGTATGAACATTTTAATAATGGTAATTCTTCTCATATGCTTCCACTTATTTGTATGTTCTTTAATTTCCTTCTTCGGTGTCTTAAAATTTTCCAAGTACAGGTCTTTTACCTCTTTGGTTAAATTTATTCCTAGGTATTTTCTGATGCAAATGTAAATGGGATTGTTTTCCTAGTTTTCCTTTCTGATACTTCATTATTGGTGTATAAAAATGCAACTGATTTCTGAATATTTATTTTGTATCTGAGCAGCATGTTTTCAATGAGCAATCTCATCTCTGCCAGACCTGGTGCTTCCCAAATCTCTCCTTCTAACCAGATCTCTCTTCTGGGCTCCAGATCACAAGTTAGGTGTGACTGCTGACCATGTCCCAGACTGACATCACCGTGTTCCCCACCCCTTCTCCCTACTCCCTCCTGATTTTCCTCTATTGTCTCAAGGAATGGTACATCCACCCACTGACCAGATTTTTTGATCTGTCTTCCTCTGATTCCATCCAGTCAATTAAAATATTTCCTCTGTTTTCCAAACGTCTCTCACAGCCCTCCACTCCAGCCTCATTGTCACTGTCCTGGCTCCCACCGTATCCTTTGCTGCTGGAATGATCTTCTACCGCAGTCCAATTATGAGCCCCCTGAGTGAATCCTCCAGTGGCTCCTCCCAATTTAGAGAACAAATCTGCGCTGTCCAGGGTGGTATGCAAGGCCCACCTCATTGCCCGAGCCCATGTACCCGTGTGTCCAGCCTTATGTCCTGTTCTGCCTGCCCTGCCGCCTCATATTAGACTCTCACACTCAGGGCTCTAATAGGCCTCTTGCCTTGGCACATGAGCTTCCTTCTTCCTAAACAGACCCCTGCTTATGTACCTGCAAAACCCATCTTTAACATTGCAGCTCAAGCCCCACCTCCTCTGAAAAGTCTGCCTTGTCTCATCTAGTTAGACCCGCGTCCTGCCTTCCTGTACTCACACATTCGTACACACTTCCAGTACACTTACTACATGACTGTCCTGAGCCTTCACTAATGTCCTTCTCTCCCTTGTAGTGTGGGAGTGCCTTAAAGGTGAGAATAATTTACATTCCTCTTAGTATCACCAGCACCTACCATGGTCCTTGGTACTAAAAGCATGCTCAAAAGAGATTTGCTGAATAAAGAAGTGAACTTTTTGACCTGTTTTGTCCACATTACTTGGCTGAGCCAGAGCTGATTCAGAGAACACTCTAGAAATTCCTCTTTTGTTATATGAAGCATTCCTAAATTGGAGGGGTTCAGGGAGGTTGGTCATTCAAAGACAAGAGTTGAGCCCTGGCCTGGTATCTCAGTTGGTTAGAGCATTGTCCCAACATGCCAAGGTTGCAGTTCCATCCCTGGTTGGGGCACATATAGGAATCACCAATGAATGCATCAGTAAGTGGAACAACAAACTGATATCTCTCTCCCTCTCCCTCTCTCTCTCTCCCCCTTCCTCTCTCTCTAAAACCACTTTTTAAAAAAGCTTGACTTAAAAAAAAAAAGTTTGTAAAGAATGATTTCAGCCACCACCCAAGTTTCAGTCAAAATCACGAAGTGTGTAAGGCCTCCACCAAACTTTCTCACCTCTTCCTCATCTAGCACCGTATTCTGTCCTTTGACACCTCCCGTCCTATATGCCACCCACCCAAGCCTTCCCCTTTTCCAAAAGTCCAGCTTAAACCTCACCACCCAAACTCAAATTCACCAAGCCCATCTCAGATACTGCCTGGACGAAAGACTCTGATCGGGCAAACGTGATCCTCTGTGTTGTTCAACCTCCTAACCTCCGCAGGTTTTGAGAAGGCTCTCTTGGGCTAATCTGGCTTCAGTGGAACCTGAAGGGCAGTTCTGGCAGGAACAGGGTCTCATCCCTGGAGATTAAAGTTTGCCAAAACAGGTGATAGGGAGAGTAGAGCCAGACAGAAGAAAGAGGATTTAGAGGCATTCCCAGAACAAGAGCAAAGTTCTGAAGTGGATGCTAGAGATGGAGAAAAAAGCCTAGGCGTGGAGGAGTCAGGAACTTGTGCTGGAACCTGGTGGGATGAACAAATGGGAGGTGCCCTCCAGGAACGCCAGAGGCAGGCTGCTGCCGTCCATGCATTTATTTGTTGGGCTGTGATGTGCTATTCACTTGCAGAACAGCATCTACATCCTAAATGGACTGTCTGTCAATCTAAGTGGCTCTCAGGTCAGTGGAATATGGGGGACATAATTTTTGAGCAGATGGACTTCCAATATTCTTTGCCTTCTGAAAATTCCGGAGGATGCATACCCTTCCCTTTTCTCTCCCTGCTCCTATCCCTTCTTCCCTGCCCCTCCAACAAACACGCCAAGATGGATGGCCAGGAAGTTAAATCAACTCAGTGAGAAAATTCTGCCTTTAGGAAGAATGATCTGCATGCAGTGATATAGAAAGATATCCAAAATACAATGTTACATTATAAAAAGGAAGTTGCATACTAGTTCATATAGCTTAGTCCTACCTAACTTTTTTAAATTAATACTTACATATGTGTGAATATGCATACAAAAGTTTTGAAAGCATTCACAAGACTCTGTCAACACTAATTGTTTGCAGGATAAAGAAAAATATGACATTTACAAATGTACACTTATAACAAATTGAAATACCCTCAAGCACGGTTAAATAGGCATGCCACCTACCTGTGCTTTGTTACTTTCTTAAGGGATTCTGAACCTGGGGGCAACTCAAGGAAACTGTAAACATCCTCAATAGGTAAGAGGATGTGGGCAGATGCATGAATGAGTGTTGAAAATGCCATGGATTTCATGCTGCCTTAAGTCTATTCTTCACTATAACTAACAATAACGGGATTGAATTTTCTCTCTTATTCACCCACGCTGCTTTCTGGTTCTGTTGTAAATTGAGGTGTTTTCACTGACACAAGTCCAGTGGAAGCCAGTTGTAGGGAGACAAAAAATTGAATGCAAAGTTAAACTGGATTAATAGATGAGATTTCAGACCTTGATGCTGTATTATTCTTAATCTGGTGAGAACACTACTGGAGTAATAGAGGCTGTCAGTTATCACAAAGGTACCTTGTACTGACTGGAAAAAACAAATAGCACAAAACCAGGTAACATAAATCGTTCATGCTCCCCCATCTTTCCACCCCCCGTTTCCTTATGGTTCACTGTTCATCTAAGTACAAACGTTTTAGAGACATGTAATTTTCTTCCACAAAGGAAATCACTTTGGTAACTTGCTTTTCAGTTCTAAATTGCAACGTAAAAGCTTAGAGATGTTCCATAACTTTCTTCATAAGCCTCCTTCACATGCACATTTGTCCATAACTGTAGCGTAGATTCATAAAAATGGAATTTCTGGGTCAAAGGGTCAGTTTACAAATCCCTTCCAAAAAGACTGCATTGAAATAATATTTTAGAAAGATTATATAGAAACATGCAGAAGTGTGTCCTGAAGAAAAATTAAGAAGGTAATATGATGTACCTGTTGAATATATGGGTTTTGTAATGACTCACTGCATATTTGAGCTGTGTGACCCTGGATGGGTTATATAACCTCTTCAAGTCTCAGTTTCCTTGTTTGTAAAATGGGAACCATAGGCCCCACCCCTCTCCTAGATGGCTGTGCAGATTGAAGGAAATAATTTATGTAACGTGATTACAACAGTGTTTATCACAATCAGAGCCCTTAATAGATGCTACAATACTATGGTGACGAACCTGGAAAACAAGGATCATGAGATAATAAAAAGGAACTTTCTGTGTATTGTTGATTGCCTTGAAATACTTTGAAGTCAACCATGTAGAATCAGATTAGATGTCTATTCTGGAGCTCCAGAAGAGAGACGGGGCTACTATCTCTCCTCTGGAGATAGTTACATCACATTTTCCAAAAACAGGATGAGTTCAGAGGCCTGCCTTGTAGATTACTAAATTTGTGGGCCTCATCTAAGAAAATAGAATGCAAAAAACCCCATGAATTCTAAACTCGGTACAAAGTTTTGGAAAGGGTCGTGCAAGTGAGGATCTCTGAAACTTACGTTTATTAAAAAAAACTTTTTTTAATGGTGTTTTTCAGTGATTCATATACACATGAACTGGATGGAAGTTGGACTAGATAACATCTAGTATCTCTTAACTTTCTATTAATCTAAAAATTATTCATACATATAAAATGGCTTAAATAAATGTATTCAGAAAAAGAAAGAACAATTTGCACTATTAGTTATTATTCCTGAAACAACCAATAGTTCTGAAAGATTAAGTTTCCGTCGGGACAAGAATTGTGCAGTGGTAATTGGAAAGGGCACTCGGAGGGTCCAAGAAAAGCTGACAGGAAGGCCTGAATATTAACACAGCGGAAGGAGAGAGCCAGCAGGGAAGCAAGCCAGCATGCTTGAACACCCCTGGCCATTTCTCTGGGTTCTCATGCATGTCAAGGATATTTGGAGACATGAACAGAGATTGAGCATCTTGAGCCATGAAGTTTTTCACCAGTTTGAGGTGAGATTGTGGCTGGCTGAGAATTTAGGCTGGTGACCTAGAAGAAGTCCTGAAGAAGAACCAGTGGAAACAAAGACATGACTCTAACTGTGGCTTTGTCACTCAGGAGTTGATCTGAACCAGGGACCTTAATTCCCCAGCTACAGCTAACAACAGTCCCGGGTTCAAGTTCTGATCTTACCACCTATTAGTCATGTGATCTTGGCCAAATTACTTAACCTCTCCACCCCACAGTCTCCATATATGTGAGTGAGGAAGGTTATACTCACTTCTTACATAAGGTTTTCATGAGATTAAATTAGGTAATATTCAAAATATTCTCCATCATGCCTGGAACAAATTAAGTGTTCAATAAATGTTAGTTATATTTGTTAGTTTTTTAAAAGTTATGGACACCTACTAAGTACTGTTTCATGTACCAAGGGTAGTGGGTATTCCAAACTGTACAGGACAGGAGCCCCGGTACGAGACAAGATCTTCTTAAGTACTCTACTGAGAGTTCCGGGATCGATGCAGTCTGTGGATGGAGTGGGAATGTTCCCCCCTGGCGTGAACACCATGCCCTCTTCCCTCTGATCCTTCAGCTAGTTCTTCCCTTGCACCTGGGTAGTTTCCTCACAGGCATGTCTGATCAGTAGTACTCTGCTGAATACTCAGGGGGGACACTGAAGACCTCCAGAGCCCTCTCTGTATGTGGCCCTCTCCTGATACTCTGTTATACGAACACCAGCTGCCACCTTCTCCCATGACTCAGCTTTCTCTCCTTGACCCATGGAGTCCCCCAGACTCCAGCTCAATGCTCTGGCTGGACACTGACGCAGCTACTGGGCTCTTTTCCTCTGTCTCCATCTCTCAAGATTCCTGTCCTTTGTCATCTGATGTCCAGTGAATCGAAAACCATTGTTTCATATGCTTTGTCTTTTGTCTGTTTGTTTGTTTTTGTTGTTTCAGAAGGAGAGGTGATCTCAGTCCCCATTACTCTATCTCGGCCAGAAGTAGAAGTCTCCTCACTTCCATCGATACTTCTTGACCTTAGCTGTTATTCCTGCAAATATTTTTCCCTCTTTTTTTGTATCCTACCACTTCAGGGACTCCAATTACACAGATAATAAGCTGCTTGAAGTTCTTCCACATCTCACTGACCCTCTGCTTATTTTTTAAAGCCTTTTAATTTTTCTCTGTGTGTTCCATGTTGGACTGTTTCTACTGTGATGTCTTCAAGTTCACCCATCTTTTCTTATGCAATGTCTATCCTGTAGTGAAGCCCATTCAGTATATTTTTAATCTCAGATGTACTTTCCAGCTCTATATATTCAATTTGGATTAAAAAAATAACTTTGATGTTCCTATTCAGCATGTTCAATCTTTCCTCTAACTTCTTGAAATATGGAATGCAGTAGTAATTATTTCTAATGTTCTTTTCTACTAACACTATCATGTGCCCATTTTGGATCAGTTTGATTGACAGATTGTTCTTATGTATCATATCTTCCTGCTTCTTTACACACCTGATAATGTTTATTAGGTGCTAGAAATAGCAAATTTTACCTTATTAAATATGAAATGTTTTTGTATTCCTATTGGCATTTTTGAGATTTGTCTGGAACATAGATAAGTGACTTGGAAACAGTATGATCCTTTCACATCTTGCTTTTAAACTTTTTCAGGAAGGACCAATATATTATTTACATTAGGACTAATTCCCCCCATTTCTAAATATTCTACCTGATGCTCTGTGAATTATGAGCTTTTCCACTCTGGCTAAAGGAAACTAGAAGTATTTCTGGTCCTCTATGAGTTCCAAGGGTCATTCCTTCTAATCCTTTTGAGTGCTCTTTCCTTGCTTGGCCTCAGATGTCCTTCTCCCCAGTTTACACTGATCTGACAACAGTGAGCCCCTCTGCAAATCTCCAGGGCTCACTCTTTGCAGCTCTCTCCTCTTCTGGAATTAGTCTTGCAAACTCTGGGCCACATTGGTCCTTTATTGCATTGCATCTCGGAAAACTTTCTCCAGGAGATAAGCTGGGGCAATGGTAGTGATAATGTTGTTTATTCTCTGCCTCTCAGGGATCATCATCTTTGTTTCGTTTATCCCTCCCCACCCCCCAACATTTTAGTTGTTTTATGCAGGATTCTGCTTCTGGTGCCTTTTTCCACATCTCATCTGAAACCTGAAGTTCTCACAGTTCATTCTGATGACTAACATGAACACATTTTATAATTGATGATCAAGTTTCTAATAGTCAAAACTGACTGGTAAACTTGTTCAGAGTATGATTTCAATCGAAAATGTAAACTTAAATTTTTAAATTTAAATCCAAGCAAATTAGCCCAGTCACTGTTTCCAAGGATACCTGTTCCTTCAGCTAGTATTTGAGCACCTAGTATGAAATAGGCACACTTCTAATTGCTGGCAAGTACAGCTGTAAATACGGCAAAATCCCTGCCCTTGTGGAGTCCACAGTCTAGCGAGTATGCTCTTTAAAAATGTTAATGTAATGTATTCGCTGCTAATTTGTCAAAGTCTTTTTGCAGAAAGCTTGAAACAATAAAACTAAGTGATACAAAAATTCTAAGGAATAGCCCTGGCTGGTGCTGCTCAGTGGACTGAGCATCGGCCAGTGAACCAAAGAGTTGCTGATTAGATTCCCAGTCAGGGCACATGCCTGGGTTGCGGACCAGGTCCCCAGTTGGGGGTGTGATAGAGAGGCAACCACACATTGATGTTTCTCTTTCTCCCTCCCCTCCCCTCTCTCTAAAGAAAGAAATAGAGTCTTTAAATTAAACAAAAAAATTCTAAGGAACAATGATAAATCCAGGCACACTTTCAGCTTGAAGCATGTCAACAAATGGTGCAGTGTTTAGGTTACAGCAGGTGCATAATAATTATGATAAAAAATGTCAAATTGCTTGTCCCAAGTGACCTTATTATCTTGGTTCCTTCAGGGGCATAACTAATAGGGGAGATCTAGCCAGTACCCTTGGGATGGAAAGGCTTAAGTGTGACATGTAACACGAAGTTGCTCCTCCTCCATTGTCAGTTCTTTGAAATTTATGACTGGCAGGTGAGAGCGGACGCTTCCTGCCATGGTTTTGGTTCCTGACCTTTTAATATGGTTGGTCCAAGTCTCTTGCCTTGATTTCCCCAGGTGAGGATGTAGAGGAGGGGAAGAAGAAAGAGGATTCTGCAGCTCCTAAACGTTACTTTTTAGGGGTGTGTGCGTGAAGTGTATGCTAGATAATGAATATGTGCAACTATATGGAAATCATGAATATGCAAACGAGGCACGAAAAACGTGGACACGTTGAGGGGTGGTCAGGGACCCAAGCTGTGGGGGTCCCTCCTGGCCCATGTACGTACACTCACCCACCAGGGTACTCACCCAGGCGTCCAAGAGTCCAGCCGCCAGAGCCAGAGGGAGCAGGTGGGCGGGGTGGGGACTCCGAACGCGGCCGAGGTGTGCGGGCAGTGACTGGAGCGTGGTCCCAGAGCCTCCAGGAACCCCGGTGCCCCTGCCCACCGGCTCCTGCCCCGAGCGGCGTGGGCGTGGCCAGCCCGCGAAGGGCGTGGCGGGGGCGGGGCGAGCGGCCATGTGATGGGGCGCAGGTATTAAGCCGAGCGGAGCTGCAAGTCCTCCGAGCTGGTGCTTCCCCGCGACCCAGCGCCCGGCCAGCCGCCCAGAAGAGCCGCGACTCCGCCCGCGCCCCACCGCGTCTCCGCGTCTCCGCGTCTCCCGCCGTCTGCTCGTCAGTCCGAATCCGACGTCCAGCCCCCGACACCCGGCACCATGAACCAGGTCGAGCCCGGCGTGCAGTACAACTACGTGTACGATGAGGACGAGTACATGATCCAGGAGGAGGAGTGGGACCGCGACCTGCTGCTGGACCCCGCCTGGGAGAAGCAGCAGAGGAAGGTCAGTGGGCTTGCGAGTCCGTGCTTCCCCCCGCGTGTCTGTGCCCCTCGCGTGTCCGTGTCTCCTCGCGTGTATGTCGCCAGGCGTGGTGACGAGCAGGAGGAGTCGCGCTGTCCCGGGCCCTCGCAGCCCGGCACCGGTTAGAGAGGGGAGCAGATCCACGACAGGCGTGAAGCCAGGTGTCGTGTGTGCGCGCGTGCGTGACATGAGAGCACAAAACAACGAACAGTGTTAAGTGTTTCTGTTCTGACTTGCATCTGATCAGACCCTGAGACGCCTGAGTGTGACCTTGGCCGCAGAGTTACACTCTCCTGGCCCCGTGGTGTTCACAGGGCTGCCCCAAACAGTCACTGAAAACCATTTCTGAACTGTCTTGGGCTCCTTAGAGGGGATGCTGTGTGAAAACTGGACATTCATGATCAAGCAATGATTATCCACACTCTATTTATGGGTCCCTGAGGTAAGTGCACAGGACGGGGGACTGAGCCAGCCCTAAAAGCTCCATGCCATCCTGGTTGGCACCCTCTGGGACCCAGTGGAACATTCCACTCTCCAGGGTTTCTTCCTGATCCCCTTGGCTGGAACTAGCAGGGATGCTCACCAGGAGGATAAATCCACCTCCTGCTTGACTGGCAAGAGCTTGGCTGGGGCAGGCCTGGCAGCGCAGACCTGCCCACCAGCCTCATGACACCATGCCATGGCAAGAGAGTGCCCTGTGCTTTCCCCTATTTGGGGGTGGGGCAGAGTGGATTCCCTTCTTAGGTCCTGCCTGTCAGCAGATAACCTTTGTTAACCATATGCGTGCATGGGAAGTGCTGTGTGTAGCTGCCACTGTGGGTGACCAGGTGATAGTTTGTGGTGAAGGAGTATATGGTTGGAGAACACACCCTATTCCCTCCCAGCAAAATGGGAAGAAGAGAAGTCCCATATTTGGATAATTATCAAATATCCAAACATTATTTTTATGACAGGATTTCTCTTTTTTTGTCTATCCTCTCTCTTAAAACACCTTTTATTATTGTTGTTGTTATTATTTTAAAGCTCTAATTTAGCTACATTTGATTTCCCACCCGAGTTTCCTGACTTACAACCAACACTGCTTTCTTGGAAACAAAAGAATGAGAGTGATAAGTAGAACTTGAGTCTACAAAGGAAAATAAAATTTCAAACCTTCTACCATATTTATTGACTTATTGTGAGAGAAATGCATAGCTTGAAAGTTACTAATGTGTCATTAGCAAGAAGTTAAAAAGTAATTTTTAGTGTGTTTCTTTTAAAAAAATTTTCTCACAATTTTAATTGTTATATTTTTCATGGATTAAAAAAATCAACTTATACGTCTTTGTTTCAAAGATTGTTTTTTATTTTCTTATGAGGAACAGTAAAATAGCTAAGGAATTGGACAGTCATCCCATAATTTTTGGAAGTAATAGTCTAATCACAATGACTTCTGTTGATTTTTTAAAGTAGGTACAATAGCGGAATAGAACTAATGTCAGTTTCCAGAGACCACATTAACATATGTCTTCTGATATATTTAATTTTTAAAATGTATTCACAATATTTTTTGATATAATGGCTTTGTAATTTGTTAGGTTTTGGTTTCCTGTGGAATATCATAATTGTATAGCATGGGAAGTATATGATTAAAAAACAATTGTACTTCCTGATCCCAGTTCAAGGTAATGCTAAAAAGTTAAAAATGAGAATTTCTATACTTTTTAGATAGGTTGGCTGTTATAGACATGGGGTAAAAACAAAACAGAACAGTACGTTAGACACAGACCTGAGAAACTCCGAAGATACCCTATTTCTACTTTTGGTATGGAACCACTCGAGTCTGTGAAATAATATTGAACTGTGAAGTCAGTGTAGCCAGAGCCTTGGCCTCTATTTGTGTCCTGTGAGACAAACCATTGGAACGGGGTGAGGAGAAAATGCCATTGTTTCTATTGTGGGCCACCTTCTCCACAGTTGCCATTTCAGTGATATGCTGGGTATGAGATCTGTCAACAGATGCTGGGAGCACACAATGACGTCTGCAGCGTTGTAGCGGACGTGGTGCCTAATTATAGCCACAGTTCAAAGTCTCCTGGGCTGTGGTGATCCGTGCTACAGGAGGGCTTAGTAAAAGTGTAGTGCTTTATTTTTTTTAACGAGAAAAAATTTTTAATTGAGGTAAATACATATAACAAAATGTGCCATCTTAACCACTCCTAAGTGTACAGTTCAGTAGTGTGAAGCACATTCACTTCGTTACCATCTCCGGATCTCTTTTTATCTTGCTCAGCTCAACTCTTGCACCCATTAAACAATAGCTTTCCATTCTCCCCTCTCCCAGCCCTTGGCAACCATCATCGTACTGTCTGTCTCTGAATTTAACTCCTCTAGGTGCCTCATCTAAGTGGAGTCATACAGTATTTATCCTTTTGTGACTGGCTCACTTTACTCAACATAATGTTCTCTAAGTTCATCTATGTGGTAGCATGTGTTAGAATTTCCTTCCCTTTTAAGGCGGACTAATATTCCACATTATGTTTATCCATTCATCTGTTGGTGGGCACTTGGGTTGCTTCCACACCTTGGCTATTGTGAATAATGCTGCTGTGAGCATGGGTGTGCAAATATCCTTTCTGGATCATGTGGCACTTATTTTCAATTTTTTGAGGAAGTGCTTTTTCCAAAAGGAGGCAATTCAGAAGATGTTACATTTGGCATAAGGAGTTACAGTCATTTTCCAGTGCTCCCCTTCTCTCTCAGGGCTGTCTAGTAAATGAGTAGGAATATTCATATTCACGTAAATTAGGCTCTTTTCAGGGGACTGTAGAAACTTCTAGAGCTTCGGTGTTTAAAAGCAAGCTTGTCCCAGAACCAAGGAACACGTTCAGCCTCTAATTCCACTGAAGCCTAATCAGGAGGTGACTTGTCAGGACAGCAATGCTGAATATGTGCGCTATCTTCCCAAGCACAGGGAACTGTCCTCCCCACTGCAGAGGCAGGCGCAGACCTTTTAAGGAAGTGGCTCATGTTTCCAGGCGTCAAGGGGCCTTACATTCTTAACCTGTGTATGGTCAGATGATGGGTAAATGTCTCTACCAGTTGCAGGAAGCAGGAGTCCTTCATTTGTTCCACATGCGGAGTTCTGATTGGCTCCTATCATTCCTAAAGAAACTGAAGCGCTTCTGCATATTCACAGTTTAGATGGACTAAGTCACCACTCACCTTGGAGCACCTCCTGTCAGTCCCGTTATCCAGGCGAAAATGTTGTCACAGGGGGTCAGGCACATGGGAGCAGCTGCCTGCAGGGTTGGGATTAAACAGAGAGCTGAGAACCCCAGAGTTGCCCCTCTGAGTCCCCTCAAGAGCAGCTGCTGCTTAGAGGCCAAGGTAAAGGCCCTTCTCCTTGCACAGTGAAACATGCCTTTGCATGAATTTTTCCTGCGAGAAAAGGCACTAAAGGTTCCAACAAAGTGAACAGTTAATGAAAAGCTTGTGAAAATTTCTTGGTTTCGTGAGACGCAGGTGAGTCTGCTCAGCCTGGTGCTCTCTGACCATAATCAAGTCACTAACCTTTTGGGTTTCCATGTGTCCCTCTAGAAAATGAAGATAAATGATACTTGTGACAGGGTTTTGCAGGATCAAATGGTTAAGCTAGTTTAAGTTGAAGCAGCTTTATGCACTGCAGAATGATCTGTAAACGTTCACATGTTACTATCCTGTGCAGCAAACACAGTTCACTTTATCAGGCGGTGTGACAGTACTCAGCACCACGCTTGGACTTGGAAGGGCAATAAAACATAAGATTTGTTCCTTCATGACTTTGATGTGCTTTTC
Organism: Furipterus horrens; assembly: GCF_987537825.1. Taxonomy (NCBI): domain Eukaryota; kingdom Metazoa; phylum Chordata; class Mammalia; order Chiroptera; family Furipteridae; genus Furipterus; species Furipterus horrens. The sequence continues at coordinate 22,825,549 of NW_028327185.1, forward strand.
TAATTGGGGTAAAATATACATAATATAAAATTTACCATTTTAGTGTACAATTTAGTGACATTAATCCATTCACATTGTTGTGCAGCTGTCCCCACCACCCAACTCCCAGACTTCTCCATCATCCCAGACTGAAACTCGGTGCCTATGAAACAGCAGCTTCCCTCCTCCCTGGATGTACTTTTGAGGATAGGAGTTACACATTCAGACACTTAGAAAGAACATAAGAAATTGTTTTATATTAAGTTGCAGGTGCTTATTATATAAAGGTCAAATAGGGAAAATCATTGTTGGTGAGAATAATGATATAACAGGCTTATAAGGAAATAGAACTTGGGATGGGCCTTAAGTTGAGTAATAAGTCAATATTAGCTGAATGGGGAGGAAAGAGAAATGGAGCATTCCCGGCTATTGTGGGTTTTTTGGGGTGTCTGTGTGTTAAGGGTGATGTCATAACAGTAACATGTTTACGTAGCCCTTTAGCACTCTCATAACATCCACATGTCCATTATTTCATGGGACCCCCCACCCACCCACCCAAAGAGATGAGGGAACCCCCTGTGTCTGAGATGTGTCTGCTGCTCAAGGTGGAATGGAGGGATGGAGGGGTTGTGAAGCGGAGGCAGGCTCCACTGAAGCTAAAGATGCAGCTTCGAGTTTAGAGAGAAAATTTGGTGGGTAACTGGGCCAGGATGGAGGGCCCTGGGATGCTGGGGGGGGGGGAGGGTTGGGAGGGGAGGGAGGGAAGTGTGGGCTTCACCCTCCAAACAGAGCAGAGTTCTGCAGGCTTTGAGCTTGGAAGAGCCACGTTCCTGTAGGGTATTATTTGCAGAAGAGATGTGGGTGGTTGAGGGCCCCTGCTGGGGCCCCAAGCAAACAGGTTAGAGGCTGTGAGGAAGGCATCTATTTGAGAGCGATCAGGAGAGATTATAAAAGTATTAAATAAGTCCGTGTTGTTCCAGGGCAGGCTGTGGTATAAATCCAATTCAGCAGACATGATCTCACCATTAGAGCCCCTGGACTTAAAGCTCAAGGCAGTGGTGTTGACAAAGTAGTGGACAGCTAATGAACAGAGCCTGTATATGCACTGGGAGATGTGTCTGGGTGCAGAGCTAAATAGGTACAGGTCGTGTTGTCAGGTGCAGGGCAGTGAACCGCAGTGCTGAGGGGCGCGTCCTATGTCCATGTGGCCACTGAGTGAAGGAGAGCTGGGGTCTCAGGTAGCCTTTGATGTCTGGCAGAAGTTGATGGGCAGGTGGGCAAAGACAGAATCTAGGGTGAGCCCTGAGAACCCTCTGCCCCCAGAGGGACAATGGTCCCAAATGTGCCCTTGGTTTGCTGTGGACAGTCAGGTGCAGGTGTTCTAAGACAAAGTCACTCTTTGTCTTTTCGTTTTCTCTTAGGGGGCTGCCTTACCCCTCAGTCACGTTCACCAGGGAAAAAGTTGAATCCCAAATATGTTCCTTGAGGGTGGGGTGGGGGAGGAATAAAACCCTTAGCTGGGAACGTAATGAATGCAGCTTCAAAAGCTGTCAGAAGGCAGTGCTGTGGCACAGCTGGGACACCTACAGAAGCACGGATCTGGAGTGGGTGGTAGCTGCTGTGATGAGCAGAGGAGTTGACAGGGAATACGTTGGAGGACAGTCTGGACTGTATCACCGTTTCCCTGGGAACGGTACTGATTCTTCCAGGAAGAACAGAAAGCGGAGATGAGGGTAAAGTGAGCTAGCTACTGTGCTCAACAGATTGCAAAGGAAGGGAAATCTTGAGGGCAAGAGATGGGTCTTTCTAAAGAAGTCGGGAACATATGTTGCACACATACCCCTTCCCTCCCCACAGTTCTCTAGATCAGAAACTAAAGATGATTTCACCTATTGAAGAGCAAAATATAAAGGAGCACAGCATGACTGTCCCTTCCTTCCTTCATCCGACAGACAGGTATGACAGCCTGCAGGGTGCCGGGGATCAGCTGGAGCCTGGAGTGGAGTTCAGGAGACAGAGGTCAGGGGGAGCCCCTAGGGGGGTGCCCATGCCGCCAGGCTGGTAGGAAAGGAGTCTGTTTCCTTAGTGTCCCTCCTGCGGGGCTCCGTGTCTGGGTGAATGGAGATGTCTTCCTCCAGGTGCCACACCGGGGACCGGGGTGCCACTGACAGGCCTCCTTCTCTCCCCCCTCCTGAGGAGCCCACCTCGGGAAGTCCTCTGGACCCTGCCCTTTCTGCTACGTGCTTTAGGGCCACAGGCTTTCAGCGCTTCCTGCCTGGACTGGGGTGGTGGCCTCGTGCTTTGTCACCCTCCGAGACCATGCTTGTCTGCAGGCCATTCTCCACGATGCTGGCAAGAGTGATCTTTGTAAAGCACAAGCCTGGCCACAGTGCTCCCAGTCCCAAGATCCCTGCGATTCCTGTTGCCTCTGGAGACGGTCACGGCCCGTACAGTGGTGGCCAGGCCGGGCCGTGCTCCCATGCCTCTGCTCTCCGCTGCCGCAGGTGTTTTCCCAGCCAGCCCTCCTCCTCCACAGTCCTTCCTCCAGCTCCACAGCCCCGCCTTCTCTGACTGCACAGCTCCTCCTCTTCGCCCACAGCCCCGCCTCCTTCCCCACAGCCCCGCCTCCTCCCCTCTATAGACCCTCCTCCCACGCCACAGCCCCACCTCCCCTCCACAGCCCCGCCTCCTCTTCCACAACTCCTCCCCTCTTCCCACAGCCCCTCCTCCTACCCTCCGAGCCCCTCCTCCTCAGGGTCCCCCTCCTGCCCCGGAGCCCTCCTGTCTTGGTGCCTCTGGGCCCACACTGAGCCTGCTCAGTTTGCACTCGCATTTGTGGAATGAAGGAAGAGTGAGTCTTATTTCTGAAAAAAATTTAGTGCAATTAAAAATTTTAAGTTTTATTTAAAAATTAAGTAATTTGGAATTTAGAGATTTGGGGATTAAAGAAAAATCATACATGCAATTTTATTTAAATTATAATAAAAGGTATCACCATGTTAATGAACAAAGTTTTGGTAATCTAAATTTTATTTAAATGATTTTTTTCCAGATTTAAACCTTTACCTACTTAATAAAATTACAAATTCACTTATTCAGATAATTATAAATTTAAATTTTGTGTTTTTGTATCTAAAGTATGATAAAACTTTTTTTTGGAAGTCATGCTATGCTTCAGAGTAGTGGAACTGGAAAATACAGAATGGATGCAGGTGATTCTGAAGATGCGTGTGGTCCTGGAACAGAACTGGCCTGAGTAATGACACATGTCAAATCCAAGACTTAGAAGTGAGCAGGACTTGGAGCTATCCTCTTTTGTTTGTTTGTCTTTGCTAAGGAGTAAATATGTTAGTCATAGCCCTTAGAAATTATTATACATTAAAAGCACATTCTTATTATATAAATTTTTCATGAATGCAAAGGCATGCTATCTTGGACAAAACTCATTTTTTAGTGATCGTGAGGACAAAATGTAGGTGACTATGAGATTGTTTTGGGGGAATGAAAACAGTGTTTCATATGAAGCTATGTTTGAGTCTTATACAGACAATTATAATTGCTATTGCAAATTAAGAAATCCTGTCTTCTAAAGCCCTAAGGAATCTTTAAGTCATATCATTATATTCAAAGAGGATGTAAATAATTACTAGAATGTTAGTAATTTCATTTCTCAATTAGTATTTTGAGATACTTTATATGTATTAGGTTGAACCATGTGAAATTCTTGGTCCAATAATTTTTTCCAAAAATTGTATTTTTTTAAGGTTCAACCCAATAAAACCTGTTACCTTAATGGTGCTGCTCTATTCAAGGTCCTTGACCAGTTGCATACAAGAACAAGCCATAGAACCAAACTCTATTCATTCGTACCCTTATCTTTAATGCTTTTCCTATTTATTTTAGAAGATAAGGGGGTTAGTTGGGTTTAGATTGAGGGCTTGATATTCAGTGGAAACGTCAAGGAGGAAGGGCAAGGCTAGGGATTTGGGTATGGGAGTGACATGAAACCACCCTGTTTCCCCGAAAATAAGACATCCCCCGAAAATAAGACCTAGTGCAATTTTTTTCAAGCTTAGCAATATAAGGCCTCCCCTGAAAATAAGACCTAGCGGCAGTCATTGCTACAGCTCCCCCCAAATTCTTGATGGAATTCAGAGTTTGGCTGGTTATGCTGATGTTTGTGATGACATGACTACGGTCTATTAATAAATGTTGATTTTTTGTTCAACATAAATGTGAATTCTTGTTCATGGAAAAATAAGACATCCCTTGAAAATAAGACCTAGCATGTCCTTAGGAACAAAAATTAATATAAGACACTGTCTTATTTTCGGGGAAACACGGTATGGGGAGGGGAAAGGGGGAAGAAGATCTACCTGGGGGGCGCCGAGGTGAGCTAAAGTAGAGGACTCCTGGAGGGAGGAGTGGTGTTGGCATTGCTTCTCTGAAAACATGCATATATGGGACTGCTTGGAACCACCGAACTGTCTACATGGCTTTGATTTTCTTCCTGGAGAAGCCTCACCTTGGTATTCCATTGGAACTTTGCCAGTCAGTGTGAATGTGGTATTTGAATAGGTTTACTTCTGGGAACAGAAGCCCAAAGACTTGGCTCTGTGGAACGGGCTATCTTTCAGCTTGTGAGATAAGTTATGCATTCACAGGAAGTTAAAAGCTGCAAGAAATTATTTATGGTGTTGTGCTCAAGTCTGTGACGTAAATCCTTCCGCAACTCGAATGGCCATTGATAGCTTCACTGAGCAAGACTATTGAAAATCGGTTAGGATTACTGAAAAAAGTTAATTTGTTTCATCTTAACTTGCTAAATGGAAACTTTAACCCCAAGATAGCTTTTGTTTTTCTATTTTATCATTTATAAAATTAAAGAAAATAAATAAATAATTGTTCTCATTTAAGTGTTTTGTTTTAAGGTTTAAAAAATGTTTCAGTATTTTGGGTGTTAGAGACTATCAATCGTGAAAGTGTAAAGGACACACACAGAATTGCAGTCACTTTAGAGATTACCCAGAGAGGGAATATTTTTCTGTTTTGAAATTGTTTTCAGGGAAGCAGGATGAGATGGGATGTGTGGAGGAGACCACTGTAGTTGGAAAAATGCAGATCATGTATTTTACATGTTGCAAACTGTAAAATTTCTATTGTTTGTAATTGTATGAAATAGGAAGTGGCTGATTACTTTCTTTTTGCATACTTTAACCTTTAATGTTAAATTTTGGCATAAAAGAATGTTTAAAAATTTTTTCAGTATAACCCTGAAAACGAAAAGAATGCCAATATATTAAAAGTGCTATGTTAATATAGAGTTTTGCTAGTAGGTTAAAAAAAAGAGAGGGAGGCGATTTGATACAGTGTTCCTACTTCCCAACTCTTTGGTGGGCACTGTTTTGACGATAGATATCATTTTATTCAATTTTCAAAACAATCTTGAGAGCTGAGTATTGTTATGTGCATCTTTTACCTAGGAAGTTAAGTAACTTGCCCACAGGTGGCTGAGGGTGGGGAAATGGTAGCTGAAAAACACACAGAATTTTTGTCTAAATTATGAAGATGTAATTCTCTCTCACAACTGAAATTTTATAAAATGCAGAGATGCTAATTACTTTATTGCATATTTTGGTCTACAAGTGGCAAAGCTTTTAACCACCAGACTTCTCTGTTTTTGTTGCTTCCTGCTCAGATTTGTAACCGACAGCCCAGAGCACAAGACTGGGATTCAGCATTCCTAACTTTTCACTGCCTTTTGGAAGAGTGTGTGTGTGCATAAATTTTTAATTTCTAACTGGTACCTCTGATGGGAGTGAGAGACTACATTCTGAGGGGTGGTTCATACTGTCATTCACAGATTTGCTCTATGTCAGGCTCTAGCAGTGACTTTGTCCAACAGAAATAATAAAGTAGGAGGAAGGGACCACAGCAAAAGCTAGCTAACCCTCTCCAACGGCACGGTATAGGAGGTGCCATCAGGGGCACATCTTTGCAATTCACTGCTGATCTGACTCAGTTCCAAAGGAAGCTAGAGCTCAGGATGCCTACGTATCTGAGTCACACTCCCTTTTGGAACTAGAAGGTGAGACTTCCAGACGCAAGAGATTAGATCAGAGTTGTCCACCTTGGGCCTGGTGTCCCGGGGGACAGGGTTCCTCTCTGAGACTGGGCTCCGCGGAGATTCGCTGTATGTAACATGTTGTGATGTGACAGTACCAAGGACTCCCTTGCACCCAAAAATCCTGCTTTTCTTTTATTTAACTTCTTATTATGTAAAACTTTAAACATACATGAAAACAGAGAGAATATAGAATATGGCGAATCCCTCTGGACCCAACTGGGCAAAGAAATCCCCAGTTTCATGACGAAGGGATGTCCTCTCCCCCTTTGTTCCAGGTTTATTATGGTGTAATTGACAAATAAAAATTGCATGCAATTAAAGTGTACAATATGTTCTGATATATGTGTGTCTTGTGAAATGATTACCAGAGATGTTTGATTCTAAAAGGATCAAAAGGTTTTTATATTCAACAAATGCTTTACTCTCGAAACAAAATTTTGAGAGAAATTATTATGAAGTAAAACTGCAACGTTGGCTGACTGTTGCCTTCCTGTTTGGATCCTCTCTCTCTTCACCCGAGACCCCACCTCTCTCTGCCCCTTTTGGCGGTGCAGTCTTCCCCCTGTTCACCTGAACACCTCTTGCAACGCCCAGGCTCTCCAAATGATTGATTTTGCATGTTTTTGACACTGCAATTGTCTCCTCCTAAAAACTAGATTTCCAAAACCTGCCTTCCCAGAGTTCTCCAATATTTTAAAGGTGACCTTCCTAAGACAGTAACCCTATTATATAATTCCCAGATTTCAGGCACAACAGAAGAAGAATTGTGCTAAGAAAGCACTTTTGTTTAAGATAGCTGAAGTGAAGCTTTTTAACCTCCTGTTAACGCGGATGGTTAACCACTACCTGTGCCCACACGTGAAGTCAGTACTGATGGGATGTATTCTCTGTTCCTGCTGCAAACTGATCTGATAAACTGACCGTGTGACCTCCCTCAGGTCTACTGGTCTGGTCCTCTCTGTGTTCCTATGACCATTGCTTTTACTGCTTTGTGGAGGGGACTGGAGGCTCGAGGTGGGACCTATGTCTGAAGATGCTAAATTTGATACTTGAGCATCTTGATTTCTTCCCTACCCCCAGAGCACAGCTGGATGAAGGAGCAAGGCAGACATTTACAGGGTTCTTGAGGAAAGGTTATTTTTAGGGGCGGTCTTGCCAACGTGGCTTCCGGGGAATTTATTTAGATACAGATCAGGCTCTTGCCTGCTTAGATGTGAATTTCTCGGACAGCCTGGGAAGTGAGGGGAGCCATTCCAGGGCACCTCATTCCATACAAAGACTCGATTTATTTTGTTTTATTATTTTAATTTTAATATTTTTAATTTAATTTTATTTCCTAGCTTTACTGAGATGTAATAGTATATGTCTGTGTTCAGTGTGCTGTTCATCGCTGAGGGCCTCCATTCCTTATGAAGGAGATGCTGAAGGAGGGGACTGATGTCAGAGGTAGGGTAACTCTGCACCCAGGTGTGCCCAGAACAGTCCCATTCATGGCTGTTGTCTGGCGGTCATTATGATGGTCCCCCTTTAACTCTCAGCAGTGCTCCAGTGTAGACTACAAACTCGGTGGCCACTGTGTGCTGAAGAGGTACACCAGACAACCTCAGAGAAGGATGAGTTAATGTGAGGCCAGCCAATTTATCGTATATATAAGATAGTAATGCATTTCCTCAAAGTACTGGCCTGTTTCTGAACTTCAAAAAATGCAAATATTATAAAGTGTAATTTCTAATGCTCGGACAAATTGATGCCAGATTCTAGTGATTTCTGACTCATTAAATTTATGACTCCTTCAGGGGACCAAGCCTGGCAGCTTGCCATAAGAGGAAGCCTTGTGTTCAGAGGGGCCAGGATCACCAACCCCGCTGGGGGCCTCCCATGGGCCACGTTCTCCTCTGAAACACATGCCACTGTTACACTTTGGGAGTTTCGTATGTTACCTGTATGGTTTTATAAGTGGTAAATCTGCTCACATATCAGGCAATTTGACATTAGTATGTGCTAGGCATTAGGGTGCTTATTTTGCATATCACAGAAACTAAGAGTTAAACATTATTGAAATATCTGAACCAAAGTCGGATCTCTAGATTTGTTCTTCTGACAGTTTTAAGTCTCTAGGAAAAAAAAATTACATATTCAGATACTTGAAAATCCGGGAGTGAAGTGGTGGTAAATATATTTACTGTGAGATTAAGTCATGTCTGATGCAGAAATTTCCTTTGTTTCCATAATAAGGCACAGGTGGGGCTGTCATCCTTAGAATTCTCTAAGGAAACCCTGGTCAGTGACTGGTCTAGGCCTCGGGGTACAGGACTGGGGGGGGACCTCTTGCTCTTTAAAACATGGTGTCGAAATAGTCACTTGAAGTAGCATTTCATTGCGTGATTAACTCAGAAATCTAGGGCTGCTGGGCTATATCCAGTTCAGGCCCTTTTTCAGGTAGCGATAAGGCAGATTAATGGCGTGAAGCTAGGTGATGTAGTTACAGGGGACCCGGGCAGAGCAAAGGGCCTGGGCTCAAAGATTGTACACATGTTCCAGTTACTGCTTAAAGACACATTTTTAAATAATTGCACAAGCCATAGGTGGTCACGATAGAAAATACAGATACAAAAATGTTAAGTCACAACCTAGCAGAAACTAGTGTTAATATTTTGCCACATTGCCTACTAGATCATTTTATGCTATAATCTGTTCAATAGAAGCATCTATTTATGAGTTTTATGTTCTAATGTATAATTGTCTGAAACGGCTCAGCATACAAACACTTTATACAATGGGGTCATATTGGATTAGGGTAGCCGCTAAACGCAATAACTATTGTTTTTGTTTTTGTTTTTTAAAAAGATTTTATTTATTTATTTTTAGAGAGAGGGGAAGGAAGAGAGAAAGAGAGAGAGAGAAACATCAATGTGTGGTGGTCTCTCATGTGCCCTCAACCAGGGACCGGCCTGCAACCCAGGCATGTGCCCCAACTGAGAATTGAACCGGGGACCCTTTGGTTTGCAGGCTGGTGCTTAATCCACTGAGCCACACCAACCAGGGCTTTTTAAAAAATATTATATATTTTTATGAACACTCTGCACTCAGTGTGAGCCCCGGGGAAGAGCTTGGAGGAAGTCCCAGCCTGGTTCTCTCCAGTGTGGAATGGGTAGGAACTCTGGAACGGCCCAGCTTCCCAGTTTTCACAAACCCCTCTGTTATCCAGCACTTTTCGCATATGTAGAGACGCATCTGCCTGGTGGCTGTTCCTGCTTTAGAGTTGTCCTCTTGTCCAAAACGCCGGTGCATAGAAAGTGGGGTGCAGGGGAGAGCTGTTTTGTTGTGAATGAATGCTTAATCCTCTGTGTAGGCAGCCGCTTAGTTAGGTCCCTGAAAATAGTAACAGAATGGTGAACTTGAATTCAAGAATACTCATTTTGCTGTCTGAGTAGTACAAATGCCTCCCCGGTTGCCGAGATGGGTTGGGGGAACATCAGTGTGCTTTTCTTGAAGCTTGAAATCAGCCTTAAGAAGAGAATGTGACAGTCCAATAAATGTTGCCATTACCTCAAGCCGAGCAACAGTTGGGCCTGCCTGTCACAGAGCCACATTGTGCACATAATTACCCAGGCTCCAAGGGAACAAGCTATTTTGGGAAGCACGACTCAAGATCAATCGTATGCATGGCTGTTTGTTGGGAGCCTTAAACGCTTGCTTAGGAGAAAGTCCTCAGAGGAATCTCCACCCTGATTGCCAGCATGGGGGAGGCAGGTGTGAGCGCACAGAGCTGCAGCCGGCCCCAGAGCTGGGCGCCTGGCCACGTAGCTTCTCTGACCTCCGAAGACCAGGCTCCGAGAGCTTTCATGTGGTTCTCGAGTTCGCCACCTTTCCCCCTTACCTTTTAGGACAAAATTGACTTCGGCTTTCCTCCTGAAGATACTTGATTGCTTAGTTTAACATATGCTTCCAACCCTGAAATAGTTTGGGAAGAATCTGCATATCTCTAATCTTAACTCTCCCCCCCCCACCCCATTTAACAGTTAAAATGGGGAGTTTCATCTATTCTTTAGAAGAGAGAATGCTATTATCTTTTTTTTTCTTAATTAAAATTTCGTTTCAAGAACTTTAAAACATTCCAGGAATTAACATAGAGATAGCTAGAGTGGCAAACCAGCATGGGACATCGGTGGCTCAGAGAAACGCCCCATGCCCTTGCTGTGTCACCTGATTCTCCCCCGAGGGTTACAGAAATGGAGGGATGAGTAACTGCAGCTGAAAAATAAGAACTGGGAAGATGAGTAATAAAGACTCCTGGAAGTGGTAGTAAAATGCTTATAGGATATTTTCTTGAGCAGGGAGGAAATTAACAGATGGAAATACATTAGCTCCTAGTTAAATGTAATGTCTTCATGAAAGAGAAAAGTGCTAAATAATTCAACCCAAATGCAGTATTATTTATGGTGATCACTGTAAGAGGGAACATGGGGATATGTGTTGGATTTGACATGGGAAAGGAATGCAGGAAGCCGAAACTGAAGATAGTTGTCATTTCCACAGGAGTGGGGGAGCATACTGTAATTTAAGATCAGCAAATGATAGACTTCAGTTAGTTCTGTGTACCATTCTTATGTATTAATTACTATTTGTCTTCATCAAAGTCAATAAACTTAGATCAGAATAATAGTGAATATCTTACCCTATTTGATTCTTGACCTTTTTTTAGGAAAAAGACTCAAACTGTGCATCGAAAGATAAATTTTAAAGGCAAAGTCATGACATACGAATATAAAAATGAACATGGGTTAAAGATGTTAACTCATTAACGACAAACTGGAGAGGAGCTATTCCCAGTTCAAAAGAAAATGCAAAGGGTAGGCACGTCTGTAGATGAGGACAGGGAACAGGTGTCTCATGGAGGCAGGAAGTGGTCCCCGCACTGAGCAGAACACACTCCTGGCCTCAGACGAGGATGCTTTGCCGTGCTGCCCATTGCTGATGGCTGACGGGGTTGCAGGACAGCACAGAAAGAGTGCTCTGCATAAGGCACGAACCCTCAGGCTTTTCCTGATATCAAGGAGCCTGACTAGCCATTTTCCCTTTCCAAACGCCATATCCTCAATCTGTTCCATCCTTTCTTGGAAGTTAGGGAGGAGACGCCACATCTCAGAGAGGTTATTCCTAAAACCAGAATTCGTCTGGGGTACGTTTGGCTTTGTTGAAAACACTGAAAAACATTTTTCCTCCTGTTAGGCAGCTTCGGAATTTTAGCATCTTTCTTTATGTTTTCCAAACAGCTTAGGGGCTAAATGAAGCGAGTCTGTGAGCCTGGTGAGTGAAGCCTAAAATTCACGGCCCAGAATTTCTGAGTAAAACCAGACCCGGACAGCACTATCTTCCATCTGAGAGAGCTGTCTTTAGCCCGCTCTCTTAAGTCTCATCCATTAGCCTGATCCTATTTTTAGATACCCTCAGCAGTGAGGTTGTCTTTTATTTTTCACAAGGTTGTGCTTTTTTTTCCCGGCAAGATTATAGAAAGAGTCCTTTTAACATTTAAGGATTCTGTAGTTGAGTTTGACAGAATAATGAGCAGATTTTTAGCTCCTCGGTCTTTTTTTTTTTTTTCCAATAAAAAAATCTGATTGATGTTCTCTCTGATCTGTCCCAGAAAGTGTGACAAACAAGATGCTATTTAACAAACAGTTACTGAGTGCCACAGTGTTCCAGGCACTGTCAAGAACAGAAAACCAAATCCCTGCTTCTCTGTGCGTCACTTCAGTGGTGGCAGCGATGTTTGTGGCCTTCGCACCCTTAATTTGGGATTGTCAGGCATTATAACAGTGGCAGGAAGAGATCTGAAATCCTGTTCATGGGCAGAATTTGTTGACGTGAATCAACGGGCAAAGGCTACCTCTCTCTTTCTTGCTTTGTCTTTGAGTAATTACATTTGTATTTATGAGTTTCCCTGGAACCGAAGTTAAAAGGAATATTTTGGTTCTGTCGAGGTTTCAGTTAACTTATGGTTGAACTTGCCACACTTTAAAAGTGAGGCATTGAGAAGCTGAATAGGCACTGGTTCTGTATATGTGAATGGGGGTACACCTGCTGGGTCCTGGGTTCTTTGGGTGATGCAAGGCTGAAGAAGGCAGGGTTAGAGGCTACAGTGTTCATGTGGGTCATTAATATATAACACGTATGCTCGCAGGCATATAAAGCCTGGGACAACAGTGTGGGCCTTCCATTTGCCATGGAGTGCAATGGGGTTGCCTTTTTACACGAGCTAATTTTAAGGCTCTTGGTACCTGCTCTGCTATGAACCAAGTCCTGATTCAGATGTAATCCTCTATATTAATTGTCCCTTACGAATAATAGTACATTTTTAAAAAATGCATGGGCAAAATATTTTGTCATCAGCCAAAACTAATGTTCTGCTACCTTGTCCCTTGAGCAAGTTAAGATATGCTTATGCTGTTCTTTGTTTTTTGAACAGAGATCAAGCACTTCGACAAGTCAGACCTGGTATCCTTCTGGGTTCTCAAATCCCTGTCTGTCTGGGCACAGCAGCAGTCTGTGACTGCTGAGCTGTGTATGCTTGCTTCGTGGAGATGGAATATCTCTGGTGCTCAAGTGAACTTTAGTCATGACTGGCTGTTTCTGTTTTTTCCTTGCAATGACCTAATTCCATTTCAGTTTAAACCCAAAGCCCCTCGAGTTCTCTGAATTGCCATTGCTGACTGCTGTTCTTCCATGACTGTAGAGCAGTTGTATTTGTGAAATATTTCCCAGTCTCCCATAATTCATCAGACTTCTAGTGCAGCCCTCAGGGGAGGAGAGCTGACTTGCCCACAGGAGACACTGAGCTCGTCACAGAACCAGTCTTCAGATTTTAGGGCGGCTCAGATTTTGAGGGATTGCTAAACTGAGCTGTCACCTGCCATGTCACCTAGCAGGATCTGGGAGATGCAGCAGAGATTTGTGGGTGGAGAATAAAAGTGCTGCTCACTGTGTAGTTAGATACTTGCTTATGCAAGTTCTGGGAACACTCAGGCACCAAATGGACTTTCAGGACATCTGGTAACTGATGGTAGCACGTGCAGGATCCTTAGAATTAACACTCTCCCACTTACATACCTCTCGCTTTGAGTCCGTTTCTTAAATGCTATGCGAGTAGTTGAAAGGACACCTGGCAACCTTGAAGTTTTGGAATCTCTCAAGTTCACAGGATTGTCTAGTGGTCGTTGTGCTGAGGAGTCAGTCACCACTCTGAGTGGCATCTGGGTCGGGGGAACTTCCCTGATGTCATGTAATGCCAGCAGAAGCACTTTAAATGTTTTTAAAAGAAGGTTGAATGTCTGAATATTTAAAGTTAGGTCATGCTGCTGATTTCTGATGTGTGTCTGGAGTGGCCCTTTGTTTGGGGCATGGTGGCATTTGCAAGGACCCAAAGGGAGTCCTCCTGTGATGTCAGGTCTTTCTGGCCGTGGGGCTGTGAAGCTTTGTACAGAACCAGAGCCTGCTAGCACCTGGCTCTTTCTTAAATGCCAGAGTTGAAACCACACTTACTTCAGTCCTGACCGACGCCCCCCCAACTTTACCCAGAGATTTTACATGGGTGTGCAGCTTTCTAGAGCCATTTACTTTTCAAATGTGTAGAAAGGACCAGAAAACAATTAGTAGGAATCTTGGCAAATTGGGAATTTGTGATGCGGAAAAGAAAACACGGCTAAAGTGATAGCTGTGAATGGAAACATAAATGGAGCACCTTTAGAAAATGAACTAAACGGAGGAGTGCTTTTCTTGACCCGCAGCATTTACATTTCTTCTCCTCCTGATGAGCTTTTGAAGTATGACATACAGTTAGTTGATTGTGACAATTATTATTCCTTTTTTTTATAGTTGGGGACGTGTCAGGACACAAAGGGCAAATAATTGCGTGGTGTCAGAGTCAGAAATAGAATCTGAGTTCCGAGCCCCACCCGCTGCTGGACCGGACTTCGCCTGTTTGCCAGGTTCCCTCCCAGGGACTGCAGCCTCGGTTACTGGGGCTCAGCTGTCCCACCCCAGAGGCTGCAAGGCCTGGGATTGACACTGCACCTCTTGATGTCTTTACTCACTGAGAAAAGGAAATGACGTGCAAACCCAGGCTCATAGAACACTGGCACTGTCCCAAACCTTTGGGCCCGGCAGATGATGCTGTTTTATGATCAGTGTGTTTAAAGTGAAGGCGTCAGGCCTGCCTGCCCGCAGCTTCGTGCCGAGGCTCTGCCCAGTGTCCCAGGCCTCAGCAGGCCCGCTCTGTTTCGTTCAGAAAAGCCCCCAGGCTGGGGTGAGTCTCCATTTCAGGAAGTGTGGTCTGAAATTAGCATTTTATGTAGTAATTATTATCAAACTAAAAGCTGCTTTAAAAAGTATAAAGGAGATTGATATATGTTGTGTTGCCAGATTTTTTGTTTGGAGAAAATGATAAAATAAATTGAACAGCGGGTCTTCCAGGAACCAGCCCTGAAAGACTTATCTAAAAACATGATAATGAGCTAATCATATGAAATGCACTCATACCCAGAATTGTGTCAGACTCGGGGTTGATTTTTTTTTCCCCTCATTTGTGTATCCAGGTGATAAACCCATCCATGCGAAGATGGGAATGTGTGTTATGCAAGTGATATAAATAAGCACAGATATTACTCATTTTGATTGAAAGACCTTTTCCCTTCTCTCGGTGGGATAGTCTACCACATAGGCTGTAATGTCTACAGGTTTAACTAACTTAAAAAGAAACCAAATTCAAATGCATAGCATTCAGTAACGCAAGCTTATCTCAACATTTCAACAAGAACCTAACTGATTTTTTGCCATTTTGTCATTTAACTTTGAGAGAAGTAGTAGTGTTATTGAATAATTCTGATGGATCTGGGTCTTTGCCGGTAAGTTCTTCATGAAAGGAGTGGCCTGACCTGCCGTCAGATGGGCTCATGATTTTTACTCACAAATACTCTTGGGAAATTCCTTCAGCCAATATTTTTCTCAACTTCCATGTCTCAAGCATATGTCCAGGAACCTAACTGAGGAGACCCTGCTGACGGTTGAATAATCTTCAGACTTGCTGTGTGAAATCACAACCCTGCAGGTCCCGAGCACTCGCCTGCTGTAACCCCAGGCCCCTCCTCCGCTTCTGGTGCTCGGAGAGTTTCTGGACTACAGCCAGGGCCAGGGAGGGCCTTGTGGGGCCGGGGTGCCAGTCTGTGCCTACAGCACTGCCCACTCTGGCCTGCGACTCACAGGTCGTCATCCTTTATGTTTCGGGCAGAGATGCTGGGATCTACCCCCGCGTCTGAGGGGTACGCACAGTGAGACAGTGACTTAACACCGTCCCTTAGCTTTGTCATGCGCTTCTTTGTAGGGAACAAGGACTGGAAGCCCCTGCCTTTCCTTTCCACAGACAGACGCTCCTGTGGTTTCTGCTCTTAGTTCTCTTTACCACAATGTGGGGAGGAGCAGGGGAGGGCTGCTCTGCAGGAGAGGGGACAGGAAGGTCTGAGCTGCTGGTAAGTCAGGAGGCTGGTCAGAGGTGCCAGAGCAGCCCCCACATTAGCTGTGGGCTCAGAGACTTTCCTTGTTGGTCTGCGTTGGACTCACAGACACCATTTCTCTTAGGAAAGGACAGCCCTTGGTATTCTGGTTTGAACCAAGGAGACTGGGCCTACCTGTCTGAATTCCATCTTAGTCTCCAAGGTTTAGTTCCCATGGACCTTAGAGGTGCCTGCTGCTATCAATCAGCAAGAAAAACCTTCAAGTAAAACAGGTGGGGTTCCGTTGCTTTGTTTTTAATCCTCCATACATCCAGGCTTTGCACAGAAACCGAGGACAATGGGAAATGCATAGGAACAGCCTCTGCAGGCTGTGGGAATTGGAACTGGAAACAGGATGAAATGAAACATTCTGAAACGGCTCCAAGCTTCTTTTTAGAGTGCACTGGCCTCTTTGTAAGCTGTTATCACGGAGCCCCTGGGGTCCTTTTACACATTTAAGTTGTTCAGGCATCACCTCATTGGCTCTGGGGGACAATCATTAATGATAGGGGGACCCTTCGCTTCCAGCCAAGGTGGAGTGTAGGTAAAACACGGTTCTCAAACCCTCCTGCAACCACATCAGAACTGCAGCTCAACTACAGAACAGCCATCACGCAGAACCACCTGAAAGTCTAGCTGAACAGAAGCCGTGTAACTAAGGATTTACAGAAGGAACAACATCCAGACAGGTAGGAGGGGCAGAGATGTGGAAGGGGCTGGCCCCACACTCAGGTGTGGGGGTTAAAAATCAGGAGGCATATCTCAGCTGCCGAGGTGCCCCTTGAAGGGGGAGGGGTCCCAGCCCCCACCCCAGGCTTCCCAGACAAAAAGCTGCAGGTGTTTATAACCACCAAAGCCGTATTATAAAAGATGTTAAAGGGACCTCTTTAAAAGAAGGAGGAAAAAAGTGATTAAAAAATATGAATAATAAAATGCCAATATCTACATATCAACAATTACTTTAAATGTAAATGGATTAAATGCTCCAAACAAAACACATAGGATGGCTGAATGAATATGAAAATAAGGCCCTTACATATGCTAGCTACAAGAGACTCACTTCAGATGGAAAGACACACACAGACTGAAAGTAAAGGGATGGAAAAAGATATTTCACAAAAATTGAAACAAGAAACATGCTGCGGTAGCAATATTTATACCAGACAAAATAGACTTTAAAACAAAGGCTATATAACAAGAGACAAAGAAAGACCCAGCAATGTCACTTCTGGGTATTTTTCTGAAGAAACCCAAGACACTAATTTGAAAGAATATATGCATCATTATGTTCATTGCAGCATTATTTACAATAGCCAAGATACAGAAACAACTCAAGTGCCTATCAATAGATGAATGAAAAAGATGAAGTGGTATACATACATACCATGGAATAAGACTCAGCCATAAAAAAGAATAAGATCTTGGGCTGCCCACTTGGCTGATATGGTTGGAGTGTCATTTCATGCACCAAACGGTTGCTGGCTTGATTCCTGCGCAGGGCACCTGCCTAGGTTGTGGGTTCAGTTCCTGGTTTAGGTGCGTGCAGGAGGCAGCCAATTGATGTTTCTCTCTCACATCAGTGTTTCCTCGCTCCCTACCTCTCTCTCTGAAATCAATGAAAATGTGTCCTCAGGGGAAGATAAAGAAAATTAGAAAAAGAACAAAATCTTGCCACCTGCAACAGCATGGATGGACCTAAAGGACATTGTATTGAGTGAAATAAGTTAGACAGACAAAGACAAATGCTGTATGATTTCACCTATATATGGAACCTAAAAAACAAAATAAATGAACAAATAACAGAAATAAACTCAGATGCAGAGAATAAACTGATGGCTGCCAGACAGGAGAGGTGCTGAGGGGA
This sequence comes from Furipterus horrens, assembly GCF_987537825.1. Taxonomy (NCBI): domain Eukaryota; kingdom Metazoa; phylum Chordata; class Mammalia; order Chiroptera; family Furipteridae; genus Furipterus; species Furipterus horrens. The sequence goes on from NW_028327185.1 coordinate 22,843,067, forward strand.
TTGGTGAGAAGGAGCAAGGGATTAAGACATGTAAATTGGTAATTATAAAGACAGTTATAGGGATGTAAATTACAGCATGAGAAATATAGTCAATAATATTGTAATAACTGCATGATGTCAGATGGGTACTAGATTTATTGGGGTGATCACTTTGAGTTATATAAATGTCTAATCACTATGCTGTAATCTGAAATTAATAAACATATGTCAAATATAATTGAAAATTGTTAAAAAAGATAGGAATACTTAATTAGACTTAACTCAGAAATTGACTTTATGATTAAATCTGTTTGTTGGATTTGCGCAACTGAAAATTGCTTATGGTAATTTACCTTCATGCATGTGTACCTATTGAAAGGTAGCGTCAGACAGACTTTACAGGACTCCACAGTGGGGCCACTGATTTCAGGGGCAGTTTGGGGTTATATCCAGAAGTGCTTCTGATACTTTTATCATGAAGGGACCTAACATGGTAACAAGGCAAGGTAATTTACACCAGCAACATTTGTCCATTTTAAGTAGAATCTAAATAAAAGCGATTTTATAAATATTTCATATCATTATATTTTCTATCAATTCCATTAAAAAATCATAACCTGCTATTTTCTTGTGCCTTTCCCAAAAGTTAGGTACATGATTAGGCATGGTATTATTAGTTAAAAAGATACCACCTTCAAAGAGTTTTGCTTGTGGAGTATGGGGCCTGTGAAGCTTTTTGAGTAAAAGAACTCAGTTATCTGGAAACAATCTCAACATCCACTCATGCTTCTGTTGGAAGTCATCTCAGGTGGGTGGGAAACATCCACTCGTAGGGAGCTGGTTACATAATGGTACATAGATTATGGTATATATACAACAGTGGAATATTATTCTGCCATAAAAAGAAATGATTCTGCTGATACAGAATGCTCTCTAGGTTACGTTTTTTAAGTGGGTAGGAAGGCCAGGTGCAGAACAATGTGCCGCCCGGATTTGTGCTGAAGGGGTGGAAGATGCGCATCTGTGTGCCTACACGGTGCAGGGATGGCTGTTGCCTCTGGGCAACGACACTGGGAGACTTTCCACATCAAGCTGTTTGTAACACTTGAATTTTGAACTAAGGAAATGTATTATTTATTTGAAAAGCAGACACATAAATTAATGTTTATGTAAATAAATGATAGGCCCCTGTAGTAATCTGAGCTTCAAAGCACAGACCTTGATTGCACAGGGCGGCACTGTCCCATAGAGCGTCCTGTGATGCTGGGAGCGTTCTGTCTCGGCGCCGTCAGCACAGCAGCCACGAGCCGCATGTGGCTTGTGAGCGCTCAGAAAGTGGCTCGTGCAGCTGAGGAGCTAGAATTTTAATTTCCTCTAATGTTAATTTACATTGAAGTAGCTACATGTGCCTTCCACATGGGTTGGGTACAGGACTAGACTATATGGCTTAGAGCACCTCTTCTATTTAGACCTGACTAAAATTTACATGTGTTTTAGGAAAAGGAATTATCAGTTTAGGTTGTCAGGGGAAGATTTATTATTTTGCAAATCCATGAAAACACCTATGTTTTCTTTTTGCCCTAGAATTTAATGTCATCATATATTTCTTGCAATAAGTGGCTATTAGTCAGATTTGAAAATCCTCTTTATTAACCAGGAAAATCATTTTATGGCAACTGTCTGTTTGTACTCTTCCATGGAACAGTCTATTTTTGAGAGGTTCATTTTCCCATCTGTAACGCAGCCTATTTGTGTGTCTCCGCCCAGTGAAACGGGCGAGCACTTTGTTCTTGAGTCTAGCAGCTGTTGAGAGACTGGGGACAGTTCACATTCTGAGCCAGCAGCTGCTGGGAGTGTTTCTAATCTGGTTTTGGCAGGAAATAGTACACAAGTGGAAGCCAAGTTCAGAGAAGCTTGAAAAATAAACAGAATGATTTTAGGTGCCACTTCAGGTGCAGTCCGTCTCTCCTCTGAAGACCGCCTGGACACGTGTGAACGTGACTAGACCGTGCGCCCTTCCAGGGCTGCACTGTGTCTAATCGTGTTTGAAATCCAGGTCTGTGCCAGGAGGAGGTTATTACCACTGTTATTATTTTTTTGGAGATTGACGATACTGCAAATTTGTTTAATTGACTTAGTTACTAGCTTAAGACTGTTGCTTATCCGGGATCACTCATAGATAATTACTGGTGATGGGCCCCTCCTCTCTTCCCCATTCTGCTGCATACCCCCACCCACCCTCTGCTCTGAAGTAAGACGTTTGAACAGTCTTTACACATTGTTTATTCATCTGTTTTGCAGACAAGCTTATTTTTGTTGTACGCACAGGAAGAGGTTTCAAAGGTGAAGGTATAGTGTAAATGTGGTACCTTTTCAAACTGAAAGCAAAAAGTCCTCAGGTTGACATACCAAGTAAAAGGTTTTGTCTCTAAAGAGGAAATTTTGCTAAAATCTTACCCTTGGGCCACAAATCATTTTCTTTTCCTCACATTCTGTTTGATGGCCCAAGAAGCTCCAGCTTCTTAGACCCCCCAGAAGGTGGGAGACTCTGCGTGTGGTCCCCTTGGAGGGTCCGCCCCCATGGGCCGTGCTGAGCCGTGTGTACTCTCTTGCAGACGTTCACTGCCTGGTGTAACTCCCACCTCAGGAAAGCTGGCACCCAGATCGAGAACATCGAGGAGGACTTCAGGAACGGCCTGAAGCTCATGCTGCTGTTGGAAGTCATCTCAGGTGGGTGGGAAGCGTTGCTCCGGTGCTGCTCCGGTGCCACACCGGTCCTGCGTGCATGCGTGTGAGCAGCAGACATGCCTCTAGCTATACAGGCTGCATCGCAAGTTCCCTTGAACCCGCTGGGCAAGATCGTGGTGTTATAGGAAAAGAAAGCCTCTCAAAGAGCAGTCTGCTGGGAGTAATTTTTCTGTATAATAAGGAAATGTATTCCATTTAAAGCTGGCATATTAAAGTAGTGTTTATATCACCCACCTTGTAACAAAATAAGAGAAGAAAAAATGACGTTTATGTCACGACTCACTGTGCTGCCGTCTGCATTCTTAGTCCAGCCAGTGTGTATTCCAGAAATCGTCTGTCAAGCAGAAACCCAGTGTACATGTTGGCGTAACGAAGGGGCTATGCTTTGCCTTGAATTTCAATTGGCTGGTTTAGACTTTGGACTAGAGAATGGATCACCCTTGTGGAGGTGTGACTGGGGAGGATAATGGCAAGTCTGCTTGATCCATATATCTTCATAATCAGGTGTCCGGGGGGAGCCCTGGCAGTCACCTCTGGGATTTGAACTTGGCTGACCTGTGTTCCTTGGGCAGCTTGTTAGCAGCCCCAGGTGCCCCGGGACAACAAGAAGCTTTCTTCTTCACTCCGTCGTTTGGCTCATAGGCCCAGCTGGACGCTCGGCAGATCTGAAAAGCACATAGCCTCAGCAGCATGGCTCCCCACTGGCCTGCTCGCTCTGGGAGGTCTTGGTTAATGTTCCCTCTGCCCTGTGATTCAGCAACCAGGGGCACATCAGAGACAGATAACCATTTCCACTTAAGGAAAGTATGGACTCTTGGGCCTTTTGATTCCATGTTGCGGAGCTGCTTTCTGTCTCCACTGATCTGTTTTAATCTGATAGGGGAGAGGCTGCCCAAACCTGACCGAGGAAAAATGCGATTCCACAAAATTGCCAATGTCAACAAAGCCTTGGATTACATAGCCAGCAAGGGCGTGAAACTGGTGTCCATCGGGGCTGAAGGTGAGCTGTGATGGGAGCGGACCTGACACCGCACTGGGTTGTTTCCAGTGACTATGCGTATGTAAGATTTGTGCTTGTTATTAACTCAGAATTCACTCATTTGGTTATGAAGATCGTATTTATAACTAGACACATTGCGACACTTCTGGAAACATAAAACTGGTCTTTCTATATACATATTTTCCAGTAGCTCCGAAGTCAAAACTTTTGGGAAACGTAACTTGAGGGAAATTATGTACTATGTTACCTTCACACTCATCTGCTTTTGGTTTTCTTCCTTGAAGAGATTGTCGACGGCAACGTGAAGATGACGCTGGGCATGATCTGGACCATCATCCTCCGCTTCGCTATTCAGGACATCTCAGTTGAAGGTAAAAGACGTGATATAAATCTGACTGTGTTAAGAGACGCAGAGCGACTTGTAAACTGAGCTTACAAATTAAAACTTGAACGTGGTTTTATAAAACTGAACAGTCACTTACGTAATTGAATGAAAGATCTGTAGTTGATTTTTCACAGGTTTTATCTTTGCGTGGGGAAGACCCTGGCACTGCCGTTTCCGTCATGGGGGTGGACGCATTTTGGAAAAGATGAGCACACGTTTAGAACAGAAGTCGCTTTTTCAGATGAATTTTTTTTTAGCTTATTTATTGCTTATTATACTTGTATGTTCATATGTGTAACAGAATTCTTCAGATTTACAGCTGAAACGCTGTTTTTCAGGTGCAGAAAAATGATTAATCGAAATCCAGGTTTGTTCATTTGTTCGTCCTTCCTCCCTCCTTCCTTCCTTGTACTAGAGTCCTAATTCTTGGTGCTACAACTGAAGGTGAAATTCTTTAGTCTTACGTCCACTGTATTTCTAAATATTTTGATGAATTCAGCACTGTTGAAAACTGTGAAACTGACATTCTTAAAATTAGAATATTGCCCATTAAGCTCTCAAATTGCAAAATGTATAGCCAGACATATTCAAGGGTGGTTTGAATTGCCCAGTCAGCCTCCCGTGACTTTGTCACCTAACAGGTAACCAGGTACATGGATGGTGAGGGTGGGCCATTGTTTGTAATTCTGTCTAGAACCAATTACCCTCTGGTGCTCGTCTTTTTTAAGTGATTTTAGTTACTAATCAACAAACGGAATTTAAAAATCAGCGATTTGCTACCTACTGTTTACCAGATGACATGAAGCTCACAATACCTGCCCTTCAGGAGTTTCTGACCATTTGCATTATTCCCTTCTAGCACTGGAACTCCACTTACGTCACCTAAAAATCAAAGATGTGATGATATTAAAACCTCAATAATACAGGCTCAGCCAGCTTGAATTAATAAACAATTTGAACTGGAAAACTTCATACAGTGTACTTATATTACAGTACATGCCTTTCATTCTAATGAAAACAAGATGCTTCTTAAAAGTTCCTGCTTTACTAAAAAAAGGGTAACTTATAATAATGTTATAAGTTAGATATACTTCTAAATTTAAATAAACAGTTGAACCCACTTTAAAGAACAAATGATATTTAAAAAAATCTTGTTCACACTATTGCATTTGCTAGAGTAGTAAATCCTTTTTTACAGAGGTGAACTTGACCTCAGGTTTTTTCTGATTGGTTACATATTTCAAATTATGGTGATATGATTTGAAAGCTTAATTCTGTTTCAGGTGTAATTTGAATGGTATTATCTGTTAGAGAGTTTTCCTCAAATTATTACAGTAATTAGATAATCAAACCACAGGATTTTGTAAAAGCTCACCATAAAAATATTAACCTGCTTTTCAGAAGATCCTGAAATTAAACATTCAAAAGTGATCATTTCATTAGCAAAATGCCTAAGCCTCTTGAATCAGATGTCTTTCTGTGTCCAACACAGTGGATGATGTTAGTTTGCTAACTTATATTTTTTTCTTTTTATTTTATGAAGTAATTTCTTAACAACCTCACTTAATTTCTGTAAGTCTACAATAAAATCATCTTAAGGTGTTTTAATGATGTGTATTATGTAGAAAAAGATGTTATTACAACTGAATTGTTTGAGAAGCAGTCTTCTTTAACAGAATGGTGGCCCTCGTCCAAGAAACAAGCGCGAGGCTAACGTACCTTTTGGGGGGGGGGGCGTCAGATGTGCGGGTTCTCACGATGGAATGGCAAATGATGCTGCCTACTTATAACATGCTTTTACACCCACGGTCAGGGTGTTGTGTGTGGATGTGTGTGTGCACCTGTGGGGAGTGGGGTGTCCCATAGGCAGGGACGAACTTGGCACAGGTTTGCTGACCTTTGCTGAAAGCCTAGAAGTGGACTTGGGAGAGAGTCAGCTTTGATTAGAGTGGCCAGTTAAACAAGGATGTTCCACATTCAGAGCCTAAGTGTGTTCAGACAGTCAGACAGGAAGAAATGAGGTGAAACTCACTGACTTGAAAATCTAAACTTCAGTAGCAGTTTTAAGATTTTTACTGATCTGCTTTACATCTGTTTCCTTTTCTAACATAATTTCCATTTAAACTATAAAAATGTAGTTTTATTTCCTTCTAATGTGTTTTTTCTTACTAATTACATTGGGCAGAACCCAAAGGCAGGCAGTTATACATAGTAAAACAGCTAGATATAGTGTTTCATATTTCAACACCTGTACCAGTTCATACATTCATAAAGTTTTAGAACTTCATCTTTTTCCTTAACAAGAATTTGTTAGACAAGAGACATGAACAGGAGTCATTCAAATTATTCTTATAGCACATGAAGCTTTGGGAGTGTGTTTATTTCAACTGGGTTATGGGTCAAAGAAAACTCTGAACTGGAAGGATGACTTAGATAAATGATTACGGAATACTTATTTTGATTTGAAAAAATGAACTTTAAAGCCCTTATTAAAATGAAAGACCAGAGAGAGAGTCTACATGTTTACAGGGACTTTCTAAATTGTTGGAACTTAACCACAGGTAGAACCTTAGGTTCTGTAAGTGGCTCTGCAGAGCCGCTTGGTGTGTGTGTCCCCAGAGACAGATGCTGAGGTGGTGGTAGATGGAGTGGCTTACACAGCAGGAATTTATTTTCCCACAGTTCTGGAGGCTAAAGTCCAGCATCGGGAACTAGCATACTCAGTTTCTGCCGAAGGCCCTCTACTGGCCTGTCGATGGCTGCCTTCTTGCTGTGTCCTCACATAGCAGAGGCAGACAGACAGTCAGAGCGTGTGCATGCACAGGCGCGCATCCTGAGTTTTGTTCTCACAGGGGCACTAATCCCATCATGAGGGCCCCACCCTAGTGACCTCATCTGACCCTATTGCCTCCCAAAGGCTACATCTCTGAAACCATCACCCTGGTGGTGAGGGCTCCAAAATGGGGTTTTGGGGGGATATACTCAGTCCATACAGAAGGGCCCATGGTTTTTTGGGGGAACCGTCTGTGGAGGATAAAGGGCGAGAACAGGTGATAGCAGAGAGAGCCTTCAGACCCAAGCCCTTGGCTGACACCTGTGCTGGAGAAGGGGGAGGGAAGGCTTGGGGACAAAGAGTCTCATTCTGCAGTGCTGTCCCAGGCCATGGGGAGTCTTAGAGGCATCCCACAGGTGGCAGGGAGGTGCCCTCTGTTGCTGGTCTGTGGCTGGAGCAGCCTGAGCAAGTGTGGCCTCTGGGGAGCGCAGACTGGTGGCTGGGGCTGCTGTGTCTGCTCTGTACTCAGGCAGCTGCTCACCCTCCCAGCAGCATGGCCTCGGGGTACACAGGGCTGGGTTGGGGCATCGACTTGGTCAAAACTCAAATCTACCAATAAAAATCTTCAAGTACTACAAAATCTCTGGGTCAGGGTATAAATTTTAGACATAGTGGCCTCTGTGAATTTCATTTACCTAAGAATATAAATTATAAATGAGGTGAATGATTTTTATATTTTCATATAAAAGGTAAGTTTCATGTGTTTTATGTCATAACTTGCCATCACGCCTGCAGTGTCCTTTCTGAGCCCCTAAGTGTCATCAGAGGTCGGCCCCCGTTCCCCTCCTCCCGCAGAAACCAGGAGAAGAGAAGGCACGTGGCGCTGGCCCCTGGCAGGGCGGCCGACACTGGGTGAACGGAGTGGTGCGCTTGTCCCTGTGGACACTCTTCTTGGCTGTCATTCCAGAAACCTCTGCCAAAGAAGGCCTGCTGCTGTGGTGCCAGAGGAAGACGGCTCCTTACAGAAACGTCAACATTCAGAACTTCCACACCAGGTGAGCACGGGACCCCGATGCCCTGCCTCCTCGCTGGCACCCCGATGGCCGGGGAACAATGTGCGTTCGCCACAGCCACTCAAGAGGCCTTTGTGTTTGCAGCCAGACCACAGCGATGGGGTTTTTGATGCTTTGGTTTTCTCGGGGAAGACGCGGTTAAGATGAGGGATGCTGATAAAACAGCTCCGTATTCACGAGTGAGTTTCACGTGGCGCCAGACTGGGTCTTCAGAATGTTAGGGTGTAGGAAGCCGCCTTCCCGGGCCCTTACCTCGCAGCGGGAGATGGCGGCAAGGATCACTCCTTCATGGGAGGAGAGACCGCAGCAGAGGCTGAGGTCCCCACGGCTTAGCTACACACCCATTTCCCTCTGCCCGGGATCCGCTTCCTGTGCTGGAATTCAGGAGAAGTAGGAGAAGCGTGTTTGAAAAACTGTAGAGAACGATAGAGTGTGAGACCACGATTTATCCCTTGCCTTGGTCTTCTTTCTCAGGCAGATCTTCTGTGGTTGTTGTGTGTGAGTGGTTTAGTTTCTCACTCTCCGTATGGTGGGTCCCCCTGAAAATAAATGGGGAGTCAGAGAGGAGAACAAGGATGACACACATGAAACCTTGGGGAGGTTCCTCTGGGTCCACAAATACTATTGGGGTGTCTGGCAGGTGCCAGGCACTGAGCTGGATCTGGAGGACACAGAGGTGTCCCTGCACACATGCCCTGCAGGGTGAGGCGCCAGCGTCAGAGGTCCCAGACATGCCTCCCACTCACCTGGCTTCTCTTCCTCCGGCTGAGGGTGGTCCAAGCACTGCAGCAGCATGGCCCCTGGCTCCCTCCTGCCCAGCCCTTTGAGGAGCAAGCACCCGCCCCAGCTATTAGGTGACCCGCTGGTCACCACATGTGTGCCATCGCTGGGAATGGTTAGTGCTAGTGTCTTGGGGAAGCAGACTGGAACCCACATCTTCTCTGCTGAGTCTTTGCCTTAAAAAAAAGAATACATGACAAGGAAAGACAGTGGCTCCTGGGGGCCACGAGCAGCCCTTTGAGGACCCAGGGCCTGAAGCTGAGGATGAGAAGTGGACATCAAGGGGTGGCAGTCCTGGGTGACCCTGGGAAGAAGACAGGTGTTCAGGGAGGGGCACGAGGCCACCAGGTGGGTAGGGAGGAAGGTCCATGGGGCCTTTCATGCACTAAGTCAGGGGGAAAGCAGTTAGGGGCAGTTCGACTGGAATTTCAGGCCCCAGTCTGAGCAGTACAGACTCTGCAGCTTCTTCTTCATTAACTGGTGTCCCGTTCTTCCTGACGTGGCGCAGCTGGAAGGACGGCCTTGGACTCTGTGCACTCATCCACCGGCACCGGCCCGACCTCATTGACTACTCAAAGCTGAACAAGGTCGTTGGGCTTGCCTGTCTGGCCCGCCTGCCCCCAGCATGTGGCCCCCAAATGAGCACATCAGCACTGAGCTCTGCATGCTCCCAGGCAGGCCCGGCAGGGGTCACGGAACATGGGCAGGGCAGCGGGAAAGGCGCCCCGTTGCCACGAGGGCAGGACAGCCCACAGCCAGCCGTCCTCTTGGCCCAAATTAAGCTACTGTTGACTTGGCTCCACGTTCTGTGAGGCTTTGTGTGTGTTGTTAGAGATGTTACATTCCTAGACTATAAATATGAAGGTTCAAACCCTCCAGCCTTCTTGCTCAAGTCCCTTTGCCTTTTCTGAAGGACTTAGTTGCAGACTAATCTACTCAGAATTGATTCACTTGTCTCACACAAGGGACATTTCTTAATTATCTCGCTATTGATGCAGATACTAGTTGTAGCCTCAGAAAAGAAGTTTGAGGATTTTGGGAGGAGCTTTGTTCTCTTCAGAAAACTCAACTTAGGAAATTTTAATTCTCCCTTTAAGCTTAAACTTCAGTGTGCTTATGTTTCAAATAGTCTGTGAACTCTTCCTTTGAAAGAAGTGTAAAAATGTAATCTGTGCTGGACAAAGGAAGTCCATGCCCCGTCCACCCATGCTGGACAGTCTCTGCTGCCCAAAAGTAACGCCACATGAAGGTTTAAGCCCGAGGCCCCTGCCCCCAGGTCTCGGTCGCTGGTGTGCTTAGCTGGCCCCTCACATCGCGCTGCATGCTGCCCTCACCTGTGTGGCGTGGATGGTTGTTGGCAGTGCCCTGGCTGTCGCCGTGTGTGGCTGTCACCTGCTCCCCACCCCCTCCGGGGCCTGGTGCCACAGCACTGTGGTGGAAGGTCGCCGAAGGGGATGGAACCACCAGTTTCTCAACTTTTTAAAGTGTGTATATTATCCCTGAGTTTTTGGAATATTTTATATATACAGACAGTATATACATTTTTCAATTAATCTTTATTTCATTTGCAGAATGAGGGGACTATACTAGACAGATAGACCTAGTTTCACTAGCAATTTATAATGGTCAGTTTTTATTGCAAAGGTGAACAGACCTGTGTGAATTGTCCATCTATGATGGGTAAAAAAAATGATAATTAACAGTAGCAGCCAGTGCTTATATAGCTCTAGATAAGATACTGTTATAAATACATGCATGTTTATCATATATGTATGCATGTATTAACGTGCATAGTATATGACATAGCTATGTGTTTATACACATGTACATTAATATTGATGCGTATTAATAAGCATTTTATATGTATATTACACATATATTCATCCAACCTTCATAATGCACAGTAAAATATGATATACTGCACCTATGAACTAGGCAGTGCTATTATCCCAGTTCTACAGATGAAGGAGGGAGGAGTTCAGTAATCTGCTCCAGGTCCCACGGCCAGTTGCTGAGCCAAGAAAACACTTAACTGCCTTAATTATCTCTGTGAGTGACCGTCTCAGTGAGATAATTTTCACAAAGTCTCAGAATCATTTCTCTCTATTTTTAATGCTGAAGTTTTTCTCCTATATTGAAAACATAAAGAAGGAAATTTTACTCAGCTCTGTGGCTTTATGAACATTTGCACAGAATACCCAGGTAGGACTTCCTGTACAACACGGCTGCTGTCTGTGGAGAGCTTATGGGCTTCGTTTAACAGCATTGAGTTGAAATAGCTTTTTGCCTGAAATAACCAGGTGCTCTGCGAGGCTGGAAGCTTCCTTTGGCTTCTTCCTTGAATGCTGTGACTGTGTTTTTGAAGCCTGCGCTTTTGAAATGTTTCACCGTATTAAACTGAATGTGCTCGTTGCCGAGTAGTGCAGTTTCTAACGTATTTAAGTGGCTTTGATGTTCAAATTAATCAGAGCCATTCCTGGACTAACACTACTTTTCGTTTTGATTTTTCATTCTTTACACCCTGCTCCCTGTCCTAGGTTCATAGCGATCAGTCTCTTTAAAGGGTCAAAACAAGAAATGTTAAATCTTTTAGGTTTTTGGTATTTCACTTCTGTACCTTTGATTCAATTTATGTTGTTACATTATATATATTTAACCAGCTTTTACAGTGTAAGATCAATGAACTCTCAAGAAGAAAACTTTCTTCACAATTTTCATTTGCAATTTCAAGGTTTGTCATTTCTTCTCATCTTTAACAGGCAGAAACATGACCTTGCTCGTTTGAGCCATCCAGTAACATTGATTAGTGTTTCCTTCTCTTTACCCCTTTGCTCTCTGACACTTAAAAGGAGGGTGTCGGACTGATTCTCCACGATCGCCTTCTAGATCCTGTCCAGAGAAAATGCTCGGCCGTGCTCCTCCCACCTGCAAACGCTTTGTTCTCATAAACCTTTGCTCCTGTTTATGGATTGCATTGTGCATGGATTGTGTGGAGTTTGTATCATTTTTGATGCTCTTCTAAATGTTTGAAGTGACTGGGAAGAGATAGAAGAAAAATCACTTATACTATAATGGTTTTGTGTGGAAGAGAAGCTCTCTTCCCAAAAATGAGGTATCTAGAAAACATTATTGATATGTCCTGGTCAAAAATACATTTTTAAAAACTGGTGATGCTGTTTTTCATACAGGATGACCCAATAGGAAATATCAACCTGGCCATGGAAATTGCAGAGAAGCATCTGGATATTCCCAAAATGTTGGATGCTGAAGGTGAGGTGCAGCACTGTGTTACGGACTCATAAAATCTGTGGGCTGCATGCGGTGGCCGTGTGCGGGGCTTGTAAAACCTCATAGTCAGGTTTCATCTGAAGTACGTAGGATTCCTCGGGGCATTAGAGGGTTTCATGTGTAGCTTGTTCATAAGTTATTTTTTAAAATTTTGCATACACACACAAAAGCCAACAAAACTATGGCGAAAGGATTTGGTAAAAGGCCCAGCTTTGGCAAGGAAACAGGATGCTTTAGTTTGTGATTTTCAAAGAAAATGTTCATTTTTTTTTTTTAATAATCTATATTTCCTTATCACGTCAAGACAACTTAAGTAAATTTTCTCATAAAGTGCTTAAGACTCCACAAGGAAATATTTTTTCCTTCCAGCTAGAAGATATGGAGTCAAAATGTAGATGGTACCTCTTGAACTTTCACGTTTTACTTTTATTCATCTAAGCTAAATTTCATTTAGTTAGATCTGAAAGAACTTCTAAATATTTTGTAGTTTAGCATCACTCATGTGGGGAATGGTTTCAGATGCCTTCTGTGCCCTTTGTATGCGATGAACTTGCGAGTTGTACCTCTGGCACACCATTTAAAGCACTGATGTGGAGAACATCCATTCTTTTCACTCATTCATGATTCACTCATCACTTGGCAGATATTTATTGAGCATTTACTGTGAACAGGACCCTGGGTACTGCAGGGGATAATGAGATGTGTAAGGTAGGGTCCTGACGTCCAGCAACTTATATCACTGTGTTGTGAATATTATTCCCGAGTGGTCCATTGCTTCCACTTAATTGCTTTGTTGGGAAAAACAAAGAACTTGCTTATCATCAATAATCCATCTTCTGTTCCTCCTCAATTTTGGTGATTATGTTATGGCTGTTGTAACAAATTACCACCAACGGGGTGGCTTAGAGCAACAGAAATTTATTCTATTACAGTTCTAGTTGAAGCCAAGGTGCAGGCAGGGCTACGCTCCTGTCAATCCTGAGGGAGAGGACCCTCCCTGGCTTCTTACAGCTTCGTGAAGCCCCAGGTCTCCCCTGGCTTGTGGTGGCTCGCGCCAGTCTTCACGTGTCCGTCTTCCCTCTGTCTCTGTGTCTCTTTCCCTCTTCTTATGAGGACACTTGTCACAATGGATTAAGAACTCTCTCCCCTCCAGCAGGACCCTGTCTTAACTGGAACATCTGCAAATAAGCTCATGTTCACAGGAACCAGGGATAGGACTTCAACGTATCCTTTGGGGGATGTAACATTCATCTTTTAATGTTTTAACTACCTATTTCTTAATTTAACCATTTATCAAACACCTGTATTATTGGTGTTAACACGTGAACATGCCCTTTGGAATTCTCCTTGTGGTTTCTCCACAACTCTTTAAAGGGAAAAAGTCAATAAAACCATGAACTTGCAGCAGAGACAAGTTTCTGTCTCTTTTTCTCCACCTATCCTCCCTAAGTTTGCATTTGTGTAGTCTCTCCTTTGACCTTGCCACAAGGTAAACAATTACCCAGAGTCGACTCACTTGAATGAATAGCTCAGATACTAAAGTGAGGACCAAACCGGTGCCGTGGAGTGCCTTCCTCTTGCAGGCCATCCGGGCCTCCCTGATACAGTGCAGCTCAGGGCACCCGGGGTCCTGGTTCTCCGGTTTCCCCTGGTCTCTGAGCCCGGGTTGGGGCGCACGTCTGAGCCCTCCACGCATCCTTTGCTCTTGATGGAATGTTGCCTCCTTCCCGTGACACACCTAATCTTCCACTACTTTCCTTCATCTTTCCTTCTGAATGGTTTAGAGAAGGTCTCACAGACTATGTTAATCCCTTTGCAGAGTAATTTCTCATAAGAATCTTCTGACTGACCGGGCTATGGGGATGGTCCAGCCTTTGTGTGTTGGCTCCCAACATGTGGCCTTGCGTTAGCACAGCATCGCGTTATTGTGTCTTATTCCTGCCACCTCTTATTGTCATGCTGTGCCCTGGTCCCCTCCTCAGATCCCTGGCCCCACCTGCTGCTGTAGACCGGAAGCCCAGGTGGGAACTTTCTTCTAGTGGCTCATTGGAACTGTGACCTGTGGTAAAAACTGGAGAAATGCATCCTCATCCTGTTTTCATGTTTCAAAAGGTTAGGAAAGTTGTTTCCCTGTTTTCCTCCGTAGACCTGTTTGGAGGTGCGCACCAGGTTTTGATATGCAGGTGTGTCTGTTCTGTGTGGACTTGCAGAGGGTCTTTGCTGACCCCAGGCCACCACATGCACAGTGACAGGTGTCTCTGGGACTGTGCGGTGCGTACCTGTGGAATAAGGTCTGAGTCTGGCCATGGATTTGGACTCCTGGCTGGTGTGCCCTTCTCTTTGGCAATCTATTGATTTCCATTGGCAACTCTCAGAGGAGTGACTTTGCAGATGTGACTTCTTTGGTTTGAGCCACAGTTTCCCAACATAAATATGTGGGTGACAGGGCAGGTTTGCTGCTCTGACTCCTCTGAGGTGGCTCAGCGGGAGCCACTGGTGTCTGAACACTGGAGCAGATGCCCTTTCTCCACACAGATGTAGTCAACATGGCCAGACCTGCCAGGCAGGCCATGGGACTCCTGTGTCCTGCCCCTGTCATGCTTTCACTGGTGCACAGAGCTGAGGATGTCAAACACAAGTCACTGCTCACCCTCACCTAGTGTGTCTTCATTTCTTTTCAATTGTTTTCTCTCCTTTTCCCCTCTCCTCTGAGTAAGGAGACCCATCTGGTTCTGAGGAGGCAGTTGTGTGTTTTTAGTCTAGTTTTCTTTGAACCTTACTTTCTGTCTGTGCACCAGTATGCGGTTCATGTTTGTTTTCCGGAAGATTCCATACTGTTACCCAACCCCATGTCCTTTCTATTAATATCCTCTGGACACCCAATGACTAGGTTTGGCTTTAGGGAATTACAAAGTGTCTTCTTTTTAATTGTATTCTGTCCAGGGACTGAGCTCGGTTTTAAGTTAAAAAGCAATTCAGCCAAAACGATGTTGCCGAGCTAGAGGAGGGAAGACAGGTGTCACCGGGTTCTGTTTCTCCCTCCCGGCTGGTTAATCCGGCAGCTAATACCGATGGTAGGTAGCAAGGGTCGTGGGTGCACAAGGCGTGCAAACCCGTTTCTCAGTGTGTTGTCGCTCTTGGTGATTTTTGTAGGGGGCGTGGTAAGTATGCACAGAGGCCTCTGTTTCTCCATGTTTCCTCCTCACGCGAGCGGGCTGGGCACAGAGCAGAGAGCAGACAGTTTGGGGTGTGGTGGGGAAGCAGCAGAGAGACGGAGCTCATTGCTCTGCTGCTCTTCCCAGCATGTCGCAAAGTGACACGTGGGTGACCTGATATGGCCAAAGGCCGTGGGCCCCACAAGCCAGTCGGAAGGGGCAAAAGCTCTGATTCTGGTGCGCAGCTCATGGGCTCCCATGTCAGTGCCTTGACGGCACTTTTCAAAGCCCATCAAGGGCGAGGGAGGACAGAGGCCCTCAGTTTGATGGTTTGGGAAACGCTGGTTCAAATAATTTTGTCCATGAACCATCTGTCCGAGGTGTGGGATTGTGGGCCCAAGAGACACAGACAGTCGATCGCTGTAAACCAACTTGCCCCTCCCTTGTTCACCCTGGTTTCTGCTCTTCGTGTGTGTGTGTGTTTTCTGTGCTGTTTTTCCCTCCCTCAGACATTGTGAACACCCCCAAACCGGACGAAAGGGCCATCATGACGTACGTGTCCTGTTTCTACCATGCTTTCGCGGGCGCGGAGCAGGTACCCACCACGCGTGCGTCCGTCGGGGCTGTGCTGCCCCTCACCCCCCGCATGGGCACCAGTTGTGCGTGTGTGTGTGTGTGTGCGTGTGCTTCACATCTTACCCTGGACTCTTAAGTGTTTCATCATGACCTAATATGGCAAGTTACAAACTGTGAACATTTTTTTATTTAACAGCTTTAACTTTAGATAGTTCCTGAAGTGTTTTTAGCACTCCTTTCTTTACCATATCACCTTTGTTTTATTAGTGAATTGTGGGAAACATTTGTGCTTTAGGAAAAAAAGATGCAGTAAAGGGGAAACTCCACAATGAGAGCGAGGGACATCCCAGTACCTGGTCCCTGGAAGCTGCCTTCTCTGCCCAGGATTGTTCCAATATCTTTCAAGACTAATTCGACTTTAATTGAAATGGGAAAAGGATTATAGTGTTAGAACCTCAAAAAATTCACATTCCTTAAGATCAACAGCCTAAGGGGTGGATAGGGTAGGTAGGTAAATTTTTTTTTTTTCTCCACATTTATCTGTTTCTGTCCCCGGCCCCTTCACGGCTCTCTTCTGGGAGAGTCCTGGTAGACTAGGATGGACAAAGGCTGTCTTACTCCTCTCATCTCTCTAAGACCATCATCAGCACGTGAGGATACCCGACGTCAGCCCATACCGGGCTTTAGAGGAGAGGCTTTGGGACAGGCTGTGGGCCTGGGAGCCCAGGTGGCACATTGCTCTTCTTGACTCATTCTGTGACCGTGGTTCAAGGCACTTTGCCAGTCCAGGCCCATGTTTCCTCCACAGAACAATGATAGAAAATTATTACCTCGCCAATTTCTCATGTAGATTAAACAAAGTCTTAAAGCAGGTCCAGCTCCAGGGAAGGAACCCATCTAGCAAGTTCTACAAATTCATTTCAGGAGAGGCCTTCTGGGAACTTCGTGCAATGACGTATGTTCAGGACCTAGTCATTTTTGCTTTGATTCTCAAAGGCTAAGGTTATTTAGAGAGTTCTCACCCCATAGTCCTGAGGACAGTAGCGTGCTTGGGCGGGCAGACCTTCAGGGACCTGAGATTGTGGTTTCCTTGACCCACAAATTTATGTTACTAACTTGCTTGATGTTTTACAAAGCTTGTGTTTAGACTAATGTTATCTCCCCATTGTTCCCTACAGTATATTCAGCCTGCCGTGTAAGTCTGTGTGAGAACTGAAAAAGGTGTGAAATGATTCATGCCCTCAGTCTTACCCACCCTGACCCGAATCTGCACCGTGCACAGCACGCCACCCCCTCCATCCCCTGTGCCCGCCACGCTCAGTCTTGTGTGTGCGTGTCCTGTCGACAGAGCTGCCGTGTTTACCTATTGTGTTTTACAGGCCGAGACAGCAGCTAACAGGATATGTAAGGTTCTTGCTGTGAATCAAGAGAATGAGAGGCTGATGGAAGAATATGAGAGGCTAGCGAGTGAGGTAAAGGCAATGGTGCCCCTCAGTCCTGTTGGTACCCACCCAGAGGGTGAGGCGAGAGGGTGAACACGGGTTGTCAGCATTGTTTTCTCTACATTTTTCATCTCAGATGGAATAAAAGTAGGAAAATACAGTT
This sequence comes from Furipterus horrens, assembly GCF_987537825.1. Classification (NCBI taxonomy): domain Eukaryota; kingdom Metazoa; phylum Chordata; class Mammalia; order Chiroptera; family Furipteridae; genus Furipterus; species Furipterus horrens. The sequence goes on from NW_028327185.1 coordinate 22,860,429, forward strand.
GAACTGAGAGGTGGTCCATCTGTAGCAACATAATTACTGGCACCAAGGTGACCCTGATGGGCCTCTGTACCAGCCCAGAGCGCAGAGGCAGTTTGCATGTTTAAGAGGTAGAATGTGGTTTCATGGCCAGCTGGGCACCTCCAGGGTCGGGTTCCCCGAGACGACATTGCACTCTGTGATTTCCTCCTGGTTCTGACATTGGCTGCTGTCCGTGTCCAGAGGGCTGGTCCACAGTGACCCAGCTCCAAGGTGCTCTCCTAGCTGTTAGTGTGGCTCAGACTTGAGGATAAATACCTAGAGGGAAATATGTGGAAGGCAGAGCCCTCCGTCCTGTTAGCCGCACATGCGTTTCCGTGGTGCGCGGCAGCCAGGTGCTGGTTAGGATAGCACTGCCCATGCTGCTCTTCTGTTCCAATTGTAGCGTCACTAGGAACTCAGCAGCCTCGGTCGCTGTCACACAGGCCCCAAACCAAGTGACCTTTGCCCTGCCCGCACATAGCTGATGTATGGCCTGCTCTGGGAAGAGTACTGGGACACATGTTTCAGTTAATCCAACCTAATAATGAGTTTCTGTTTCCACCCTGCTGCTGTGGGGGAGTCAGTCTGGCCTGTTTTTCAAGGCCAGGGATGCACTTTGGGTCGGAAGCAGGGCCCGAACTGGAGGACGACGATCCTCCGTTATTATATCCTGCCTTTTCCTCCTCAGGCCCTCAGGCTGTGGGCACATCGCCATTTTAACTAATTTTTATGGTCTGCTGCCATTTTCTAAGTGATCTGAAGTGTGAATTACCCGTGGCTTTTCAGCAGGTCCTTTCTAAGACTCTGGTAGTAATTCAGGAGCATGTGCCTTGTCCTCAGGTATCACACCCATTTTCACATTTATCATGTGGATTTCCTCGGAAGCTAGATATCGAATTAAAATATGTTTTGGCATTGAGTCAGTCCTGGACTTACATTTGTCTAGTAAATAAATTCATTAGATCAGAGCTTAAGTTAAACCCACTTCTTTGCTGATTTTATTATACTACATTTCGCCATGTCAGGTGATTTTTTATTTTTATTTTTACTTTTTTCATTTGAAAGCTCCATCCAGCATTTGTCTGCTAATGTCTGGTCCCCGAGTTTCCTGTAAATGTTACACATTTGTAAAACATGACTCGTGCTGACTCTGAGTTTTCGACTGGTGTGTGGTGTCGTTGGGGTGATCGCCAGTGGCCGTGGGTGGGACGCTGGCCTGTCCATCCACGCACAGAGGTGCCCTTCCTGTCCTTTTAGTCGGGGCATTGTACTTCTGTAGCTGTAGGAACATGAAGTTAATCCATCCCAAATAGTGAGATCTTTTTTAAGTGGGGGCAGTTTGCTGGTGGTTTTAGCAGTATTTATGCATTTTGGGAACAGCTTTTGGAATGGATCCGTCGCACGATCCCCTGGCTGGAGAACCGGACCCCTGAGAAGACCATGCAGGCCATGCAGAAGAAGCTGGAGGACTTCCGGGACTACCGCCGCAAGCACAAGCCCCCGAAGGTGCAGGAGAAGTGCCAGCTGGAGATCAACTTCAACACGCTGCAGACCAAGCTGCGGATCAGCAACCGGCCCGCCTTCATGCCCTCTGAGGGCAAGATGGTGTCGGTGAGTGGCCCGGGCCTCTCCCCAGGGGCCGCCAAGGGGTCTCAGCTCAGGATCAGGACTCTGGCCCTACAGCTGTTTCATTCTTGGTGTCTCCTCCTGCCAGTTGTGCAGCTCTGGCTTCCCTCTGCAATGGTGTGGTGCCTCCTGACAGCAGGCCTTTAGTGACCCTGATGGACGGCCTCGTCCTCTCCTCCCTCCGCAGGCCTGTCCCAATGTCCCTACTGGGACTGCCAGCACCTAGGACAAGTGGCCTCTGCTCCCTGCTGTCACCTCCCCTGTTCCACCTCCCTCTCTTTGCATCCTTAATTTGGCCCTCTACCGTATCCCTCGCATCGGCACACAGTCCTACAGAACCTGCCAAACAAAAAAGTAAGTCCTCTGACTCTATGTCCCTATGGAGTGTCCTGTTTCTTGGCTGCCCTTTATAGCAGAACATCTAGAAAGAGTCTTTAAGAATCTGGTTTTCAGCCCTCCTCCCCCACACCCCCAGCTCCTCCGCTCTTTCTCTTCACCCTGCAGTAACCTGGCTTCTGTCCCCTCCCCTGAGGCTGTTCTCCCCCAAGTCAACAGCGTTCATGTAGCTGTGATCCTGTTCATCATTGCCTCCTTCCTGAAACTCCTTCCGTCCTTGAACTTACTGTTTTCTTCCTGCCTCACCAACGGGTCCTTCTGTCACTGCTCCAAGCTTGGCCGCCTTTGCCTGGTCTGCACACTGAGGTTCCTGGCTTCTGCTGGCCGTCTGCTCTGTCCTTACGCCTCCGGGTGATCCCATCTAGGCTCATGGCTCTGATTGCCTGTGCCTCCCAAATGTTAGTGTCCAGCTCGAACTTCTGCCAAGTTCCAGGTTTACCGATCTCCGTGAATGTCTCAGAAGCATCTCAGACCTCAGGCAGCTGCGCGTGCTCCGTACTGCTCTCTTTGTTAGTGGACGGCACCTCTAACTAACTGAAGCCCCAGGCCCTGGTGTCACCACTGACCCTTCCCACCCCCCTGTTTCTGTCTCTTTTTTGCATCCAGTCCCTCAGCCAGTCCCAGTGGCTCCACTTCCAGATCACATCTCAAATCTGTCCCCTTCTCTGAACTCGCTGCCACACCCTGGGCAGGCCACTGGCCTCTCCTTGGACCCCACAGTAACCCGCTCACTGCCTCTTCTTTTTCTTTGCCCCTAAAATTCATGTTCTTCATGGAGCCGCCACCATCTTCCTGAAATGTAAATTGGAGCGTGTCCCCTTCTTTGTCAAATCCCTCCAGTGACTTTCCAAAATATTCAGAATAAGATGCAGACTCATCCTCCTGGCCCCCAGGTCCTGGCCCCCTTCCAACCTGGCCGCTCTCCACTCACTCGAGCAGGTCCCCCAGGCTTTTGGTTTGTTCCTGGGGCCCAGAGTGCTTACTCCCCACTTCTGCACAAAATGGCTTTTCTGTCATGAGGTCTGAGCTCAGATGCCACCTCCCCAAATGGAAGGGGTCTTCGCTAAGTAACCTGCCTGAAGGATCCTCCCCCATAGGCTCTCGGCATCACCTGATCCTATATTATTTTCCATCACAGCACATCACTGTCTGACACTAATGTGTTTAATTATTGATTGTCTTTCTCCACAGCCACTGTGAAGGCTGCATGGGGACAGGGACTTGATAAGGCTTGTTCCTTTTACCTAAAGTCCTGGCTCATGTCTAGCACGTGTGTGATGTCTGGGAACTGGCTGACGGCCAGCTGCTGGCTGAGCCTAGTCACTGAGTCAAAGTGGTTGTGAACTGAGTCACTTTGAGGCTTTCTTGACTTCTGGCCAGAAAACTAAAGCCCTGTTAGCCTCTGCCCACATCTGGAGAAGTATCAGGCATCTGTTCACTTGTGAGAACAACTGTATTAGTTTTAAAAGGTCCCAGCAATTTGAATGGTTATGGGGGGGGGGGAAAGGAAAGGAAACAGAGGATGACACTCTCCTCTGCACAGTGGAGGGGTTCACAGGAATGCCTGAGAGGCAAGAGTGTGACACCAGGCTGGCCTGTCCTCGCCCCTAGGACATCGCTGGGGCCTGGCAGAGGCTGGAGCAGGCGGAGAAGGGTTATGAGGAGTGGCTGCTGAATGAGATCCGGAGGCTGGAGCGCGTGGAGCACCTGGCTGAGAAGTTCCGGCAGAAGGCGTCCACGCACGAGACCTGGGCTTATGGTGAGGGGCCCGGCCCGGGGTGGGGACAGAGCCCCAGGTGCAGTTACTAGCTCTGTGCTAATGTCGGGGACCCTGCAGGTGGGTGTCATCACCTCTCTTCACTCTGCTCTGTTGTACTAAACCTCTTATTTTCTAATCAAGCCGATAATTGTATATTTTTTCAAAAAATGGCACTCGAAATGCCTTCTTCCCACACTTGCCTATATAGGGCCTGGCCTCCTTCTGCCCTCCTCACTTTTTTCCCTTGATTCTACAAGTATCTGTTCACTCCCTAACTGTGGGTCAGACTTCTGCCAGTAGGATGTTTATTAAATGCCACAAAGCAGCATCATTTCCCACTTAGAAGATCTGCTTGGAAAAGACTAATGCAGGCCTCACCGTCTAGTCTTAGCTTCCTCATTTCACTCAGACTCCTCTCCCTCCCTCAGGCTTTGCTCATTCCTGTCCCGCAGCCACGAACTGTGGTCCTGCTGTCTCCTGCGGGTGGCTGTTTGCTGAGCCAGAAAACCGTCCCCTCTCAGAACAGGAGGTGCCTGCATTTTGGGTTCCCATTCGCTTTCTCATGGTTTGACGGGATTGCCCACGAGACACTTACAGGCACAGACCTGGAGTCCCAGCCTTGTCACCCGTCAGCTCCCTGCCTTAGAGAAGAGATCCTCCCCTCTCAGTGCCTTGGTGTCCTCCTCGCAGCAGGAATGACGGTCACCCCTCCCTCACAGGGTCTGGAGGAAGATGTAATGAGTTCATATTTATAAAGCATTTAAATCAGTATCTGGCACATAGTAAGTGCTAGGCTGTCATGGTTAAATAAGAGATCCTTTGCATTCTGTTTCTAGCTTTAAAAAATTAAATTCTTAAAGGTTGTCAATCAGGGAATGAATGTAGGTCCAGTTATAACCACACGCATTGCTTGATCTAAGAAGTATTTGTGGGGAAACAGGTGGGAAGTTCAGAGAGAAACTGTCAAATTTATTAGGGAAAAAAACCAACACACAGACATACACATACACACACGGACTGCATTTACCACAGAAAGCACAGCTTTCAAACAAAAAGAATTAGGATAAGGGTTGAACCTGTGAGTAGGCAGACGGAGTTCAAGTGTGTTACCTGAGGCTCCCAGATGCCTGTGGGCTACTCATTACTGACCTCACTGGGGGCACACCGAGAAATCCATCCTTGTTACCGGGATCCTGGGCAGGCAGGGCTCCTGTTAGAAGGTGGCCACGGGCCTCCCCCTCACTGCAGACGCGGGGTCCGCGCCTCCGTAGAGGGCCAGCCTGCACTGGGCGCAGAGCTGCCGCCCACGGTCTCCGGGCTCTCCTCTCCCTTCTCCCGGTAACTGTGGCTGGGGACATGGCAGGCACGGAGACGCTGCCGTGTGCCCGCGGGGTGTGCTCACTCTCGCGACCACCCTTGCAGGCAAAGAGCAGACCTTGCTGCAGAAGGATTACGAGTCGGCGTCGCTGACCGAGGTGCGCGCCCTGCTGCGGAAGCACGAGGCCTTCGAGAGCGACCTGGCGGCGCACCAGGACCGCGTGGAGCAGATCGCGGCCATCGCGCAGGAACTCAAGTGCGTGCGCTGCGGGCGGCGGGCGGGCAGGCGGGCGGGTAGTGGCAGGCTCCCCGGCCTTCCCGGGACGGGCGCGGCCTGGTCTCTCCCCCCTGGGCGGAATTCAGGGAGAGCGAAGCTGGGGGAGCCTGGCGTGGGGCTTGTTCAGTCTTTCCAAACAGATTAACCGACCTATCTTTGGTTCTCTGGTTGTGGGGCTGGGGCGGGTCCCCGTGGACCCGGCCCTGCAGCGCGTGCCCTGGCCCCAGGACAGGCAGGCCACCTGCTGGAGGACGGGGCTCGGCAGAGAGGGCCGGAGCGCCGCTCCTACAGGTGGCCCACCAAGCCTGGGAGCAGGCGGCGGCCGCACTGCGCGCCCCAAAACCAAAAAAAACGCAGAAATGGTGCCTCAGCTCTGGGGGAGACAGGGCAGCCCCACTTCACCATGAATAAGTCTGTGCAGGGTGCCCCCCGCCTGCGGCCGTGGGCGCCCTGTGGGGTAGGCCGCCTGGCAGTGTTCCCGAGTTTCTCTAAAGACCCATGTCCGCTTTTGATAAATACAAAATTTCATCCCTACTCCTTTCCCCTCGTCCTAATCACTGATATGTTTGCAAAATTTTTAAACCTATCACATGATGACATAAATGTTTATTTCAACATGTAATGTTTTAAAACTCCCATGCTCCTAACCTCTGAGGAGCGCAAACTCCCCATTGAACAGATAAGGTCTCTGTTAAGTGTCTAATTTTTAGCCCAAACTCTTAGTGCACCTGGTTGTCGCATCCCTTCTGCACTGAACTTGTGGCCTTTGCATTCTGACTTCTCCCGTCTCCTGAAGCCAGGTGTCTGGCTGCGCCTTGGCACAAATAAAACGGGGGGAGAGGGGGAAAGCACGAAGTGAAAGAATCTCAAGCCATTCAATACTCTGTAAATAGCTCCCAGGAGTAATTTGAATTGGTCTTAAGTGTTGCCCATATAATTATAATTATATTATTATTTATTATTATTATTATATTATTATTACAGGTATATCCAATGCCTACTTCTTCACACAAGAGAGGAACCACACACAGAATTTAAATCTGGGCTCATCATAGTGTTACTAATGACCCTGTCCTTTTTAACTTTCCTAAAATTATAAATCAAACTGTGTGTGCTCTTCTCAGAGTGCATATAAAATAGTGAGCCCCGTTATGCAGGCCCTACCTCCTTGGAAGCAGTTATGTGTAGCACTAACACATATGAGCTAAGAGAAGAGGGTGAAATGTTCACCCTAAATATAACTGTGAGCCCCGAGCATTGGTGTCTCCATTACTCAACAGGAGGATTCCTGGGTTTTGCTTTGAAGTCCTTCTTCTCTTTAATATCAGCATCTGGAAGAGCCGTAGCCTTTTCACTTTGCATTCAAGGCTGTGCAGGGTGCTAGTGTGTTTTGGTTCTTTAGTTACAACAATAAGCACAAGAATCTTAGTTTCTCTCAGTCAGTGACATGCCTGTGTGTAGAAAGCTGCTCATAAGAATGGGACAAGCTTTAATTCAGTGACAGGGAGCTGCATAGCCACTGGAAGAACTATGGGACCGCAACCACATGCACCTCCTTTACCCAGTCACAGAGACAGTGATATTCAGTAAGGACAAGTTAAGATTACTTTAGAGGGGGAAACAAATAACGAGCAGCCATTGCCTGAATTTAAGGTCTTATTAAAACTAGTTAAAGTTTGGTAAGACCTAAACGTAAGCTTTGGGAATGGATGTGGTAGGAAAGGGTGATGGTGTCTGGACTGCTTTGGAGGAGAAGTCTCCTGAAGATGTCTTTCAACCTCTCTGAGTCTTGCTTTGATCTTAACTAGAGGGTGATGAAGTTCTCCACAGTATCCAGGCTTCATCCCTGGAGATACCAGGTTGACCTTCTAGTTGAGAATTTGCTCGAGTAGTGGGTTTGAATTACATCACCTCACAAAGCTTCTGTTAGGATGTCTGGACGGGCTGGTCAGGAAGAAAAATCACCTAATGAGAAATCTTCTTGTTCTCGCTGTCACACGAGTGGCCTATGACAAGTTGAAACCTCTTTGTTCACAAGAGGAAGGGCTCTGTCCTGCCAGGTGTTAGACATCCCTCTGGTGCTAGAGTCCCAGTGCCCTTTTAGGGCAGGATGTTCAGTTGCCATGACAGGTGAGGCCCAGCGCCCTTGAGAGGTGCAAGGACACATGGGTGTGAGCCGATGCCTACCCTTCTTGATTCATTTTGATGTTCCAGCCACTGTGGCTTCAGCACAGCCCACAGGGCTGACTGCAGGTCAGGTCATTGGCATCACTTACAGGTACACTAGCACTTAAAAAGAACGCTCTCTGGGGGTCTGGCCAAGAAATTGGAGGGAGAATAATTAGCCTGAGGTATCAAAAAGACAGCTAATTTTTGTCATAATAAGTCAGAGTAGTGATCATGTTTACAGTGGTATTGTTAACAAAACACTGAAATACCTGTCAATGCTATCAGATCTTTATATATTATTTGGACCCATGTTCATTTTTCCTTATATCATTTGGGAAAGCTAATCGTTATTTCACTTCTGATAGTGAGCTGGATTATCATGACGCTGTGAATGTCAATGATCGCTGTCAAAAAATATGTGACCAGTGGGACAGATTGGGAACACTTACGCAGAAGAGGAGAGAAGCTCTGGAGGTGAGGTCTCTAAGCCACCTATGATGTGAAACCTTTTTTTTTTTTTTTTTTAAAGGTATTGATTTGAGAGAGAGAAACATCAATTTGTTGTTCCACTTACTCATGAATTCAATGGTTGATTCTTGGATGTGCCCTGACTGGGGTTCAAACCCACAACCTTGGTGTATCGGGAAGACACTCTAACCAACTCAGCTATCCAGCCAGGGTGACATGAAGCCTTTTAATAGAGACTTTCTAATTAAGTCCCTGTTATAAATTTCTTGTTTTTCTGTGGCATTATGTGTATAAAACAAAACAGATTATCCAGTGATAGAAGCCTCTAAAGAGAGTATGAAAAGTAGGAAAAAGAGGCAAATGGGAAGTTGGAAGCTTTGTACTATAATTTATCCGTATAGCAGTGCACTGTACTTTTGAATTTTAAAAAATCCAGGGGTAATGAGATTATGGTATAAACCAATTTTGTATCCAGTAGTAATTACAGTAAATTTTCAGAAGTCCTTACATAGGAGTAAATTGAACTGTGACTGAGTCAAGGTCAGGAAGAACTTAACTTGAGATGTGCAGAGGGAAATGGCAACAGATGCTGTCGTAGGAAAAACGATATGAAAAGAGTCGGGAGGAATTGGCTTTACTCAAGTTCAAGACATGGATAAACAGCAGGAAGTGGCTGGCGTTAACTCCAGCAGTCCTCCCTTATCCTCAGGGCTAAGACCAGAACCCCAGTGGAGGCATGACACCTCGGACAGTACCGCACCCGATATGTATGTTTCTTCCTACCCATACGTACCTATGATAAAGCTTAATGTATAACAACACCAATAATAAAATAGAACAATTTTAACAACATAGTCTAATAAAAGTTATGTGAATGTGGTCTCTCTCTCTCTCAAAATACCTGACTGTACTGTGCTCACCATCTGGTGCTGGTGTGAGATGACACAGTGCCTGTGTGATGAGATGAAAGGAGCTGAGTGACGGAGGTCGGGCTACTGCTGGCCTTCTGGAGATTCCTCCAAAGGAGGGTCATTTGCTTCCATTGATCCTGGATCATTGCTCCATGATGGTGCTGATGGTTGGGTGTCAGAGCAGATGGTGTCCATGGTTGAAGAAATTCAGCATTTTCAGACAATGCTTGACCATGGATAGCTGAAACCGTGGAAAGTGGAACCACAGATAAGGGGGAGATGACTCTGTCTCTATCAGACAATGTGAAGGAAAGAAGCAGGTACCAGTTTTCTGAGTCTTCACCCTGACTCTGGGGAAATTTTAAAATACAGGATCTCATGCTTCCTAGATACCAAATGACTGTTACATGTCCACCTAAAGAAAGGAACGTTGAGAGAGGGGAAGGACCAGGCATGTAACAGACACAGCTCATAGATTTAGTACAGAAGGGGAAAATAAATGTAATTATGGCCTTCCTTCCCCACGTCAGTTCTTTGTCTCGCTGCAGGAGACAAATTCAAGTGAGAGACCAACGTGTATAGTGGAAACGAGATAGCAAGTTTCTCTATGAAACACACGAGCACAAAGCTGCAAGCAGACACCTGGCTAGTCCGAATGCCCCACGCACGTAGGAAGGAAATAAAGTTGTTAGTAAGTTTGTTAGGAAGTTAGTGAGTTTGTTCTCTATGAGCCGAGGCTACAAGTGGATACCTAGCTAATCTAAATATGCCAACTATTGGGGTTTCAGAGGTTATATACCTCAGCTGGCTTCCAGGTGCCCCCTCCTTCCCCCTTGGGAACAATGCACAACTACAAAGGCTTTCTTTCTCAGCTAGTAAAGGCTCTTTGTCTTAGTGAAATTGTTACAGAAGCTCCCTTTCCCAGCATAGAATCTCAAGAACTAGCCTCCCTTCCTGTATGATTTCTGTTTGTGACATTCAGGACACTTGGCAGTCTTAGTAAAATTGTTACAGAAGCCCCTTTTCTCAGCACAGTCTCAAGGACTCTCCGTTCCTCCTGTGCTGTTTTGCTTGTGGTACTTGGGACACCCTGCAATCTTATCAAATCAAGCTCAGGATTGCTTAGTCCATTGGTGAGACATGTTCTTCCTTTTGCTTCTAGCCTCCTGTGTGAAGTTCTTTGTTAGATTGTCATGGCAAGGGCTCTGCCTTTATTTCCCCTCTGGCTGCTCGTTCCTAGCTGCTACCTAACAGCTCCCTTTAAGTGCTTCAGATGTTATCAGAACCTTCTTTGATTGAGGAGACTCTTCAGGGACCTGCAGGGCTCAGCCTGATTATTTGAACAGGGGTTGATCTTGTGTGTAAACACATTAATGATGAGAGTGTTGTGATTAACAGAACATCAGGTAATAGTGCTTTGTTCTGGAATGCATATTTACATCTTCAGATAATTTTTTGTTATTTAATCTATGGTTACGCCTGCTTCTGTTTACTCTTCAGAGAACTGAGAAATTGCTCGAGACCATCGACCAGCTTCACCTGGAGTTTGCCAAGCGAGCCGCTCCTTTCAACAACTGGATGGAAGGCGCCATGGAGGACTTGCAGGACATGTTCATCGTGCACAGCATCGAGGAGATCCAGGTGGGCCAGTCCTCACGGCCGGCACGTCACGGGCTGTTTCATTTCTTTACTGAGAGAAATGCGGTTAGAAAGCCCGCGTTGCGCTTGGAGCTTTAGCTTTGAAATGTGCATTCCACTCTTTGCTGTCAAATAACCGAACGAACATCAATCAGGTAATGGTGAATATATCTAAACGGATCTGTTTAAAAAAAAAAAAAAGTGGGATCATTGAGCAAATAGACATAAATGCTGTCAGAGTTATTAATGGAAAGTTATGAGTTTACTGGCTACTGAGTTAACTACAGTGCAAAATGCGTGCACATTATTGTTTATTAAAATCTACGGAGTTTTGCCAGATGACAAAGCATCAGAAGCCACGACCGGCACCTTCTGCATCCCACAACACAAATATTCTTGTTCCTTCTGGACTTAAAAGTTCTAAACAAGATTGCTAGGTGGCCATGTTAGCAGGGAGAATTAATCTCCAATAGCCAGGACCCAATATATTTGAAGACCATTGTACAGTGAATTTGATGTGTAATAGAATAAAAAATAAAATACTTTAAAACTCTTTATTATGTAAAATAGATCATCAGAAAGAATCCAAATGTAAAGGAAATACTGAAGGTTGGGATTTGAACCCACTCCTCCAGTTCTGGCAGGATTTGCACCCGGGTGAAAGAGGCTATGAGGGCTTGTCTCACATGCTCTGTGTCAGAGGTTCGCAGCCTACACTCCTGGTGTTTGGAGTGATGCTTCCAGGAGGTCCATGGAGCCCTGCTCCATGCCCAGGGAGCTGGGCCGTGGCAGCACCTGAAGTGAACATTACTTTGCTCTGCAAGGCGGCCCATGTGGCATCTACGTACAGCTGGACTGAGTGGGCTGCTGTCTCGCAGGTTGGGGTCAAATGGTCGGTTTGGTAGATGAAGGTTTTAAGGGAAAGACGCGGTTTCTGCAGCCTTATTTTTGAAGGAGTAAGGGATATATTTCCCAGTGGTCTTTAGGGGTAAAGGCAGCAAACACTGCTTTTTTTTGTTGTTGGAGTTTAAAGGTAAAACTGTCATTAGAAAGGGCAGCAAAGTTAAGTTCTGCTCCTCAGTAGAGTGTAAGGCCAAAACAATAGCAGGGGATTGAAAATAATGAAAGCAAATGTGATTTTTTTTAAAAAAGAAAACATTTTTTAAAAAGACTTTGTATTTATAGGCATCAGTTAAATAGTCATCATGATATTTTGTGTTCCATTTCAAGGAATTTGACTTTTTGTGCACAAAATAGCTTTTCCAGAATTTCCAGAATTTGTTTCCCTCCAGAGAGTTTTGCAATTATAAAAGCATTTATACATGTGCAGACGGGAACATGGAAGTGAGGTCGATTTTCCCTACTCATGTCTCTGGTTAGAGCTTGATCACCGCCCATGAGCAGTTCAAGGCCACGCTGCCAGAGGCAGACGGTGAGCGGCAGTCCATCATGGCCATCCAGAACGAGGTGGAGAAGGTGATTCAGAGCTACAGCATCAGAGTCAGCTCCAGCAACCCCTACAGCACCGTCACCATGGACGAACTCCGGACCAAGTGGGAAAAGGTGCGTGGCGGAGGGCTGGGCGTGGGCTGGGGCCTTTGTGAAGCCAAGGTTAAGGGCAGTTGTAAAAACCCGGGGTGGGGGTGGGGGGTAGAGTGACTGCCTGATTTTGCATCATTTACCCCAAATTTCACAGACAAAATATGTTAAATTCCTAAATTCCATTCAGCAACTTCTGTGGTTTTTGAGGAAAGGAGAGATGATTTTTTATAAGGAAAATCTTATAAATGTTGGCAGTCTGTAAAGGTTATGATACTGATACCATAAGGGAAACCATTTTTAAATCCCCAGCTCAAAATTTGGTGGCATCATCTTGCCTGTAGTGCTTCATTCAAGAATTTTTAGAATATGGGAAAACATGTCCCAAATGTGTGTGAATTTACAATTCAGAAAAGTTGCTTAGAAAACTATATCTTGGGAACTAAAGTACTTCTCCTAACTTGCTGCGTTTTAAATTATGGGCAGCTGCCCTCAAATTCAGTGATAGCCCTGGCCCATGTGGCTTAGTTTGTTGGAGTGTCGTCCTGATTGGGGTTTGAGTCCCAATCAGGGTACATACTTAGGTTGCGAGTTCAATCCCTGGTCTGGATGTGGGCATGAGCAACCCTGGGTCCAGGTGTTTATGATTCTCGGTCCAAGTGCCAATGCCCCTGGTCCGGACATGTACAGGAGGCAACCAACTGACGCATCTCTCTCACATCAATGTTTCACTGTCTCCCTTCCTCTCTCTAAAAGCAATGGAAAAAAAAATGTCCTCAGATGAGGATTAAAACAAAAATTCAGCGATAATGAAATGGAGATCATTGAGTCTTTTGTCTCATTCTTTAAAAGATTTATTTTCGTGGATAAAATTACAGCACAGTCCTTAAGGAATCAGTCCCAGTGGATGTGAGGTGGCTTTGTAAAAAGATGCATGCAACAATTGTTTAGTTATAAACCATGCAAAAGGGAAAAACCAGGCATGGGAGGGAGGACAGGGGTGAGTTCTCGTATCCTGGAGCTTTACCATCAGCCCTGGTCTTCTGACGGCCAAGGGACAAGGGAACATGTTCAGCTAAGCAGATTCCTTGAAAAGGGGGAAATAGCATTTCTTTGAGCGAGATGAACTTTTCTCCATTCACTAAGTTATAAAGCAAATTGGCCACAAGGATTTCTGTAAAAGGGAAGCTGAATAATGTCTTCAGCAGCAGTTCTGCAGAAGACACAAGAAAGACTTTTGAAGTAACTCTTGATTCAAAGAGAATGGAGGATAGCATTCTAGTACAAATCGCAGGGCAAAGTGGAAGGGAAATGCAGGGGCCAGGTGGGCACAAGGCAAGGCCTTCCTGTGCACCAGCATCATCCAGCACTGAGCCAGGGTCCTTGACTTTGTCTGTCTTGGGCCCTTTTGCAGTCTGGATAAGCCTGTGGATTTTTGTAAATTCAAGTAAATACTTAAAGGTTAAAACAGAAAGAAATTACATTAAAATATAGTAATTAAAATATACTTTAAAGCTGGGATGTAGTAATGCATGTGCTTCTTACTAACACATTAAAGCCAAGATCTAACAACAGGTCTAAGGATGCTGACACAGCCATGTTTTGAGAGGCAGGCGATCACTAATGTTATATGAGAATATCTGTGACTTCTGTTGTGATAAAGGCGCAGTATTGCTAGATCCTTCTGTGGACTCACTGCCCACATTCATAATCCGAGGCAGTGGTAACTTTCAATGAGAGACAGTGAAAATAGATGCCAGTCTTCCCCCATTCAAGTTCACAAATCCTCTGTACTCTGGACCTGGTCCTGTGGGGTGAGAGCTGCAGCTGAGAGGAATGCCAGTGCCCCTAATGCACACCCCTAGGGTAAGCAGGCACTGGGTGGCGTGGGTGGCAGTCAGAGCTAGGGTAGACTCTCCCTCTAGTCCTCTCCTTAACTCCCTTCTTTGGACCATCACTTCATCCTTTGGTCACCCCCACTGGGCCAAAGTTGGTCTCTAACCCCTGTTGACCTTGGGCCCTGACAGGTGAAGCAGCTCGTGCCCATCCGGGATCAGTCCCTGCAGGAGGAGCTGGCCCGCCAGCACGCCAATGAGCGCCTGCGGCGCCAGTTTGCCGCTCAGGCCAACGCCATCGGGCCCTGGATCCAGAACAAGATGGAGGTAGGTCGGTGCCCCCAGAGAGTTTCCACGACTTTGCAGTTGGGCTCTGAGCTGACGCAGCAGTGGTGCCTCCTGTGCTGTGGCTCTGGTGGGCCCCGGGCTCCCGCAGCCGGTGTGTCCCTGGGCATCACGGTGCGTGGTGCACTCAAGGGGATGAGGCGGCCCTTGCTGCCGCCATTCACGGTGTCATTGAAAACGGTGATGGGGCTGTTTCTCAGTTTTAACCTTGGCAGGACCTAGATTGTAAATCATCCAACTCGAGGAGGAAGGACACATGGAGAGTCACAAACACTTGGCACTTTCAGAACTTTAAGTAAGGGAGAGCAATCTTTGAACAACACTGATTTCTGGGTTCATTTTGTCACCAAGAACAGCCAAGAGACATTTAGTGGCCCACTTCCTTTTCTCCCAAGCTCCCTTTCGGTGATGAAGTGTTAACTTTTTCTTGAGAGGAGAGCGTCTGAGACTAAGGGATTCTCTCACCACTGCTGACATGCCATTGCCGTGACCTGTGCGGCAGCTGCCGGTGCGGCTGCTACCCAGACCCTGTGGCCAGGGAGCCTCCTGCTCTGCACTGACACTGGAGTGACCTGTTTCTTACCCCTCTGGCTTTGATTTTCTTGATCCTAGTGGATTTTCCCCTCATTTTCTAGATGAACCAGAACTAGAGCTAGTTTTGTTCTGTGGCAGTTTCCTGTTTCCCACTTCATCAGAGAAAGTCAGATGACATTGGTTGCTGCCAGCGCAGCATCTGGGGCAGCGTGGGCGTGCTGATGCCCCCTCACCTCTGTCTCTCCCTGTGCTTTGCATCAGGAGATTGCCCGGAGCTCCATCCAGATCACAGGGTCCCTGGAGGACCAGATGAATCAGCTGAAGCAGTACGAGCACAACATCATCAACTACAAGAACAACGTCGACAAGCTCGAGGGAGACCACCAGCTCATCCAGGAGGCCCTGGTCTTCGACAACAGGCACACGAACTACACCATGGAGGTACAGTCACCACACGCGCCTGTACACTGTTCCTGGTTGTGACTGTCTGACTGCGGGTGTTTTCTCCCACACCTGTCTCATTTGTCCCTGTTAAGTTCCATAGGTGTGGAAGGTAGGGCTCTTTAGGCCTTTCCGTTCATCACCACTTGTGAAAAGGCTTGTGAACTACAACAAGCGCTACGTAATTGTACTATCAGCGACATCATCACAGCAGGAGCTCATTGCATGGCTTCAGAGAGAGGACCCGAAATTGCATGTCTACCAGTTTGACCCAGTTTGCTCTCCCTGGGAACCAGTGGGTATAATCAAGGGCCCCTCCTGCTACTTTGGGAATGGAAAGATAGTTCTAGTGACAAAGAGACTGCACATTGTATATTTGTTTACAAAGTGTCAGTTGTCACTGTTAGAGCCCTAGCTTTGCTTCTGAGTATTTCCTGCTGCAGAATCTTGTAAAAAGTGGACAAGTGGAGTAAAACAGTGTGGGAAGGTCTGTAGTAAGCCCTTCTTATCTCCCTGTGGGCCGACTCTCCTGCTAGGAAGAGGAGGAGACAAGATGGATGTGCTGGAAGCCCCTGTTGCTGATCGTTCCTTTTTCCTCGTAGCACATTCGTGTCGGATGGGAGCTGCTGCTGACGACCATTGCCAGAACCATCAATGAGGTGGAGACACAGATCCTGACCAGGGATGCCAAGGGCATCACCCAGGAGCAGATGAATGAGTTCAGAGCCTCCTTCAACCACTTTGACCGGGTACCGCCCCCTTCGTTCTTTGACAGGCAATACTGGGACATTCAAATACGTTTAAGATCATATCCATGTTATTAGTTTAAGTCTTGATGCCCCAGGAAGGTTGCAGGGACACCACAGGAGAATGGCCACTGCAGTGAAGTATGCTAAGCTCTGATGTGGCCCAGATGAGAGACATCTGGGATTGTGCACTGTTGTATGCAGGTGACATAGTAAATGTCTTTGTACTTGGCAGCAAAGCTGGATTTGTTCTAAGTGAGTGTGTACCCTTAACAAAATGTGGTCGTTGGATTTAGGTCACTTAATACAAACCTCTGAGGTAGTTTTCCTAAGTAGCTATTTAGGTAAATTACATGATAGAAATATAACCCATTCTTGTGACACGTAAAACTTAATTTTCTTTTTTAATTAACAAAATCAGCTCTTGAAATGTTTGTTTTTTTAAAAAGTTATTATTTATTTATTTGTTTATTTATTTTTAGAGAGAGGGGAAAGGAGAAAGGGAGAGAAACACCACTGTGTGGTTGCCTCTCACTCGTGCCCCCAACTGGGGACCTGACATGCAACCTAGTCACGTGACCTAACTGGGAATCGAACCAGCGACACTTGGCTCGCAGGCCGATGCTCAATCCACTGAGCCACACAGCAGCCAGGGCTCTTGAAATGTTTTAAGGAAAATGCACCAACAAAATGGTGTTCATTTTCATAGTAAAGGCTTATAAAAAATTAAGTGTATTTTGATTTCAATACTGAGTATAACCAATTATTTATAAGAAAATTCCAGTTTGCTTATCATAAAGGCCACATTCCATTTGTTAAATATCCCTAGAAAGGATATGCCATTACTTTATTTGGGACCCTGTTTATGGTTTACAAATACCAGTAAATGGTTCTTAAGATGCCTGTGGATTGGGCCAACCAGATGCAGGCCCATTAGAAATCCCAGACAGTAGACTTCTGATCCGGGAACTGAGGCCTATTACGTGTGACCATGAGATGGAAGCTGGCCTGGTTTCAGCCTCTTTGTGTGGAAATGTGCTCTAGCACTACCTGACTTAATTCATTGACATGCAGGTGTCCGTGGAGGGAGATGATTGATCCTTGTTCCTGCACAGACCCTTCTGGGCTTGTGGGACAACTCTCACTCATTTGGGCCATGCCACAGAAAAAAACACATCTTTATCTGAATCCAAGATAATGAGGCTGTGTGCAAAGGAGGCTGATGCAGAACCTTCCAAGTCTGAACATTTGTTTGAATTAAATGTTAAGGATTATGTGTCTTGGAGGGAAATAGAGTTTGCTGGAAGTCATGGAGGGAGGTGTCAGGGACATGATCCACTTCACTTCTCATTAAAAACAAAAGATGGAAACAGCAGATGCCTGAGCATGAGGCCTGCGGGCATGTTACTAGAGTGGTAGAGAGTAGTAGGTATGGTGGGTATAAAGGAGTTGACTTCAGAAAAACGTGCCTGGCAGCCTTGGGTAAGAGGGGGCTGCAGGGATGGGGGAGGGGAGAAGAAGTGAGCAGAGGGTCAGATGGGAGGGAAGACGAACTTCTCGACTGAGGGATAGGTGTGCTAGGAATGAAGAGAAGAGAACACGCAGGTCACTTAACAGAGAAATTTGACAATCGAACAACAGGGAGCTGAGGAAAAGGGAAAGATTAAAAGTGACCTGAAAATTCTGAGCCTCCAGAGCACAAGAAAAGGGGTGCTACGGAACTGCAGGTGCCCTGGGCAGTGAGGCATCCTGTCTGGACTTCAGGCTGAAACCTAATGGTCATCTCTGGCGAGTGAAGGTCTAGAGAGTAAGAAGCGAGAAGGCCCAGATCCCAGGGAATGAACCCTGTTGCAAGGAGGCAGAAGAGCCGGAGAAGGACCCCGAGGGAGGGAGGCAGTGGGCAGTGCGGAGCATCCACAGTGGGAAGCACCACTGCCGAGAGGGCGGAAGGGGAGACTGAGGGCTGATCACGGGGTGTGAGCACAGACATTCACAGGAAAAACAGCCTCTGATATGAGCTTTGAGACTGAAAATACTGGCGTGGCCAGTAGTAGAAGTGTTTTCTTATCTCTAGTCTTATGTTGGTACTTGCTCCTTAGCTGTCCTCTCAAAGCCCTCAGCCAGGTCTTCAGTGCAGCCTGCACGCCACATCATGCCTGGGGCTTGGGTGGACACCCATTTCACAAGAGTCTGGGCCACCAAGTATCCTGCCTAGCCCTCACTCTACAGGGAGGGCCGCTGTCCACTGGCCTCGCTGCGAGCTGCTCCGTGTAGGCCTTCCCAAGATTGGTGCTAAGGCCAAGTTTGCAGCATGGAGGAGCCACTCCATCCTGGCCCAGGGCCTGAGAGTTGTTGTGGGGTATGCTCTGTCATCAGTGGGTGGCAGCAGTCAGCTCCTGACTAGGTCATTTTCCATGGCACTGGGTAATTCCTTCCATTGCTTTCTTGAATATGCAGTCTTTTCTGTCCGTTGTCCACCTCCCTTCTCCCTTTTTAAGAAATCATTTTGTAACATCTCTGTGTTGGCTCCGGTCTTCCTGTAAGTCAGTGGAGACCTTCACAGCCTCTTGGCAAAGCCCCAGATGTCCCGTTTCACTGGATTTTGCCCCCTGGGTCAAGTCGAGTTGCTCATTTGCCTCTAAGTCTCAGCTTCTGTTTATATTTGTTGGCAGAGGAAGAACGGCCTTATGGACCACGAGGATTTCAGAGCCTGCTTGATTTCCATGGGCTATGATCTGGTAAGGCAGAAGTGGAAATTTCACTGAGGTTTGATATTTTATTGAACTTGGATTTGTAGTATAGGAGGTGGCTGCCTTAAAGGACAGTAGTAGCACATGTGGGATCGGTCCATTGTCATTGAATAGGATAATGTTTTTGAAAGTTGACTGCTACTATATAAAGTAATTTCACAGAACTAGAACATATATTTTTATTCAGCAATTGGTCATATTTTTTTAAATTGATTTTAGAGAAAGAGAAGGGAGTGAGGTAGGGAGGGAGAGAGAAAGAGAAACATTGATTTGTTGTTCCACTTAACTGATGTATTCATTGGTTGTTTCTTGTATGTGCTCTGACTGGGCATTGAACCTGCAACCTGGCATATCAGGACAATGCCCTAACCAACTGAGCTATCTGGCCAGGGCAGTCAGATATTTTTTAGTGAAGGAAGAGAACATAAGCTTTCCTGATGATTTTTAATAGTTTTATTGAGACATAATTCACATACTATACAATTCACCCATTTAAAGTGCACACTTCTGTGGCTTATAGTATCCTGATGATTCTTAAGTGCTTTTTCCTCTAATATTTTAGAAGGTTAAAAGGTTTCTACTGAAACCTTTAAGAAATCATTAAGAAAGTCTTACATTTCCCTGGGGCTGCGATACTGCTGCTCACCTCACGTCTGTTACCCACTGCTGTGTGTTTTCAATGTGAGCTGCCTCTCAGACATTTGTAATAAAAGTCACGAGAGCCATCTTCTGAACTGTCTTCTATTTAGCATGTTACTCTTCTCTCAGTTGTGTAAAAAGGGCCCAGCTCTCTCCCTGAATTCCTCTTCTTATGTTCAGGCCTGAAGGACTGTGGGTCCCAGGGCAGAAGGAATTCTGACATTCAGGATCTTCTGGCTTGAAGCCATAGCAACTGTTACAGTCATTGGATGGAGTAACATAGGTCACCCTGGGAATTGTTCCACAGATTGCAGGGCACGCAGGGATACTTAAGGGTTCACACACAAAGCAGCTGGCAGGCAGTAGGGAAGAGCCACAGAAGGACTCTGTTCATTGCTGCGTGCCCTTGAAGTAAATGTTTCTTTGCAACCTTTCCACAGGGTGAGGCTGAATTTGCCCGCATCATGACCCTGGTGGATCCCAACGGACAGGGCACCGTCACCTTCCAGTCCTTCATCGACTTCATGACCAGGGAGACGGCGGACACTGACACGGCGGAGCAGGTCATCGCCTCCTTCCGCATCCTGGCATCCGACAAGGTCTGTACGGACAGGTTTTCTCTGCGTTTGCAGGGGCCCACTTCATTATCCTGATAAGCACAGAAACAGCATTGCAAGTAAAACCCACTTGACACTAGTGCGTGTTGTACCACAATCGCACTGAGCTCAGGAAGCAGCGGGGAACCAGTTCTGGTTTGCGTGGACCAGAAAAACACATACAGCCTCCCAAAATCTGAGCTTGGGCCTCACGGTGAGTTTATGGAAGGAACCAAGAGCGTGTATATTTTATAGTTTTTTTGTGTGTGTTTTATTGGTTCCACCCTACTTTGCATTCTGAGTTGGTAGATAAGACTCCGGAGAAACCACACAATTCAGATGTGATGCAACTGGGACCTCCTTTTAAGGATCAGTGACCCTAATGTGCCCACACACTGGAGCTGTCCAGTGGTTAAAGAGATTGGCAGGCTTTTCATTACATGTAGTCTAGAAATTAAGTAGGAGTTTAATTGCCAGTCCAGACTTTTTGAATCTCATCCTTCAAACAAAAAAACATCTCAGTAGCTATACTTTCACTTTGGAATATGATACGCTCTTTTACCCAGTGTTTTAGGTGAGAAGAAAAGCAAGGCAGGTAATAAAACATATCAGCAGGGCCATATTATTCCCTTACGCCATCAGAGAAGATAAAGTATCATAAAAACACTAACGTTAATTTTAAAATGAATCCTTTATCATGGGGAGCAGGTGGAAGGGGAGAGCCCATCTGCCCTAGAAGGTAATAAGCCATGGCTCATTGAAGCCCCCAAAACCCTTTTATAAATTACAGTATGCTACTTGCCTTTCATTTATTTTGACTCTTACCATCCAGTCTGTTTTACCAGAATCATCCTATTTCCTGTTGCACATGTGACATTAAAAAAAAAAAACTTTTTAAATTTTATTTACTTATTTACTTTTAGAGAGAGGGAAATAGAGGGAGAGAAACAGCAATATGCAAGATTTTCATATGTTGTCTCTGGCACGCCCCCAACCGGGGACCTGGCCTGCAATCCAGGGACGTGCCCTGACAGGGAATCGAACCTGCGATCTTCCAGTTTGCAGGCTGGTGCTCAATACACTGAGCCACACCAACCAGGGCAAAAGACTCCATTTTTGAATGCCTGTTTGATTTTATTTTAGAGAGAGGTGTTCTCCAGTTGCAGCCTGTTTCTCGTGTTTAGTAAGCTGAGCAGGAAAAGGGCTCCTTTTCCTAAAGCACGAGTCACACATGTCCACCACCTCTATGTTCTGCAGTGTGAGCCGGCCGCTCCGCCGCGGGTGCCGGGTGCCGGCCAGGGAGTGCGCCACCCACCCGGCGGCCCCTGGGCGGGGAAGCTGCTGGGCTGCCTGCCTGCACCGGCCGCGCGTGGCAGCAGCAGCACGTTGCGCGCGCCCCCGCGGCTCACTGGCAACCCCATCTCTTGCAGCCCTACATCCTGGCGGAGGAGTTGCGGCGCGAGCTGCCCCCGGACCAGGCGCAGTACTGCCTGAGCCGCATGCCGGCCTACAAGGGCCCGGGCGCGGTGCCCGGTGCGCTGGACTACGCCGCCTTCTCCTCGGCGCTCTACGGCGAGAGTGACCTGTGAGCCTACGCTGCCCACTTGGCCCCGCCCCTCCTGCCCCGGCCCCGCCCCGCCGCCCCGGCCCCGCCCCACGCCGTGGAAGACTGACAAGCCCTGTTAAGCGAAGGGAAAGGTTTTACAGCTCAGTCCTGGCCCGCGATGTGACACGGCTGAAATTCAGTTTCTACGGCTTAGGACGTAGTGTGCTTCATACATAGGTTTCTTTATTTCGGAATTGTTAGCTAAATGCCATGAAATATCAACGTTTTTTGTTTCTTTGATAAAACAAAGCAAATTACTTGAGTAGTATAAAATTAGGAGGATCTAGGGACAGCAGAAAGTACAAAATGGGAAATTCCAAAATACCCAGAATTTAACACCAGGAGAAAAAAATTGGTAGATGCTTGATATCTTAAAAAATATTCTTGTATCTAACATGCTTATGCGATTATCACTAGGAAAATATACTTGGGGTATTAGTGTTTTACTTCTTTGCTTATCCAAAGATCAGCAATATTTAAGTATGAATGGTACTATTGTCTTGTTAGCTGAATTTAATATTGTGACACGGAGCTGCCAGGGAATAGAACCAGAATCCAAAATATCTTTAGTACTTAACAATTTTTAGAGATTATAGTCAAGTCTTCATTGTTTAGAACAATGCAGCACAGTTAGTGGAGTCCGATGCCTTATTTATCCTCCAAAGTAGAGACCTCAGAAAACACAGAAGTCAGTCTGATTGCCAGAGAGGAAGATGGAATCACTAGGTAAAATGAGCTTTTTAGAATTAAGTATTGATTTCAGGTTTCTGTGCTTTTCCTACAGCTTGTTAGTACAGGTTCTCAAGCAATGACTGTAGATAAGTGCTCTGTTTTGAAATAAACAGGTACCTGTAGTAATAGTTCATAACAGGAGATGCATCAGAGAGCAGCACCCTTATCACTCACCAGGCCAAACTCCTTATGTCTTTGGTCTTCTTACCTGGTCAGGAGAAGGAGTTAGTAGGGAAGGACTTATTCTTAGCAGCAGTAGAGATGAGTTCTTGAGTGGCAGAACCTTTACATATTTTAGGCAAATTCACTTTGTGTAGCAGGAATGACTAGATGTTTTTGCCAGCACTCAGCGTGTGGTCACTGCTGTGTTTATACGCTGATCCTATGAGCGCTGAGTCTGGCTATGTCTACACCTGAAGCCTGTTAAGGAGCATGTCACACATGCTCAGCATCCTCTGATCTCTTCAATGTTTGTTCGTTCTAAAGCTTGAGCTGCCATGTGCTGTGGCTCCCCTCTCTGTTTTTCTGTCTTGCTGACAGCTTTTAGAGAATAAAGCAGGAATTCTGTTTATATCTGAGTCCTTAATGATCAGGAAATGGATTATAAACAAACAAACAAAAAACAGTTGCAAGCAGCAATTCAAGTGTTACTAGAATAGCAGCAATGTGCCTGTTACAGTCTGTTTTCTCAGATTTTTATGGATTTCCACCAACAGCTGGAAATGTGATAGTTTCCATTCATAACTGTCTGGTAACTTCATACTTTTACTACATTGGCCCATTTAGAACTTTCAACCTTTATAAATTTCATTTAATTTGCCTCGTTTTATTAAGTAGTTGGTAGTTAGAAAATTCCTGAGATACCCGGGTCCTTATGTTTAATGCCACTTTGGGTGATGTTTAGAGGAACTCTGACTCCTTGTTTTATTTCAAGCAGGTGCTATATTCCAGCCATAAACATTAAGGAAAAACTGGGAAGTCGTTCTGCCATTGAGGCTTCTAGGGGGACTTGTGGTGTTCTAGGATGGATACAAATAGCTCATCTACCTAAAATTTTAATTTCTTTACAATATTCAGGCAAGAGAATAGATCAGAACTATCTGCTAATAAATGAAGAAAGGAGATAAACTCTGAAAAACACTTAATAAACATGTTTGTACTCTCATTTTAGAAGTTATTTTTATTTCTGAAGCTGAATTATCAATTAAACTTAATTTGTAAAAGAAAAAGAATTCATGCTTATTTTTTCAGAGAATAACCAGTTTCTTTGGTTAACCACAAACTTCCTCACTTAAAATTTCCATCATGTTTGAAAACTCATTTGGGTTGGTATTGGCCTTCCTTAAAGAATTAGAGACTGGCTTGTTGGGTAAGAGGTGAAATGGGGATGAAGAGTCAAGGTTAACTGAGTTGGAGGTGAGTAAGGAATGGGCTAGGAAAGAATGGATTAGGAAGGACTTTTTAACCTTGGAGATCAGACCATAATGCCCAGGAGTTATTTTTAAAATGTGTGCATACAGCCGAACCCAAATTTTAGGTTGTGAAGGTCTGAGTTAAGACCTAGACATTTGTGTTTTTTTTAAAGCTCCATGGAGGAGTCTGGTAACCCTCAGATGAAAACCACTGGCTAAGAGGTAAAGAGAAGGGTCATTAGTAATCAAAAGTGTAACAGAATTGGAGACATTTTCTCTGGACAGGCTAGTAGGACATGAATGGCCAAGCAAACGCTGGTGCCATCTAGTAGGTCACACAGAAATGCCTGGAAGTGACTTGGTCTGAGATGAGCACATGTGGCTTGGTCATCTTTCCTGCCATGTCCTGATTCCTGTGTGCTCATGAAAAAAGAAGCTGGGCATAGCTCTCTGCAGCCTTAAAGTGAAAGGAAACAAATCTAAGACAGCAAGTCAGAAACTTGTGTTTTAGGAAGTTGCTCACTGTTACCAACCTGACAGATTCACCCCGTCTCCCTAGGTTGCCTGACAAGGGGGCGCTGAGTGCGCCCAGCTGCTGGCGAGCTTTCTCATGGGCCCAGCAGCCTGCACAGTGACTGCGCTGTCCGTCTGAGGCACTTGGTGTTTCATGTGAGAGCGGCGGAGGAGGCAGGGTGTTTTTCCCTTTTGGATTCATGAATTAATGACTTCATACTTAACTGACAGTCGTCATCCTTCTTAAGGTGGGAGCTGGAGATGTTGAGACTTATGGGTGAGAAGCCCTCACCGAGGACCCCCAGAGCCTGGCAGGCTCCCCTCTTGTCCCCTCAGCAGGGCAGGCTTCCTGGATGGCAGAAGAAATGCGTGGGGGTCCTCTGAGATGCACCGCAAGTCCTTGTGCATGGCTGGGGCTCCCCAGAAGCCAAAGTGGCAGATGTGCAGAAAAACATACGATGTGTTTTTACAAGGCCAGCTACCAGAGGTGGAGAGAGCTTCTCTACATAAATACAGGGGCAAAAGGAGGTTAACAGTGGTTGGTATGGAAAAAGACATGCAGGTTATGATTATTACAATAACTTTATTAACTCAAAAGAACGTCACAACGGCACAGTGCCCTTAGGTGCAACTTCATAAATGCTCGAATTGCTGGCCTTTGTTATTTACACAAATAAATAACACGATAGTAAATACTAATACAAGAATAAACTTCTGCCTGTTCACAACTGTACACCACTCTTGCCCACCCCTGTAGTAGTTGTGGAGGGAAAAGAGAGACCTATGAATATGCAGTATGAACAATAAAATGGTATTACAATCAGCATTTAATTGTATTATTTTGAAATGAGCTGAGTGACCAATGGTGAGAGCCAGAGCTGCCAGAGCCACCTTCACTGTGGGCTGTGTCCTTCCTGCGGGCCCCTTTGAGTGCTCACAGCCTTCACACCGCCCTGGAATTCACAGGGCCCCTCTCTGCAGCATTGCCAGGAACATTGCCTTCCCAGACTGGGTTTTCCCAGCATGCTCCACACCTGCAGAGCAGATGTACATCAGCTTCACCAAGGAGGCTTTTAAAAATTCCTGATGCTGGGATCCCACCCCAGACCACTCCAATTAGTCTTTGGTAGTGGTGGAGGTGAGGGCACTGTCCCCTATATTAGTCCTCCTCCAAATCAGTCTAAGGGGTTTGGGAGGGCAGACTGAGAACCACTGCTCCAGGCAATGGAAACACTGCCTTTGGGCCTCTGTTCTCTGCTATGTGACTGGCTAATGGGAGATGCAGACAAATATGAGGAAATCAACGCCTTTATGTCAGTGAG